>NC_061511.1:74110323-74209047 GCF_022539505.1 Lolium rigidum | reverse complement strand
GGTGACTCGAGGGTTATATCGAAATCTCGGGGAATAGAGTAAAGAGTTATCTCTCCCTCCTTTCTTCTAGCAATCCTGCAAAAGAAAATAAAGCCTTGTGTCCCCAACTCCACCACGTGGTTTTCAAGCACAAGGTTTCATGTAAGTAAAAGTAAAATAAAGTAGTAACTAAAATAAAGTAAACTAAACAAGTAAAGTAAACTAAGTAAAATCAGTAAAGATTTGTTTTGGGGTTTTGTGTGCAGATAAGATAGATAATTATTTTTGTATTTTCGGATTAAAGTAGTGCTGCAAATAAAAAGTAAGATAAATTCAATGGAAAAGTGTTTCTTATGATTAAAATTGGACCGGGGTTTATGGGTATGGGTTCACTTGACTATTCTCTCCTTTAAGTTGTAGTGAACAATAACAATTCATCAATGCGATATAAAGAGTATAACTTCAACATGTGTAAGATACACATTCATACGAGCATCATGTCCTAACATAGAGATGATGCAACACATTTTTCATATACTCCACAAGACAGGAAAAACTTCAAGCAATCTTGTATTAAGAATTAATAGAGTATAGCCATAAGTAGTTTGACATGATGTTTGAATATCAAATATGTTACCTTGAACAAACAAGATCATCACTTTTATCACGTGACGAACATAACACATGCATTCACTTTATCCCTAGTGAGATGGCAAAACAAAAATACAAAGACATAATAGATCATGAATTTGTTGTCAATATCCAATCATTAAAATCATGCTATTTCATCTAACACACATATCATCCCACACACGTTCTTGCATACAAGTTGGATCAGAACGAATATTTAAGAATGTGGTACATAATATGCATCTATCAATACATCTTACACAAAGTAGAGTCAAATCTCATAGCAGCATATATCATAGAATAAAGATCCACCACATAGGGATTACATATATATGACCATAATCATGTTGGGCAGCTCATATGACACTAAGAACTATAAAGAACATGAGAGAAATAGTTCAAGCTATTGTCGCAAACCCGTAGTCTAGAGGTGGACTACTCCTTCTTGATCATGGTGATGATGTGGAAGACGTTGGAGAAGGTGGAGATCCCTCCAGTAACGGCTTCGGCGGAGTTTCCCTCTCCAATCTTCTATGTTGCAGCCTTCGTTTTCGTTTTCTGTGTTTTTACGGCGCTCTCCTCCGCGAGAACCCTCGGGGTCATATATATAGTGATATTTAGGTTAAAATACGCCGGTTTGTGAAAGAATTAAGTGGATTGGATGGTCGACGATCGAAAGAGGTTGGGTGGCCCATCCTAGCAGGGTGGCCGCGCCACCACCTCTCTTTTGGGCCTCAGGCCTCTCCAGGTGTGATCCAAAAGGCCATGATGCTTCTTCCAATAAAAAAATGACCCTCCAGAAATCCTAGTTCAATTTAACTTTGTATAGGTCTCTGAAATTGAAAAATATATAAAACATGATTTTCCTGTTCTTCAGAGTTATAACCCAAATAAAGAGGATCATTGGTAAATCCCCATATATCAATGTAAAACATGATATTATCATCATATATGTTGCAAAGTATGTGAAAATATATGTTAATAAAGTACAAAGTTCATGTATGCTATAGCATACATGAACTTTGTCATTTATTTACATGAATGAATTTCCACATATTTGCAACATATATGATATATGGTTGTCAAACGGACGCTGCATCGTCCCATTGAAGATGCCATAAGACACATGAACTATGGAAAAAGGCTGAATATATCGTCGGACAAAAGAGGAAAACCTAAAGGGAAAAAAAATGAAAACCCGTGGCCGAATCGAAGCGCTGGTAGCCGTGCACGATGATCAACCAGGCGGGGAGAGACTTGTATAGGATCTCTCCATTAGGTAGGATCATAGGATCAACCCAGAAAAAACATACTTTGAACAGGCGAAAAAATCTGAAAATAATAAACAGCATGCATATAGGTTGTATCTACAACTCCAAAAAATTTCAGCCTAAAATCTAATCTACACTTGGAGAAACAAAAAAGACAAATTCTATTGTGAATAGTGTCAGATCTGGTTGAGTAGTATTTCACACTATTCACACTCAGATTTTTTTTTTGTCTCTCCAAATGTATGTCGAATTTGAAGTTGAAATTTTTTGGCGTTGCATATATAACATAGATGTGTGTTGTGATTTTTTTTCAGATTTTTTCAACAAGTTTTGTCTTTGCAAAAAAATTGATCTCATAGATCCTATCTAAGACCTGATCCTACCCAAGTCTTCCCCCAACCAGGCGTTGGTTTTCTACTCGAAACCCCGAAAACCTCCCTCCGTTTCGCTTTCCTTGCTCCCCCCCCCTCTCTTCTCCTCGCCCACCCTTTGTTTCTTTCTCTCTCTTCCCCTTCGGCCAAGCCATGCCTTCTACTACTACTCCCCCTCCCCCCACCACATCACAACCCACCGCCTCCTCCGCCTCTCCCCTCCTCCCGTCCGCAAACCCTAACCCTAATCGCGCCCACTCCTCCGCCGTCGCGGGCCGTCCACGCCGCCGTCCCCGCGCTCTCGCCGGCTCCCACGCCGCCCCCCCGGAGCGTCCCTCCGCGCGCGGGGGCGCTAGGGTTTCGCCATGGACCCGCGCCGCCCGGCCCCGCGCGGCGGCGCCAACGGCAGCGGGTTCTCCTACTCCAACCTCTTCAACCTCGAGGTACTTGCTCGCTTCCTACGTCTCTCTCCTCGCTTCGCTGGAGGATTCTGCGCGCGCGTGGTAGGCGTTGCCGCGTTGTATCTGGGGCGCCGCGTGATGGGGTCTGGGGATGGGTTCTGGGGCTCATTGTTGCTGGACTCGGGGAATTCCTTCTGGAGGGGCGTTTGTCCATAGTTTTGCAGGTGCGGTTCGGCCGTAGTTTCGGCACCGAGTTAGAGGCTTGCTACTTGGGAGACTAATGCAGATCGTTTCGTGATGTTGTTACAATCGTGCGTACTGGCTGATGCTTTGTGCTACTGTTTTCCTATTCACCACTTGTCTTGCTATCACCTGTTACTTGTGCTGCTAATGCCTTGCCAATTGTCTAGTACTACGTCCGTCCCAAAATAAGTGACTCAGCTTTGTCTAGATACGCATGTATCTACAAGTCGCTGAATCACTTATTTTGGGATCCGTTTCTAGACAAAGTTGAGTCACTTATTTTGGGACGGAGGGAATATCTCATACACTAGGATGATAGTGTTTCGATACAATTGCGTACCTCCGCTATAGTTCAATTTACGGTTAAACTTTTTTAGTTGCTGGGGTCTCCGAATTATCCTTAGCCATGATCTATTGCTAGTTGCTATACTAACCTTAGCTTATGCTGGAGTTTCGATTATTATGGTTCAGCGTTCATGCAGTTTGTTAGTCTTAAGTTTTTGTTGAGATTGCAACAGACGATCATATCATGCTCTTGTTACAGCTTTGTTGTCTTCAGTAATTCTATAGTGGTATGGTTGTTATCTGTTTTTTTTTTCATCTATGCTATTGATTATGCATTGGCCTTGGGTAAGCATTTAGTTTGGAAAATATAAATAGTCATATCATCTGCCTTTTGTTTTCTAATAGCGAAGCAGACAACTTGTTTCTCTTCATACATTATTGTGGTTTTGTTGAGTTCTATTTATCTGCAATTCTAATATGGGTTTTTAATGGACCTACTGTTGTAGCCACTGCTGAACTTTAAGGTCCCTTTGCCGGAAGATCTCGATCGCTATGCGAATAGTAGCCCAAATGGGAGCACGAGTAGCCAAGGTAAGGTCATTTTTAGCACTTCTGCTGTATTTCTTTATGCTTACTTGTGTCTTTTTGCTTACCCAACTTTCCTTTAAGGTCAAGCTTCGTTGTCAGATCAGTACAATGGTATCAGTGATGCTTCTCATGGGCTGCATCGGAAGCGAAAAAGGCATCTTGGTGTTGCTAGCGATGATGAGGAAGCAGATGCCTACAGCAATCAAGTAACCGAGGAGCACTACCGTACAATGTTGAGTGAACATGTTCAGAAGTACAGAAGGTCAAAGGCTAAGGAGGCTGTTTTTGGTTCGGATCCTCGGGCAGACGTCCGCCAAATAATAAAACACAAAAGTGACCATACTAGAGCTGTGAAATACAGAAGTGATTTCAAGGATGTTGCCGCACCTGAGTTTAATGGGGCAGGATGTATTGGTGCATATGGTGGTTTTAATAAGATTGTAGCTTCACTTGACTCTTCCTATTTGGATATGGGGGATAATGTAAGCTACTTAATTCCAGAGGGTTATGATAAGTTGGCAGCTTCCCTGAATCTGCCTGTTTTTTCTGATTTACGTGTCGAGGAGCATTTCTTGAATGGCCCGCTAGATCTGCGCACCCTATCAGCAATGCTTGGCACTGACCGTAAGTTTGAGGCTACTAATCGTGGTGGATTAGCCGAACCTCAGCCGCAACATGAATCACTCCAGGAAAGGGTAAAGATACAGAAATTTTCTCTTCAAGTAACCGAGGACCCCTTTGCAATTCCAGAAGGATCAGCAGGCAGGATACGGAGGTCTATTATTTCAGAATCTGGCAGTTTGCAGGTTCATTATGTTAAAGTCTTGGAAAAGGGAGATACATATGAGGTTGGTTTCAGTTATTAAAATTTTGTCTTCATGCTGTTGTATTTCTGTACTTAGCAATTATACGATATTCATGCAGATTATCGAACGTAGCTTGCCAAAGAAGCAAATAGTGAAAAAGGAACATTCTGAAATTGCGAAAGAAGACTTGGCAAGTTTTTTGAAACGCTGGCAAATTATTGCCAGAAACATTCCAAAGCATCACAGAAATTTTGCTGCTTTGCTGAAGAAACGACAAATGGATGCTAAACGCTTCTCTGAGAATTGTCAACGGGAGGTATTGCATTTGTCTATTGTTGCCTTACAGCATTGTATCATTTCACTGTGCTCTAGTTTACGTTCTTGTTGAACTACATGTATTCTGAAGCTTTAGTCAATTTCTGTTCAACATCCAGGTGAAGCTCAAAGTAAGCAGGTCACTGAAACTGATGAGAAGTGCTCCAATACGTACAAGGAAGCTTGCTAGGGATATGCTGATATTTTGGAAACGGGTAGACAAGGAGCAGGTATTTGTCTCAAAAAGCTTTCATGTTTTAAATGCAGTTATTAAGTTATATATTATACAGCCTGCCTTTTATTAGGAATGCTATATCTATTTCACATTCTCAAACTATATGAGTTGATTATACTACAGCCATTTCTTACATCCCTTGGGTCATTGCACTCTACATAAGCACTAGTATCTCAAGTCCATTATTAAAAGATTATGACACTCAATTCTTTGTGCCTGTTTCATAGTATGAGTTGAGGAAAAAAGAGGAAAGGGATGCAGCTGAAGCGTTGAAGAGAGAAGAGGAACTACGCGAAGCAAAAAGACAGCAGCAGAGGCTCAACTTTCTGATATCCCAAACTGAGCTCTATAGTCACTTTATGCAAAATAAGGCTGGTGAATCAGCACTGCCTGATGAGGGATCTGTCCCTGAGGGTGACGAGGACGAAGATCCCGAGGAAGCCGAACTGAAGAGAGAAGCTTTAAGAGCTGCTCAGCATGCCGTATCCCAACAAAAAAGGATGACAAATGCTTTTGACAGTGAAATTGTGAAGCTTAGCCAATCTGCAGATTCTGGTATTCCAACTGACGATTCAGCTGAGCCTAGCAAGATTGATCTCTTACACCCGTAAGTTCTCTTGAAAATTTGTTTTGTTCATTGCAAGCAAGCATGATAGAACAGAAGGAGTATTATTATCTAAAACTGATTGCTTGGAGCCTATGTTGTTTTCAGCTCAACAATGCCTGAGCAGTCATCTGTGCAGACCCCGGAGTTGTTTAAAGGTGTATTAAAAGAATATCAGTTAAAGGGCTTGCAGTGGCTGGTCAATTGTTATGAACAGGTAAACTATCATAGGGCTAATGTATTTCGGTCACTCGTGATGAACTGCCATCATTGGATCGTAACACACATTTTGGATTTTCTGCAGGGGTTAAATGGCATTCTTGCTGATGAGATGGGCCTTGGCAAAACTGTTCAGGCTATGGCATTCTTATCCCACTTGGCTGAGGTTTGTGATTATATTTATCTCTTGTTTTTGGTTTCTTCTTTTTGTAGACATCACATGTTATGTAATTTATAGTAGTTATAAATAGTGCATGACAAGCATTTGCTATGACATTGGCATCTCATCCAGGACAAGAACATATGGGGACCCTTTCTGGTGGTTGCTCCTGCATCTGTTGTGAATAACTGGGCTGAAGAGGTGATCAGATTCTGCCCTGATCTTAAGATACTCCCATATTGGGGTCCGGAAAGGATGGTTCTTCGGAAGAACATCAACCCCAAGCGTCTTTATCGGAAGTAAACTCTCAGTCTGAGGTTCTTCATACACTGTTTTTTCTCTATAATATGGTCATGTAACTAATCATGTGTCATTTGTTCTTTTCATCCATAGAGATGCTAGCTTCCACATTCTCATTACAAATTATCAGATACTTGTGAATGAAGAGAAGCTTTTGAGACGTGTTAAGTGGCAGTACATGGTACTGGATGAGGCCCAGGCTATTAAAAGTTCAAGCAGGTGATTTCGCGTGCCCTTGCATGTCGCAGTATTTTGTTTGAATTCAGAATTTCATAGCACATGATTTTCCTTCATTTTTTTTGGCTTATTTTGTGGCCCTTGCTTGACAAGAAGTTACATATTGCTCTCTACTGCAGTCAGCGCTGGAAGACTTTGCTGAGCTTTAACTGTAGAAATCGTTTGCTTCTTACTGGGACACCGATTCAGAACAACATGGCTGAGTTATGGGCACTTCTCCATTTTATCATGCCCACTTTGTTTGATAGCCATGAACAGTTCAATGAGTGGTTCTCAAAAGGGTAATGTTCTCCTTTAGAAATTACAGCCTCTTTATTTTTAGTAGTTTTCTCTATTGCTTATGTTTCTTTCCCTTGCCAGTATCGAGGGCCATGCTGAACATGGAGGGACCTTGAATGAACATCAGCTTAGTCGACTGGTAAGATACTTCTATATTTAGTGAATGCTACAGTTTAGTGAATCTAAGTGCTTGCCTGAGTCTAATGCTTGTTCATAAAACTTGACATTAGATGTTAAGAAACATGTTGTTCTGTATTTCTGCATTTTATTTTCGTTTGGGCAAAGTTGCGTACAATGTTGCTGTTTCTTAAGATTGTGACATGTTGTTTATATCCACAGCATGCTATATTGAAGCCGTTTATGCTCCGCCGGGTTAAGATTGATGTCATTGCAGAAATGACAAAAAAGAAAGAAGAAATTGTGCACTGCAGATTGAGTTCTCGTCAGCAAGTCTTCTATCAAGCTATAAAGAACAAAATCTCTCTTAATGAGTTGCTTGATGGAAGACGTGGCAATCTAAATGATAAAAAGCTGCTTAGCCTGATGAATATTGTCATGCAGCTACGGAAGGTACAGTTCTTTCTGCTGCTTAAATTTCATTTAATCTCTTTGAGGTCCATACTGAAAATTATGTAGTGTAAGTTTCTTTTCTCATAGGATTTTCTCAGTAATGCGCTCCATGTAACTTTTAGGTCTGCAATCACCCTGAGCTGTTTGAGCGCAACGAGGGAAGCTATTACTTTAACTTTGCGGAGATCCCAAATTCTCTTCTTCCTCCCCCATTTGGGGAATTGCAAGATATACATTATGCAGGCAAGAGGAATCCAATAATGTTTGAGGTACAACCTGTTGTTCTTAGCTGTTTTTGGTTTTAGTTGATCATATGGTTTACAATATCTCTTTCTTGAGCACAGACACTCTAGTAATGGGCTTCTTTCTCAATCTCCACAGATTCCAAAGTTGGTTTACGAAGGAATCATCTGTAACAGGGAAATGCCCATGCATGGCTGTGGCTTCCAGAGTGGATATTTCAACAGGCTGTTCAATATATTTTTGCCGAGCAATATCCATAAGTCGGCATTCCCAGAATCAACTTCATCAGACAAGCCTGTTCTGCTATCTGGTGCATTTGGATTTACACGCTTAACGAATCTGTCCCCAGTTGAAGCTTCCTTTTTGGCCATGTGTTCATTATTTGAGAGACTAGCATTCTCAGCAACACATTGCAAGAGGGATGTCGATGAAATTGTGGATCTGTTCCTTGATTCAGAAGGTCCTGATCTCCAGCTCAGTCAGAATGATGCCACAAAAGTCCGTGCTGTTACTAGATTGTTGCTTTCACCTAAAAGGGCAGACTCCAGTTTGCTCAGAACAAAGGCTGAGATAGGCCTGAGTGATAACCCATGTGAAGCACTAGTTCTTTCTCATCATGATAGGCTTGTCTCGAACATACGGCTTCTTCGTTCAACATATGGTTTTATTCCACCAGCTAGAGCACCGCCGGTAAGCTTATTTGTTTTGCCCGCGTTGATGTTGATTTGGCACGTGTGCTGCATCACGGCATCTTTTAGTGTTCAGTAATCTTTGCTTTAGTCTCACATTCTAGAACTTTCATTTAGTGCCGGAGATGTATATTTGGTCTATGCATTTGTTGACTCACAACTACTGTCATGTTGATTAACCTGCTTTCCTCTTCTTCCAGATAAATGTGAGGTGTTCAGATAGAAATTTTGCCTACAAGTTAACCGATGAGATGCATGATCCCTGGATCAAGAAGCTGTTCTTGGGATTTGCTCGCACTTCTGAGTTCAATGGTCCTAGAGAACCGAATGCTCCCAATCCTATGATCCAAGAAGTATGTTCTGTTTCGCCCATCCCTGAGCCGATACTGCAGCTACCATACAGGATATTTGGGTCATCTCCACCTATGAGTAATTTTGATCCAGCTAAAATGCTTACAGTAAGTCGACCCCTTTTTCTTGTACCTTCAGCTGCACAATTTCATCATCTTTTTGTACGTATGATTTAAATCAATGTGGATATTGTTAGCTTTATTAGCTGTTTAACTACTTGCAGGATTTTTATTGAAACTTATACCGTGATTATTATGCAATCTTTGTTATTTTTGTTTTGTTTCACATATTTGGCTGACTCCTTGTTACTGACATGAAATGCTTGATGACAGGATTCTGGAAAGCTCCACACCTTAGATAAACTACTACGGCAACTCCGAGCTGAAAATCACCGTGTGCTCTTATTTGCTCAGATGACTAAAATGTTGGACATCCTTGAGGTACTTTAGGAAAAAAAGTTCATATTTTGCTTCGGATAGTTAAAACCTACGTCTTTGTGAGGAGAACTGAAAATAAAAAATATTTTCCAAAAATTGATTTTTAGTCTTGTGATGTACATAGATGTGCAGGGAAATGTTGTTGAAACTTATTTTGCTGAAACGTGTTTGTACCATCACAGTTTAGTTTATTCTATAGATCTGTGCTGATTTTCTACAATTGTTTATCTTTAATGTAGTTTAAGTTTATGCTATGTTGGATACTTGGATCCCACTAAAATGATGATATTTTCCAGTTATGGATGCCTTTTTAAAAACATTAATATGCGGTAATTGCATACCATGATGCAAAGTATACTGAGTGTTGGGTTTCAGAAACCTTAGGAGCATTGTAGGTTCCGTTATTTTTTCACTGGCCCTGTGAACTTTATGAAGGAACTAAATAGTATTGATTGAAATGAATTGTGGAAGGGCCTACCATACTTCAATGAGTTGTATCTGTGGACTGCTCATTCAAAACGGGTTGAGTTTGTGCACAGAAGTGTGAATCGTTTTCTAATTCTGCATTTTTTCAGGACTACATGAATTTCAGAAAATTCAAGTATTCCAGACTTGATGGTTCTTCTGCAATTTCTGATCGTCGTGACATGGTCCGAAACTTTCAAAACAGGTAGGCATTTAGTTGGTAGGATGTAACTAATTACAATAAGACGATAAGGCTCTTTGAACATGACTTAAGCTGAGTTTTGTTGCCTGCAGGAATGATATATTTGTTTTCTTGCTAAGCACAAGAGCAGGGGGACTAGGAATTAATTTGACCGCTGCTGATACGGTTATATTTTATGAAATTGACTGGAATCCGACTCAAGACCAGCAGGCAATGGATAGAACGCACAGGCTTGGTCAGACGAAGGAGGTAAGTGAAACCTCTGTTATACGCTATTGTCTAGCCATGGTTTCCTTGACCACTATTTCATCGTTTTTAGTATCACTTAGTGAATTTTGTAAGTTTTCATTTGCCATTTCCTTGGTTGACCTATTGCACTTTTAGCACTATAATATTTGTAAATATGTGAATTTGTTGTTGTACAAATACAAGATTCTCAGGCTAGAGCTGCCAATCTTGTTCATGGTTCACACTAAAACTGCTTATGATTTTGATTGTTTCCATGGTATTCCTTTGGTACCAATGTTGGTACTACATTCTGAAATATGAAGATACAGGAAATAAATTATTTAATCCCCATATTTTTGCTTCAATCCTTCCAAGTCTAGATTCATTGTATTTATTTAGTCCGTGACTGTTCAGCACTATGACAAGTGAATACTTGTTTGTAAATGAATCTGAACATTTGCGAGAGAAGATGATCTGCTATCACTGTGTAGCTGCTGATTCTTTATTAGGGCATCACTAGGTTCTACAGCCAGGCAGGAGCACTTTCATTTCTTGCATGGACTTTTGTAGTACAAAGCCTTTTCATTTCTTGCATGGATTTTTTCAGTAAGAAGCGTTCTCATTTCTTGCATGGGCTTTTATAGTAAGAAGCATTACGGCTTAATTGAGAATTGGCATAGGGGTGACTCTGTTTCTACTTATATTGGTCATGCTGCTATTCTCACCGTCATTGATGTCTAGGATTTTTTGGTTGACAGAAAACTCCCTAGAAGTTACAAACTCAAACTGGCTCACAATCCTGTTTTTAATACTATAGATATAACTCCATGGTTATGCTGGATAAAACTGGAGACTAAGCCATTCTTTTCATGGTTTCTTGCCAACTTAGTATTAACTTGTATTGTCCATTATATTTTTCTTGTGTTTATTTTCTTTGCTAAACCTTGTATGATAACCAGTTTAATTTTTTGTTCAAAAGCACAGTCCTTCAGCTCATATCTGTTAACTGTTCTTTTAACAGAAAAAAAGAGTTAACTGTTCGATTTTCACACTGCTTGATTTGCACCATCTCTTAGCACACTGGTCTTAATTTCCAAATTGCACCAACACGTGAAATTATTTTGTAGCAGCTCAGTTTCTTATATATTATTTCAAACTTGGAATTGTAGGTAACTGTGTATAGACTTATATGCAAAGACACTATTGAGGAGAAAATATTGCAAAGAGCGAAGCAGAAAAATGCAGTGCAAGAGTTGGTCATGAAAGGGAAACAAGTCCAGGATGATCATCTGATGAGACAAGAGGATGTAGTTTCATTACTTCTTGACGATACACAGATCGCACACAAATTGAAAGAAATATCAATGCAGGTAAGTACTCTCCCAATTCATAAGTAGAGGACGTTTTAGGCTTTGCTACATTAGTTCTTATTCAGGAATAGACGATGTTTTACAACTTCAGGTATTTTTTCTGTTGCATTTGATAATTTGCTCTTCTCTTTATCAGAAGTTATTGATAGTGTGGGTTGTGTTTGCTGTGCATGCATGCATCATTTGACCTACAAGGGCATATGCTATATAGTTGATGGTATATTACTTGCATCAAAGATGTTTGTTGATGGTATAATACTTGCATTAAAGATGCACATTTTACTCAACACAAGCAAATTTTGAAGTAACTAATATGGTTGATTGTTCTGACCAGATCCCTAATCCTATGGCCCACAGCTAATATTTCATGTAAATACAAACAGAGGGACATTATATCATTTTCATTGGCTAAAACAACAACAACAACAACATCAAAGCCTTTTTCCCAAGCAAGTTGTAAATTGGAATTTTGGCTGGTTTTCGTTTTCTTTAGCTCACAGGGAAAGACAGTTCCACCATGAACATGATGCTTGCCATGTCATTTTGGTCCGAGTTACTGATTTATGTCTTGCATTGCTGATTCTGCTTATTCCAAATTAGTTCTGTTGAGAAATTATACCATATGCCATTGTCATTGTCGAATTCGGGGGACTTAGGAAGAGTGTCATAACCAGTGCCAAGGTTTTATCCTGCTCTTAAAAGTTAAAACTGACGATTTCTTGGTTATTAGATTGACATTGAATTTTGTTTAGGGACTCTTATCTTATCTTGCAAGCATTCGGTAACTGGTACAGATCGGCCAGACCCTGCGCTTTTACAATTTAGACTGAAACATTTTTTCTGAATTGTTTGAGTTCATATGGAGTGTTTACAACTAATTTTGTTTGACTTGTGGCAAAGTGTGGCAAGAATATTCCTACTTATTTGCATTTACCCTTTTAGGCGAAGGATCGGCTAAAGAAGAGGCGAGCAAAGGCCATCAAGGTTGACAAAGAAGGAGATTTGATGCTTGAAGATTTGGATGATCCGACTGCTGATTCTGTAGAACAAGATAACACAACCAGCAAAAAGGTATGTATGGAAAATGCACATGAATAACTGAGTTTGTTCTTTCTCTGTGATTGGAGAAAATCACCCCCTCGGGATAGCGACCTTAAGTGTTCTTTTGCTATATATTAGTCTGTGATTTCTTAAGCACTCATCTATAAAAAACAGTTGAGAAATTACTTAGTATGCAAGCTTGAATTCCGATTTAAGCGGGTGTGGAAGAGCAAGTGTTTATATAGTTTCGCAGAATAGATTAACATCCATATAGAACTTCGTTAGCTCTTGTAATATAAGCTTGTTGATTTAATTTATGCTTAACTGATTGTGTTTGACTTGCATTTTAGTCCACATGTGAACTAATAGTGCACGGTATACATAAGGAGATAATTCAAATGAGTTATCCTGGTCGTCAGTTTTAGCATCTTGCCTGCGTGTGTTTTTATCCCACTTGATGCTTTTACGAGTCATGTTCAAAGAGCCTTGAAATGTGAGATGACTGCTGCATTTGAGATTTACTCTTGTGTCATTACAGCAATTGTAGTAGGTAACTGAGAATTCATGGATAATAAAATGTGTACAAATCAATTATGATAAACTAGTCATGTTTTTCTTCTGTTTGTTCTCAGCCTTGGTATTTGTAAACTTCACTCATTTAACTGCTAATATATTTGCAGAAAAAGAGTTCGCACAAGAAATCTCTGAAGTCACAGGACAATGATAGTGATGTCAAGGCTCTCACGGAGAACGATATCCCTGAGAGTGGTCCTGCCGAAGATGAAGATATTGCTTCTCAGAGGCCTAAAAGATCAAAGAGGCTGGCAAGAAGCACGGGTGAAGATAACGAACCCGTCGCTGCATCTGATGTTGAGAAAGCTGTAGATGCAGCTGAGACCAGCATGTCTCATGACTACCATGATGCAGAAGAGTCGCAAGATCAGATTCATACAGCCTAGTTGATTGACTGAACTGACCAGATGAGAATAGAATATTCAAAATGGCAAGACTCGTTAATTTATTGTGGGAGTATGAGCATCAGAAATGTCACAGTTATAATCACCAGAGGAGGTTTCTCTGGATCTGCTGAAGGTGTTGCCCAGTTCAATAAGTATGTATCATACAGCTTCTTTTCAGAAGCCTGGGAACTGCGCGACTGCAACGCGTATCCTTGATTATTTGGAGGACAAGGCTTCAGTGTGGTTGTAATAAGCCAATTATGGCTGCCACTCCTCCAGATGTTACTGTTGCCTTGATGTTAGCCTGCTCATCGTAGCCATTGTGTAAATAAGTATTAGCAATGTTCCATCACATATAGAAATATTTTTTTGCAGTGTAAAGAGGGTAGCTGATATATTAGTCATAAGTTTTGTAATGATTTAGGCTAAAAATTAACGTAACACCGGACGTGGCTTCGAGTTGGAAACGTATCTTTTGTCACTATATGTGTGCTTCTTCAGTCCAAAGTCCAACAGATGGTATGTATATCTGAAACCTTTTTCTGAACTTGTGCAAACGAACGGGATCGTCCAGATCATCGGACTACGTTCAACTTTGCTTGTCTAGCTGTACCAGCAAAATCTTGTAAGCCAAGGTATCAAATCAATGGAGACGGTCGCCAAGACGCCAACTATCTATATACACGGTACTAATAAAAAAAATCCACCAACTATCTATATACACGATACTAATAAAAAAATCCAAGATTTTTTGGACAGTCCGTTGAGATTTGTGTTTTTTTTTTTCCGGGGAAACAGACGCATGAATATCTGGCATGGGGTTTTCCCTGCCCACTTGTCCCTTCCACGCTTAGGGTATAATGGTAGAGAAGGCATGTCTTCCCTTATCCCACCACATCAGCTAGAGAAGGCATTAGATATAGGGATTTCTAACACGAACGGATCTATTGATCTCTTCCCTGTCTCTCCTCTCAGCCGCCGCCTCAAGCCTAGCCTCCAGTTCATCCTCCTCCATAGATTGGTTCCCCCTCCTCCGGTCGGCTTCGCCGGCGTTAGGAGGAGTGGGGAACCCGATCTATGCGTGGAGTTTCGAATAAAAGTATTGTTTTCATTAGATTATGTTAGGATTTTGGTAGCCGCCTTCTTGTTGGTTTCCCCTCAATGGAGATGGCATCGTCCGCAATAAGTGATCTTCGGCCTTTCGTTCGGCGACAAGATTTTCTTCCGGCGTCAATGGTGGTGTTGAACAATCACAATTTTCTAGGTATGGGCCTTCGGATCTTGCTTCGCCAGATCGATTTTGGATCTTTTGTCGTTGTTGCCGCGAGGAGGATTATTCTCGCAGTTTTTGTCCCGGCTGCTACGTCCTCGACAATGGTGATTCGTACTCTCGGCTCTTCATCGACGACGACAAAGCTAGTCGGTTATTATTCCACGATATCCTGGTGTTGGTACTCTTGCCGATGTTGTATGATTGCTTTAATGGTTGCGTGCGTGCACGCAGCCTTGGCATTGCGGCTCAAAAAATTATGGGAGAACTTTCGTCGGTATCTACAGGTCTATGGTTCGTTATCTATCTTTGGCTGCCTTCAGAAGGGTACAAGATTGTGTTCTGGAAGAAGAAAGAAATTGAAGACCTCGAAAATTTGTTACTATCTTTTAGACTTTATTTTGTAATCGTTGGAGTCAGTTCATGTATCTCTACCATGTACTATTTGTTGCTATGAATATATGTGGTATTGATTGTCAAAAAAAAAGATATAGGGATTTCTAGTTTCGTGCCCCTGGTTCGTTAGTTGTACTCAGTTTTCCCCAGCCCCTTAGTTTTTCCTCAGTTTTCCCCTCCCTCTAGTTTGAAACCCGTCGCAGACGCTCAGACGGGAGGGTTGCCGTCTGGTCGGAGGCCTTCACCGTTACCGGTGACGGCTAGGGAGCCGCGTTGGTGTTGAATTGACCGTTTCTTTCGAACCGTGTTGATCGTTGACTGGAGGAGCTCACCCAAAACTTTCCACTCCGCCCGAGACTGGAGGAGCTCACACACCGCCCCTCCGCCGCCACGCCATCCTGCCCTCCTACCTTATGGCGTCGTCCGCCGCCGAGCCGCCCCCGCCCCCACCACCACCCCCGGAGGCGGAGAGGGCTCCGCCTCCACCGGATCTAGATCTACCCCTTTCGTGGAGTTTGTATGTCCATCCGGTGTGCCAAGCTGTTCGCATCAGCCGCGGAGAAGATTGGGAATCGGAGGGATCTAACGCATGGATTCCATCCGGGTAAGCATCGTCTGCCTATGTGAATTAACAGTAGGCAGTTTTTGAGCGCCAATCGTTGTTGCTCAACTAACTGCGTTGCTTTTCGAATATGATTGATCCAGCGCTGGCTTTTCGGCTGGTGGTTAGGCTGGATTCTAGCTTTACGCGTGATTCTAAACGCTATAAGAATGGGTTTTACTTCGCTGCGGTGGTTGCAACCACCATCTCGTTGAAGAATTTGAAAGCTAACATCTACGCTCAGTACAGCTGGAGCTCTCTCGATGCAGTTCATTTCGAATATTTGCACAAGGAGGGAAGATTTGTTCCACTAATTTCCGACGACGATCTGGGAATTCTTTTTTGCTTTGAATGCTTCTTGCCGGTTCGGTAAAATTGGTATCCATGTGGACAGGGGCCGGGCATCATCTCTCTCTGGTGCTGGGGCATCATCAGGTGGTCGGGCATCATGTCTCTCTACTACTGCTGCCTCTTCTAACAGTGTGCGTCGCGACGCTCCTTGTAGGTCCACAACAGCACCATATATCCCTAGTGGTAGTGGTAGCCAGATCGTTCGTACGGTCGATGTGGAGGACGATGCAGACATTGAGGATCAGTCTCCTCAAGATGATGAGGATGAGTTGATGTTTCCTGAATTGGTAGATCGATGCGATAAGCGGGCAATGGAGGATCAATACATGGAAGATATTGCTTTTGGTGCAAGATTTGATGACACTGATGATGAAGAGAAGAATGAGAATGATGACAGCCTCGTTTTAGCCGATTACGAAGGTGAAGACTTGCCAACAATTGAGTGGAACAGGGAGGATCCCCGACTTGCGAAGGCACCGTGTTTCAAACGATGATGGACTGCCGTAATGCAATTACTACATATCACATTCTCACTAAGAATAATTTTGAGGTTGTTAAAAGTGAGCCAGGTAGGTTCACAATTAAATGCCCATACCTAAGGTGTAGGTTTAGGCTGCATGCATCCACAATGCGCGAAGCGGCTTGGTTCGGGTACTACGCCAACCAGTTGTGTATTTAGATCACGGTGTAAAATTTGTTATCTATTACTGACATCCCTTATCATTATGTTTCAGATAAAGAAGAATAAGGAGATCCATAGGTGTCGACCTCTAGGGGGAGAGCCAGAGCTTAAAACAAAGCTAGCGAAGACTAGGTGGTTGGCAGATATAATCCTAGATTGGCTGAGAGAAGATCCTTCACTTGGTCCAACAGCACTCGTAAAAAAGGTGGTTGAGAAGTATAAAATGAAAGTACCTTACATGAGGATGTTCTATGCAAAGGAAATGGCTCTTGACAAGATCAATGGTCCATGGAATGAAAGATTTCAGTTGCTTTACACTTTCAAAGCTGAAGTGGAGATGGCTAGTCCAGGCAGTGTTGTAGCGATAGACAAGCATACAGTCCCCTACAAATTGAAAAGCGGGAAGGTAATGCACAAGGAATGTTTTAGAAGGGCTTTTGTTTGTTTCAACGCTTGCTGGAAAGACTTTTTGGACGGTTGCAGGCCTTATTTGGCCGTGGATGCATCAGCTCTTCATGGCAGGTTTAAAGGACAGCTAGTTGTTGCTACTGCAGTTGATGGACATAATTGGATGTTCCCTGTTGCTTATGGGGTTTTGGAGGTTGATTCACAGGAAAGTTGGACTTGGTTTCTGCAGAATTTGCGCGACCTTATAGGTCATCCACCAGGATTTGTTATCCACACAGACGCTTGCAAAGGTTTGGAGACTGCGGTAGAAGCGATATTCCCTGGAGTGGAGCATAGGGAATGTATGCGACACTTGGTACAGAATTTTACAAAGAAATTCAAGGGTAAAGTTTTTATCGACAACCTATGGCCAGCTTCATGCACATGCGGCTCTAGGAAGCATCTGTTTCATTTGGATGTGTTGTATAAACAAAAACCTGGGGTGAAGGAGTACTTGGATGAACATCATGGTAGGGTGTGGTCAAGAAGCCAATTCAATGAAATTTGCAAGGTAGACTATGTAACAAGTAACCTTGCGGAGAGTTTCAATTCAAAGGTCAAGTCATTGAAAGGGCTTATGCTTGTGGCAAATATTTGATAAGATTAGGCGGATGATCATGATAAAGATCGATTCTGCGTCAAAGAATTGCATCCACAAATTATGTTGGCCATCTCATGCTCCCATCTTTGATTAAGTTTTTGCATGAGAGGGCAAAACAATTGAGGATGCAATGCGTCAGAAAAGGAATGGAGGCTGAGGTAACCTACACTGACAGTAAAAACAGGCAATGGAGGTATCCAGTGAGTTTGGTTGATAGGACATGCCATTGTAGGGGATGGCAGATCCGTGGGATACCCTGCATACACGCATTGTTTTTCATGAGTGTTATAGGGGGTGAAGATGGTGAAGTTGATCGGTATGTGTCGAGTAGTTCTCTCGTTGCCAAATTTAGGGCTGCATATGCTATGAATGTTCCTACCTTGTTGGGAAAAGACCAATGGATGAAAGTCGATCCAGGCTTCAAAGCTCGTACTCTCCGGTATTGACTAGACCGGCGGGTAGGCCGAGGAAGAATAGGATCGAGCTAGTGCGAGAGGGTGGTGCACCGATTCGAAAACGTAAGTGCAAACGTTGTGGAATCCCTGGACACATTGCTAGGCTTTGTAAAAATGGAGTTGACCCAGCTTTTGGAATGGAAGATCAGGCGGGAGCGAGAAAATGCGAGAGGAGAATGAAGCGGCAATTCAACTTGAGATTGAAGCAGCAGTTCAACATGAGGAGATTGAAGCAGCAAATGCAGAGGAGATTGAAGCAGCAGTTCAACATGAGGAGATTGAAGCAGAAAATGCAGAGGAGATTGAAGCAGCAATTGAACATGAGGAGATTGAACCGATGGATCGAGAGAAGAGGGAACAGATGGATGTAGAATGGCTTCAACCGATGAGTCTAGAGGAGAGGGAACAGTTTAGTCGAGAATGCCTCGAAAGTAGTAAGGCCATGATAGAAGCTAACTTCGAAGAGAACATGGCAGAAGAAAAAGCACAAGCTTTGCAGAAGAAGAAGAACAATAAAGAGGGCAAAAGGAAGGTAGACACCGGTAATATCCCTGGTAGGGTTACCCGGAGTAAGGTGGTGGCCCGGCGAGTCACACCGGGAGCAAGAGAAAGATTTTATTCGAACAACTAATTTGAATTTGTATGAACAATTTGTATTGGGGTTCCCTTTGTATTGGGGTTCCCTTTGTATTGAGGATGCCTTTGTGTTGAACAATTTGAATTTCTATGAACAATTTGAATTTGTATGAACAATTTGTATTGGGGTTCCCTTTGTATTGGGGATCCCTTTGTGTTGAACAATTTGTATTGGGGTTCCCCTTGTGTTGGGGATGCCTTTGTGTTGAACAATTTGAATTTGTATGAACAATTTGAATTTGTATGAACAATTTGTATGCCACATTTAAGCCACATTTATCATTTTCTCTAGGGTTTAGGGTTTTAGGGTTTTAGGGTTTAGGGTTTTAGGGTTTTAGGGTTCAATTCAAAATAATTCAAAACATGGTGGAACCTTCCCATGGAGCCTTGTTATGTTACCTACAACCTAGAGAAATAATAATGGAAAAGGAAATATAGAGATATGAAGTTTTTATGCCAAAAGCTTCAAAACCACTTCCTAGTCCATGAGTTACTAGATATGAAGATGCGGGGCTTTACTGCTCAATACACCTCCCAAATACCCACTATGCTTACAAACTTTGTCCAAATGAGTCCAAATTCGTCACACTTGTGTATCTTTGAGTTGCAAATAATATCTAGTCGGCCAAAATGTAATATATTGTTCAAATAACACAATTTTACAAGTTTTATGCCAAAAGCTTCAATTTCCCTTAGTCCCTTTATTATTTGGGTGCCCCTGTTTTACTTAGTGTTACTCAGTTTTCCCCTCCGGGCCCACTTGTTTTACTCAGTCCTACTCAGCTTTGCCCTTCCGATAAACATTTCCTCACTTTTCCCCCTCTTAGTTCTACTCGGTTTTCCTAACTTGTACTCACCGGCTGATCTCACGATTGGTCGAGATGTATGTCACACGGATCTTGGTTGGTTGAAAGCTCAACGAACGCTTGCACCGTTCGATCATTTATGATCGGACGGCCCGTATCTCTCTCTCTACCACGATGGACGCATACGGAGACAAGAGAAGAGCACATACCTACCAACCCTGGCAGTCGCATATTCCAGTCGCATCCTCCTCTCTCGTATTTCCTCTCTTACTACGGCGGTCGCGGCGGCGCGGATCTAACCGTGGTTGCGGTGGCGTGCGGCGGCGCGGATCTAACCGTGCGTGCGGCGGCGTGCGGCGGCGCGGATCTAACCGTGCGTGCGGCGGCGCGGATCTAACCGTGCGTGCGGCGGCGTGCGGTGATACGTCCAAAACGTATCTACTTTCCCGAACACTTTTGCTATTGTTTGGCCTCTAATTTGTGTATTTTGGATGCAACTAACACGGACTAACGTTGTTTTCAGCAGAACTGTTCTGGTGTCTCGTTTTTGTGCGTAAATCCAACTTTCGAGGAAAAACCTCGGGATTTTGACGAAAGGGCCTATTTTCTCGGAATAATGACGGAGCCGGAAGGGCAATTGAAGTGGAGGCCCGAGGGCCCCACACTACATGGCGGCGCGGCCTAGGGGGCCCGCGCGGCCATGTAGTGTGGCCCCCTCGGTCGGCCTCCGACGCCCCCTTCGGACTACTTATTCGCCTCGACCTAAAAACGCACGGGGAGAAGTCGAAGTCGCCGAAACCCTCCCGAACGCCGCCACATCGCGAAACTCCGTCGCGGGAGCCGAAGTCTCCGTTCCGGCACTCCGCCGGGACGGGGAATTGGAGGAGATCATCACCGCCATCACCGCCAACGCCTCTCCATCAACCAGACAATGTTTCCCCCATCCATGTGTGAGTAATTCCCCCGCTGTAGGCTGAAGGGGATGGTAGGGATTGGATGAGATTGGTCATGTAATAGCATAAGATTGTTAGGGCATAGTGCCTAGTGTCCAGTAGATGGTACTTTTATGATATTGTTGCAACTTGTTATGCTTAATGCTTGTCACTAGGGCCCGAGTGCCATGATCTCAGATCTGAACATGTTATTGATTCATGAAGATATTCGTTGTTTATGATCTTACCTGCAAGTTGTATACACATGTCGCTGTCCGGAACCAATGGCCCCGAAGTGACAGAAATCGGGACAACCGGAGGGGATGGTAGTGATGTGAGGATCACATGTGTTCACGGAGTGTTAATGCTTTGCTCCGGTACTCTATTAAAAGGAGTACCTTAATATCCAAGTAGTTTCCCTTGAGGCCCGGCTGCCACCGGCTGGTAGGACAAAAGATGTTGTGCAAGTTTCTCATTGCGAGCACGTACGACTATAATTGGAACACATGCCTATTGATTGATTAGTACTTGGATACCGTTTTATTATTATCCGCAAATGCCCCGCTATGATTGTTACATGAGTTTCTCTCATCCATGCAACGCCCGTCATCCGTCCCCGTGCCTACGGTATTTTAATCCTGCTCGTTTACTAAAATCACTACTCGCTGTCTTTGTTACTCTGCTCGTTGTTATTTCACTATCATGCTATCGCTATAAAACTGTTACTACCGATAAACTCCTGCGAGCAAGTCTGTTTCCAGTGCAGCTGAATTGACAACTCCGCTGTTAAGGCTTTCAAGTATTCTTTGTCTCCCCTTGTGTCGAATCAATAAATTGGGTAATACTTCCCTCGAAGACTCGTTGCGATCCCCTATACTTGTGGGTCATCAAGACTATTTTCCGGCGCCGTTGCCGGGGAGCATAGCTTTATTTGGAAGTTCACTTGGATTAATATTGTTCGCTGCAAATTCTCCATCATGGGTAAACCTCGCGATACTAAGATCGCCATATTACCATCCACTACAAGAAAAGGTACAATTCGAGTACCTCCGCTACACTTGATTCACCATCCGTGATTGATAAACTTGTTTCACCGCCACATGCTTCGCATGCGGGTACATCTGCTGAATCTGAACACTCTCATAATATTGATAATGTTTCTGCTGTGCTTGATGATAGTGGTTCATTGGGATCTTTTCTAGATGCTTCCATTGCTAGGTCTAGACAAATTGAAAATGCTGAAACTCCTAATGCTACTACACCTGTTAATTCACCTGAACTTGAATACTCTAGTGATGATCTTGATGAAGATTATGTGGAACTTGATGATGATTTTATTGAAAAATGCAATGCTACTACTGATGCAAGAAAAATTAAAAAGTTGCTTGCAGAACATACCGTTAGATATAAACTGTCTCCTGATCCTAAATTTGCCACATCTCCTATAAACATTAGGGATAAAGATTATGATTTTTCTCTTGATCTATCTCATATAGCTATTGTTGAGAAAACACCATTTTGTGGTACTGAAAAAGAAAGTGCTTGTTGAACACATGACTGAGTTATCTACTTTGAGTAGCTTGTTTTCTGATGATGTTAAGAAGCGTACTTACTTTGTTGCTAAAATCTTTCCATTCTCATTAAAGGATGACGCTAAAACTTGGTATAATAGTTTGCCACCTGGTTCTATTAAAAGTCCAAAAGAATTACTTGCTTGTTTTCTTTCGAAAATACTTTCCTGCTAGTGCTCAACATGCTGCTTTGCGGAGAGTTTATAATTTTGATCAAGAAGATGAAGAGAAATTGCCTGAGGCTTGGGCAAGATTTTGCTCTCTTATTAGAGCTTTGCCTGACCATGATCTAGAAAAGCATGATTTACTTGATATATTTTATAGTGGACTAACCATTGAGTCTAGGGCATACCTGGATAGTTGTGCTGGTTGTGTTTTCAGGAAAAGAACTCCAGACGACGCTGAAGAATTATTGGCTAAAATAGGCCGGAATTATGATGATTGGAATACGCCCGAACCAACTCCAACGCCAATAGTGAAGAAGAGGGGTTTAATTAAATTGAATGATGAAGATATGAGGGAAGCCAAGAAGTCTCTCAAGGAGAAAGGTATTAAATCTGAAGATGTGAAGAATCTACCTCCAATAGAAGATATATGTGAGATAATTCCCCCTTCATCCATGATTGAGGTAAACTCCCTTCAGCGCTTTACTAGGGAAGATATTCCGTATTCAAAACCTCCTGCGCAATGCTTAGATGAGTTTGATAATTATATTGTTAAGCAAGAAAATTTTAATATGAGAGTAGAGAATCATCTAATGGAAAATTCTCAAGCTATTAGTCAATTGCATGATATTGTGGAGAGAACCTCCAATGATGTTAAGATGCTTGTTAAACATTTTCATATGATTCAAACTCAAATTGATCAACTCACTAAAGTGCAAAATGACTTGCTAGGAAATAATGCTAAAGAAAAACAAGCTTATGAAGTAACAACTATAGGTGGTGTCTCTACCCAGGATCCTCTATATCCTGAAGGGCATCCCAAAAGAATTGAACAAGATTCTCAACGCATTGAACCTAGAGCTCATTCTAAGAAAAAGAAGAAGAAACATAAAAATGTTGTAGAATCCTCCGAACCCGATAATGATCCTAATAGTATTTCTATTTCGATGCTGAAAATGAAAGTGGTAATGAACATGATAATAGTGAAGATAATGATAAGAATGATACTCTCGATAAAGAAGAGGTTGAAAAAGAACCCGAAAAGCATGCTAAAAATAAAAAGTATACTAAAGAAGATTTTATTGCTGAGAAACATGGTAATGAAAGAGAACCTTGGGTGCAAAAGCCAATGCCTTTTCCTGCTAAGAAACTAAAATCAAAGGAAGAGGAACACTATAATAAATTATGTGATTGGATGAAACCTTTATTCTTGCAAATCCCTTTGACTGATGCTATTAAATTGCCTCCTTATTCAAATTATATGAAAGATATTGTTACTAACAAAAGGAAAATCCCCAATGAGGAAATTTCCACTATGCTTGCTAATTACTCTTTCAATGGCAAAGTTCCAAAGAAGTTGGGCGACCCAGGTATACCTACTATTCCTTGTTCTATTAAGAATAATTATGTTAAAACTGCTCTATGTGACTTGGGCGCCGGTGTTAGTGTTATGCCTTTTTCTCTACTAGATGACCTGTTGCGCTATCGCGCAAGTGCAAATGAAAGCGTATTAATATGCCAATGAATGCTGACATATAGAACGGTAATTTAATAAATAATTTATTTTGGTGCTTAAATTTTTTTTTTGGTGATGGTTCATGTCTTGAGTTGCTATATACGCATCAAATATGACGTTTATTTCTTGTTCCTCTAAATTTTACAGAATTATACAGGATGTTTCATACCAAAATAGTTGTAAGACGATCTTTCATGTATTGGTCATTCAAAGTTAATGCGGAGAGTGTCCACGGTTCTATTAGATTCGCCTTCCATTTTTGCCATGAGATTTTGTTTTCCCATTTTATGCTATTGTCCATTGATATTAAATATTTCACAATTTCTACAACTTATCAGGCTTTACCGAAACCACATTGATAAGCACCATATGGTATAAAACTAAATCATCAATATATCGCGTGGATGTCTAAACACAATAAGTAAGTTCATATCATTATATTTTAGCAAAGTAGCAGCACATATCAACATTTATTTCTTCTTAAAACTAAATCAATATTAGAGCAGTTTTCCAGATTCTAAATGATTTTTCAAATTTGGGTTTAAGCGAGTGCCCAAACTTCTCATTAAATTTGCTTTATTTAGCAAAGTCCGCAAATCGTTCTGCTCTAATGCATTATTGCTACACATGGAAAGAGAAACAACATCCTCAATCTGTTTTTTTCTGTCAAGAGCCAAGCTGGATCTGAATAACGAACAAGCATTACTGAAGCTGGATCGACAACCAAACTAAAACAATCAGGTTACCTGAAGATGCATATCCTTCAACTCTCAAATTATCTTAACAACCAGCAGTGCTCACCAACTGTTTGTAAGCTGTCACATCGTTTAACTTAAAACGTATAAAAAACCATACAGCAGCAAATGCTTCGAGCAAGACTCGTCAAATTTCAGTCTACTACTTGTATGGAAAAAGTAAAGAAATTGTATTTGACATGTGAGGATCGATCATGTGATGAGAAATTCAGCTAGTAAATATCACTTGTGCATATAAATTCAAGATCCCGATGTCCCCGTCCCGCGCCGGAGCTCCGTCCCAGTCCCGCTCCGGAGCTGGGCTCGCGCCCTCAACGTCAACGGTGAGCCCGCATCCCCGCCAGCCGTCCGAAACATAGGAGCATAGGAGTCGGGGCCTCCAGGAACAGGGGATGCGGGGCAGAGGCGGAGCCTCCAGGAGCAGAGAAGGCGAGTTCCCCCGCCGGTCATCCCCCGCATCAAGTAGCTTCGTTGCCGCCCCTCATCGCCCCGCCGCTGTCGCGCTGTCCGCAGCTCCCTCCCGCCGTCGCTGCTCCGCTCGCCGCGGGGTCGCCTCACCTGAGGCTCCAAGGAGGAGAGCCGCTTGTCGTCGCTGCTGCGGCCGCAGGAAACGGTGGAGAGTCGCACCTAAACCGAGCATCTTGGAAGGTTTGCTCCATCCACATGCCCTGCCAATTCTCGTCAAATGACAATCTGTAAGGTTTGCTCCATCCAAACTGTTCTCGGCCACTCGAAGTTTAGACCGAATGTGAACCTCCGAACTCCCCGTGGTTGCCATTTGCTTGGTCCATGAGAGAAAAAGCTGACTTCTACCAGTATTCCATGATTTCCGGGGAGCATATCTTACGGATGCGAGGAACAGAGAGAGAAAATTCGTGCTGCCATCCACATCCATGTTAGATGTCTTATACTTAGATACCTGAAGATCAGACACTGTTCCATTTAGTCCATTATAAATCGCATTGTAGACTTATATTAAAGCATTAAAGACAACTCCTAGAAAACAATTTTGTTCAAGAAGGATGCATAGCACAATAGCTGCAATATCAGCGCTATGCAAAACAGGTTAATGGAGACAAGGAAGCAACATAAAACAACCAGATAAATATTGCAAGGTCAAAATCGATATCTGTACCATTTGTATCCGCCAGTTACAAATGTTGGAGAGTTGCATGGGGTCCGAGGTGTGGTGAAGCCTTCAATAATCCAAGTATACACTCCATGGTCATCAAAGGTGTTGCTCTGCTGAATATACGAGGTTTTCTGAAGTAGTATCTGTTGTTTTCACAGTGATAACCTTGATAAATTCTACACCAAAAATGCAACTGTCATCAAAGTAAATCCAGAAGGCAAACTCTTCAGCTTCTTAAGAGGAATCATGCAGATATCTTCTGAGAGTGGGTTCAAAGTCTCGAATGGTCGATAACTGCACATCAGATGGATAGCTTCAGTGTGTTAAAGAAACTTGTTGTTGAGCATGCTTTCCGTATACCTGGTCATATACGAAATATTTTTGTAGAGATATTTGCGAGTGTACCTTCTTCGTAAGGACATAATTATTATTTGAAGAGATATTTGCAGCTCTACCTTGTTGTTGAGCATGCTTTCTGTATATCTCGGTCATATACAAAGAACTTGAAAACTGACTAAAATATTTGATGGAATGGAACCCCAGCACCAGTATCAACTGTCAGCGTATCAGGCTTAGCTTCTATTTGTCGATCGCCAACTCCAGATTTCCCATTATTTGCATCTTCCCCTCCAGCTCCAACTCTGAAGCTGAAAATATGCATTGTTCATTTGTCAGTAGAGAAACCAAGGAACACACACTTGCACATTCATATGAAGCATTAAGAGAAACCAATGAAATAAATAAGGGATCATCTATGATGCATTACTGATAATTTTTGTTCCTTTTGATGCATTACTTGTTTTTTTGTTTCTTTTAGTGCAGGTACGACAAGAGGAGATGGACCTCGATCTCAACTTGCCTCCACAAATGGTGATTTATTTGGATCTTAACTTTAGTCCACACGAGGAAGAGGAAGAAGATGTACAAGTACCCGAAGCCGAAGATGTAGAAATACCCGAAGCCATCCTAGCATGAGATCCAAGAGTGGAGTCAACCTATGTAATTGTGTCAAGCATGGTGTAAAAAGCGTCGCTTAGTCATCGCCTAGGCGACGCCTAGGCGTCAAGGCGCTCCTCCTCCGCTTTGTAAAAACGGCCGCTTTAGGCGCCTAGGCGTCCAAAGCGCCCGCCTAGGCGCCAAAGCGCCCTCCCTCCTTAAGGCGCTAAGGCGTCGCCTTAAAGACCATGGTGTCAAGTGTATATATGACATTAAGCAATTGTATATATGTGGTCTGAATTGGTGTCCTAACATTGTCCTATGTGTTCATTATATTATGTACAAAGAAAGCAGGGACTTCTACTTACACCATGCCCAAGGAATGGTGGCCATTATATTCTGAATCGGTCTCCTAATATCTTACCATTATATTCTGAATTGGTGTCCTATCATTAGTCTGAATTGGTGGCCCTCTACTTATACCATGCCCAAGGAAGCCCAAGTCAAGATGGAGTAGGAGGATCTTGGTGTTTATAGAGCATTGTGCTTATCTATCTACTCAGTCATCTGGAATTTCACTCTTTGCAATTCATGACATCTTTGCTAGCAAGCTATTATTAGCATCAGTGCAAAACTACAAGAGAAAAACAAATTGATGTATCCATTGGTAGTCGAAGCACTTGCTTATGAAGGAAATACTGTCTCAAACCTTACTTAGGGAAGGTTTCTTGCATTCAACAACTATATAGATGGTTGGTTAATGCGGAACCACATCTTTATCCAAAAATAAACTCAACTTGTGACAGTATAGGTATCCAGTAGCACAGTACCTGGATGAGGGATAGCATCTGGAGCAGGAACTATCAAAACCTGGATGAGTAAAAAAATTGAGTACAGAAATCGTTGTTGTTACTGCTTGGCCACTAAAATAATTCTCCTGAATGAATCTAACAACTGGTCTAAAGATGGAAGAGAACAAATAGCATGCTCAACATGTTGTTTGATGAAACTAAATCACGGTAAATACAACTTCGGCACCATTCACACACGAATTACTCCGTCCGCCAATAATTACGAGGAAAAGGAGGAACAGAGGGCTGCGACTGAAACAAAGACAGTTAGCTGAGTACAGGCGTACCGCGACCGTGGCTGCGGCGGCCGGCTGCTTGCTTCGTCGTCGGCGCCTCCACCGTCGATTAGGAGGCGTCAAAAGGAATTGGTGACCGAGGCGAAGCAGGGCGTGCGCCATGGCCTTACCGCAGGAGCCGCGGATGGTGGTGTGGCGGCACGCAGCCCGTGCCGTAGAGATAGGACGCCATGGACTTTGTGCAGGATCTGCAGACGGTGGCGTGGCAGCAGGTCGTAGAGGTCGGAGGGAGTAACTTTTTTTAGTTCAAAAGAGTGTAACGAATAGAATGTCAGGTAATGCTTGACCTTGATTTCCATATTATGCAGCAATGCATGCATAGTTCATAAATAAAATAATACACAACTAAATCTGAAATTAATGAGCGCGCTACCATGGTAAAGGAAAAAAAAGGTAATTGATTGCTTCATATTCAAGGCTGGTATTGATTTGAGCTGCATTTTTATTATTACGGTTTGAATGTATATCACATCTACTAATTTATGCCAGAGTTGGAAAAATCACTGCACCCATATTCTAAACGAAATCTTGCAAACAATAAAAGTTATAACATCAACAAAACATCCTCCAGAGTTTTCATGTTTAGCTCATAATTTAATTAAAATGTCAAAAATGACTAAAGTTGCACAAAAGATCACTCCATGCAATAAAAAAATCTGTTCTGGACATTACACTGAACTGACCGCTGCAAGCAAACCGTCCAGCCAAACCGCACAATAGATACTCTATGGAAAGCTCCGAAACATATTCTACAACTTATGTTTCAAGAATAATTTGAAATTATGGATAGAATTCAAGTAAAAGATTAGTGTCTTGAGGCATCAGCAAGAGTACCTCCTCTAGCTGAACCTAGGTAGAGAAGGAGCTAGCGAACCGCAGATTAGTTCCGTGCTAGAAGTCACAAAATTGATTCTTGAAAACTAACCGCTGCCTTAGCTTTCGAATCGAGTACATGAACGGAACAAGCAAACCATATCGAACCAACCATGCCACCATGATAAAAAAACATTAAATGAAGTGGTGGCATACTTGAGAAAATATATTATATGCAAATATAAAATAAGAATTGCAAAACACAAACAACTGCAAGTAGCACTCCACCTGTAATTGACATGAATAGAAAGATATGGAGTACTAATCTTCTTAGAACTGCCTAATTGGATCGACGACATACATAATTTGGCAACACGTGGATTTGACCCGATAAAGTTTATGGTGTTTAAGAGTATGCCATGCTAAGAAAATGTACCTGGTGTGAGGCAACTCAAAGAACAACATACTCCGGTAATATTGATCTTTAGAGGATTTCATAAATCGCCAATCGAGAGCTCACAAGTCCTAAGCATACAACAATGGCGAGCAAAACAGAATGGGAAAGTAAGTTGCAATTAATATGGAGAACACGTAGTGTAAAATAATGGCGACTTCTCTGATCTTACATAAGAAAACATTCAGTTATAGGGGTACGACAAATAAAATTCATAATCATAGGCATGTATCCAATTAACAATGTGAAAAATATGAGAAGTGTGTACCTGAGGTGAGTGCCAATTGATACAATACTTGAGTATGTGACTTTCAAGACAAGCATGCATTTACCAGTTCGGTTTGACTGAAGAACAAAACACTGAGCTGAATCATAATCCTGGTTAGACGATGAAATGGGGGAGGAAAGCAGACCTTGGCCTCCAGAAAATTATTGCAGAGAGGAGGACGAAAATGTACAAAAGAAACCAAAAACTAAAGATGTAAGCACGCAAATAACACTCAAAACTTCTGAAAATACCAAAGGGACCATTTACATACAAAAGGAAGCTAAAAGCACCCCGTAATATTGTATAAGTAATGTAATAAACATGCTAAATATTGTATACTGTCGTGATAGCTTATAATTTTAATTTAGCACCACATAGTATGCATTTGATAAGATTTTGACACCTCAAAGAAACAAAGACAGAATGAAGACAAAGCGGTTTACCTATATATAAAAATTGATCTGGTTTGAATCCATTTTGAGATGAGAAACACCAAATGGAAAGAAAAATCTTTGTAAAACAACAACAAGAAAATGGTGATAATAAGTGATATGAAGAACATACAGCCTGTTTTGGCATGTTCGATACCCACATGAATAGAGGGGCCAAAATACTGTGCTCCTGTAAAATATTATCAAATTATCAAGCGAGAAAAGATATTGCGGGGTCAAATACAAGCAATCAGCATGCAACAAACGACTTATGTGCAATCAAAAGGCTGCAATACCAAGGAATCACTTGAATGAGCATAACTTAAAAGGATACATATGTTAGATTAGTCTCGTTCACAATCAAATCACAAAACCATGAAAATTTCAAATAACATAGTCTATGAAATAAGTAAATATTGAATAGAAAATTGTACCTTTGAACACTGCAAAAATTACACCTTTCAAGAAAGAAAGATGCAGAAATAATTAACCATGTCCTAATTAACCAATCAAGTTTTCAATCATGTGATTGTTGCCTGCAAATAAGAATAAAACCGTTCACAATTTCATCAACATGAACACAATGACCTGTACAATCCTACAAATCGGCATATGAGATGAAAGGTTGTATTTATTTACAGCACTGAATTCTATGAACAAAAGCTATATAACTACTGTTTTGCAAAAACAGATCAACAACTTGTTTTCTTCTCATTACCTAGCCCAGTTCATCAATACTTATTAATATGACAATTCAGTACCATTAATCTTACATGACTTCCAACAACATTCGTTTGGAAACACCAAAGCCAACACAAAGCATGTACAGTGGCTCCTGAATAGAGTATAACCTGGAAAAGAAACCAATTTAGGCAGATGCACCATGAGAATTTCATAAAAAAAGCAGTCCAAAATATATTATTTTTGTATACAACATATATCACTGGAATATAAGCAAAGACAATAATTAATCTAGCATATACTGAAACAAATCTAAGCAGTGCTAGAATAAATAATAACATAAAAATGCAGGAACAAACTTCATTGTATTCACAAGAGAGAGATCACCTTGTTCTCCTTCATGAAACTCTTCCGTGAGATTCTTCATCAGATTTGCACGCATAGTGTTTAGAGCTCCACCATCATCTTCAAACAATCGACTTCATTGCAATATTCCTACTGTCCATGTAGTGTTTCCATCTGATGCTTGGGAGGTCTGAGCATGATGTCCTTCGGTAGAAGCTACTGACCAACTCGGATGGTTCATCCACAAACCTCCGCCAACCTGCACGACAAGGTACTAATCAACCTCATAATGTCCCAAAATTATTGAAGCCAGCTGTGTATAACAAAGAACCAAACCGAGTGAAGAAGACCTCACCGAAAGAGGAGGAAGACAGGGGAGACGGCCAAGGTCTAGGCAGAGTCCATCCACATCATGCAGCGGCATAGCATATCCACAAAGTAGGTACATAAGATCTACAACACGTTGAAGGACCTGCAGAAGACTGTGAGGATAGATCCCTCACCATGTGCACCTCACCGCCATTCGCTGGATCTCGATGTAGACGAGAGGGAGGCGCTGCCTTGGAACCACGTACCATGCTAGGACGAGGGAGAGAGGCGTGACGACAGATGATGAAGAGCGAGGGCACGGCTGAGGGAGCGCGGCCGACACCGGTCGGCCTGACACCAGAGCCCCCTTCACCCAGCGCCACCCAAGCCGCCGCCCGTCGCTGCTCCTCCACCTCTGTCCCAGCGCATCTCCTCACTGCTCCTCCACCTCCGTACCAGCGCCGATCCTCGCTACTCCTCCACCTCCGGTGCTAGGTAGGTCGAGGGAGAGAGGCGCGATGACGGCGACTCGGGGTCGTCGAGGAGGAGGCGCGAGGCGGCGAGGCAACGCGCCACGCCGACGCTGGGTAGGTCGAGGGGGGACGCGCGACTGCGGCGGCTCCGGGCTACCGTCCGCTGGCGACATGAGAGAGCTCGGCGGCGGCAGCGGCGCGGCGGCTGGCGCGGTTGAGGGATGGAAGAGAGGAGACGCGGTGCTGAGAATGGGCCAGATATTTTATGATCTAGGGTTTTCACCCCGGGCGCAGGCACGGGCGTTGCCAGGAGAAACGACTGACTCGGAACAAACGCCCCCTACCGTCTCGCAACTGGCCCCGCACGAAACAGGCCCACGCGTCATTGACCATAAACGAGGAGGCAGAGGTAAAGAAAAAATCACCACATCCAACGGCCAGGGTGAAAAGTGGGCTCAGTTGTTTACCAACGGGTGAACCAGATTCGTTTGCCCCTCTCAGACCCCCTGGATGGCTGGGTAGTCTTGCAACCTTTATAGGAGAAATTCCTCAGATGGTTTAGCATGTATGCCTCGGAGACCTCCACATGACGCACCTGGCATACTTCACGGCTCTATGGTGCGATGGAGATCTCTAGCAAGTCAGGCTCCTCCAAGGACGACTCCACACCAGGGGCGTGCTTTCATTGTGCATCAGGAGTACCGGAACACTAACGGCCCATGAATAGGCATGTGGTTCTGCGAATGCCGGAGCCCTAAGTGCCGCCTCCATCCGCGTTCTGAGCGCAAGCAATGCTTGGTAATTCAACCCATATCTGTGGCGGCGAGCCATTGTTCATGTAGTTTATTCAGCCATTTTTTTGCTGGTATAAGCTACATGCGGCACTTAATGTATTTACAGACAAGCCGGGGGTGGCAGGGCGGGAAAAGAAAGCGCGAAGAAATCACACACGATTTGAAGGAAAGAATGGGCATGCAGAGATAAAAGATTAGCATAGGTTTCCTGAAACCAAAACGTTTGCGTTACATCGCATACAATTCATCATTTGGACCATGCGCTATATTTGCACACGGTGCGGGCGAGTGGAGGACTTACAGACGGTCTGTTTTTTTGGGCGTCACTTCGGCACCGTACCCTATACGGAAAGTGCCTTCCATGAGTCATGAGAGTCCTTAAAACCCCGGTTTGTACTAGTGATGGAAGTTGGCTCGAATTTTCTCATGTCTAAGTCGTCGTCCTGAATTGTTTGTTTCATGTATCCGCATTGAGATTCACACAAAAATGCAGGTAATCAAGATTTCATCAAACGACTAGTAGCTCCATCAACTTTGGCATAAGAAAATTTCCGTCGACTTCGCATAGACGGACCAAACTAAGTTTTATCCACCCCGCGGATTCTGGTGATAGTCTAAACCGAGTTGAAAGGGATTCCCGGCCGTGTGGAGAAATGACACTATATGACAAAACACCTCGCCCTATAAAAGGCGCGCGCAGTCCGTGGATTCCAGTGCACACCTCTTGCTTGCTCATAGCTAAAAGAGAACCACACACGTACACACTCCCTGTACCTGTAAGTGTAAGTGTAAGTTAACATGGAGTTTCCCCACCAAATAAAAGATGCGGTTGTTTCTGCCATCCTGGGTGAATTTGCCAACAGATCCATATCCTTCCTGATTGGCAAATGCTGGAAGGAGGCGGCGCCACCAACCGACGAGCAGCTGGACAACCTGAACCGGCTGCTCCTCCGTGTTCGCGCTGCCGTCGAGGAGGCGGAGGGACGGCGCATCACGAGCCAAGCCATGCTGCAGCAACTCAACACGCTGAGCAAGGAGATGTACAGGGGCTACTACACACTGGACACGTTCAGGTGTCAAGTCCATGACGAGGGCGATGCAGCAGCAGTGGGTAATACTACTAATTTTGCACTGTCCATATTCAGCCCTGCAAAGCGTCTCTGTATATGTCGCGGTAGCAGCAGCAAGAGTGGCGCTACTAGTGAGAGTGTGAAGGAGCTGCAGCTAGTTGTTGTCAGCCTCCAAACCGTCGTGGAGAACGTGGCCGAGTTCATCATGCTCTCCGGTAGATACCCCCGTATGTTCCGTCAGCCGTACAGCATGTACTTGGTCCTGGACAAGTGCATGTTCGGCCGTCAGATGGAGATGGAGCTTGTCATGGGCTTCCTGCTGCAGGCAGACCAAACCACTCCTCCTGGGGCTGCTGATGCACGCCTTGGCGTCCTGCCCATACTAGGGCCGGGCAAAGTCGGCAAGAGCACCCTCGTCCAGCAACTATGCATCGACGAGAGGGTGCGTGATCGCTTCTCCAAAACCGTCTTCTTCACCGGAGACGATCTGGTGAACCTTGGACAGGGTCGTGTGGTCAAGCACCATGACGGCGCTCCCAACGAACCAGAACGGATACTGATCATCGTCGAGCTCGTCGGCGATATCGACGATGATACATGGACGAGGTTCTACGACTCGGCATCGAGAGGTGGCGGCCGACGCGTCGCTGGCGACAGCAAGATCATCGTGACGAGCCGATCCGACAAGATCGCCAGCTTCGGAACCGAGCTTCCTCTCAGGTTGCAGTTCTTGACTCAGGAGGCCTTCTGGTACCTGTTCAAGGTGCGCACGTTCGGGAGCATGGACGCCGCCGAGCACCCGAAGCTCGCGTCGGTGGCCATGGCCATAGCCGGGGAGCTGGACGGATGCTTCATGGGCGCGAACATCTTCGGAGGGATCCTAAAATCCAACATCGACGTCGGTTTCTGGAGATTGGTTCTGGCGACCTACAAGGTATTCAGGGAAAAGAACCGGTTCATCTACAGCGCGCCGGCGCTGCCTGTGGATCCATGGGCGGCCGCAGGGCCGATACACATCCCGAGGCTGATTAGCAACACGTCTGCTGCGTATAACGTTGTTGTTCTCGACATCTTCGAGACTGGTCAAGCTGAAGCTCCCAAGATGATGGTGCAGGACGTCATGTTTGGAAGTGCTAGGCCTCGCGGGAAGTTCGCTGCTCTTGCATGGAGATCTCACCTGCCACCGCACTACAGCTACGTGTGCAACTGCCAGCGTGTGGTCTCCCGGAACAGGAGAAACCAAAGGATTGTTGGCACCGTCTGACTGTACCTACGCGCTGTTTCAGTTATCCCGGTTATTTAATTTGGTGCAATATCTATTGTCACCTTCTATATCTATATTATATATAGGTGTGCCTGAAATGTATGTGTGTGTAACCTAAGGAAGTAGTACTGTATTTTTTTATTTTTTTATTTCCAAGGTGTAATTTATATGTGTGTAACCTATGATTGTATTCCCACCTGAGTATTGTAAGAGATGCATGATCTGTATGCGCAGAATTAGTGTACTATGCACTGTATTATAAGAATATTTCTTTCTCGCCATAATAAAGCATATATCTATTGCCTGGTCCGTCATGTCTATTTGCTTGTATGGCCTGTGTATACCAGCATTATAAGATGGTTCTATTCATCTCAAATTAATTAATAACTGACATGTTAACAGAAAGGTCATGTCAGAACTCTATTTCCTCTATCAATCATGTGAGATTTAATGGACACTTAGAGCATCTCCACCCGAAAGCCCCAATAGGGCCTCAAATAGGTCTATTGGGGTGATGGCCACAAAAGAGCACCCCCTCCCCCCCCATATCGTGCCGACCAATTCCAAGGATCAATAAAATAGCCGCCACTCTTGCGCCGACCCCAACCTAGAGGGGTCGGGATGGGCTACCGCCACCCGCAGCTGGGCCCATTTGGCAGTGAGACGAATGGATGGATAACATTATTTACTTCTCCTCGATGTTTCCCATTGCGAGGACACCCTTCTCCGCACGCATTGATGATTGCATGATGGTGTGCCTCCCCGCGCCACCATTAATGCCGCTCTTCCATAAAGCAGCGCACTGCTCCTCCCACACACTATCGCGCCTTCTCGCCTCCACTAACTCTCACCCCTGGAGCTCCCAATTTCTCAATGGCGTAATGGCGATGAAGGTAGCACCAACCTCACGGACAACAGAATCCTCGTGTCACCTGACACCCGCATGTCGACTGGGTGGAACGTCAACGCGGGAGGCTTGGTGGTGCCACCGGTGCCAGAAGGCGAGCGCCTAGCAGCGCTCATCGAGCAACTCCATGCCCTCCTCAGCAACGATGAACTCACCGACCCCATCTACGACCCAATTGTAAGCTGTGGACATTCTAGGAGGAACAACGGACTCAAGCGATTAGACCAGGTAGCTAGGGGTCAAGCCTATGTGCCTTTTAGTGCTAGTCCCTGGAAGAACTCGCTAGCACACACAATTCAGATGTAATGTCACGGAAAAAGGTTAGATTCTATTACGTCGCATGGTTCTTCAATTAAAATAGTACAATACAACTTGCCAGGCCCGGGCCCACGGGAGTGCGACCCGTGCGGCCGCACAGGGCCCCGAAATTTTGGGGGCCCATAATTTAGATATGGCCTTTCGTACAGAGTATTAACTGTACTTCAGAAATAAATCATGGGACGTGCTCAGCCCTGTTGGTTTATGCATCAAGCGTGCTAGATCGTTAACGTGGAGGTTGCAAGTTCAAATCGTACTAGCAGCTTTTTTTGTTGTTGAGATCACAGCGCCTCTTGTTACTTTATTTTTTCTTGGCATTTTTCTATTCGAATTGATGCCTATGATATAAATATTTGATTATTCATTTTATTAGCATTAAATATTACAAAAGCTACATTTATAAATCACAATATGCCTATTTTTGAAATAAATTCCTAGTTCAATTTTTAAACATGCTAGGAACTTTGTACTGCGATATCTTGTTTCTCATATTTAAATTCAATAATAAATTGCCACCCAAAAATATTACTACGGTTTTAACTTATAGAGATTGAGATAAACTTAAAATAGGCCAGTTTAAAATATACCATCGTCGAGTGTAGTTTTTCAATTTAAACGTCCATCAAAAACAAATATTTACCTGTTATAATTGTTTAGAGTTAAAATTTTCTATTAAGATAGGGACCATTTTAAATTTCGCACACGGCCACGTATTTTGTCGGCCCGGCCCTGCAACTTGCATAGCCGAAAGGCTATTCCTATGTAAAAAGAGTGCGACAGCTGAAACCAAATGACATAAGGTGTCTCATTCAGTGCCACAGATGGAACATATATATTGAGTGGAGACTCGTGACCATATCATTCGCACTTCACTTGTCTTCAGAGTAACCTGCAACGTGATACTTTGCAGCAATGAATGATCAATACATTGAATGTATTGGAAGATTCCCTAGAACGTTTTAACAAACCTATCGTTCTCCAAATAATTTGATTATCTACCGTAGCTTTTTGAACAATCAAGTAATCTCAACATGACTACGTGGTTCATATACAGCATGACTCTGTGGTTCCAATACCATGTCTCAGTGGTTTTTCTACACCATGACATGGTGGCTCCTATACCATGTCTCTATGGTTTTTCTACACAGAGAAGAAGAAGAGCCCGACCATGAGAAGATGTGTGGATAAAGAGCGCAAGATCATGTGAGCTCGAGACAAAGCCATCGGCAGTCATCATAGAGGCGAAGCGCTCAAACCAGACGCGAGGGGCTTTCTTAATGCCATAGAGGGAGCGGCGGGGATGGCAAACCATGACATCGGGAATAGAGTATCCTGGAGGTGGTTGCATGTAAACCTCCTCGCATAACTCACCATTAATAAAAAGCATTATACACATCAAGCTGAGAGTCAGACCAGTGAAGAATAAAAGCTACATCAAGAAGAGTGCGAACAGTTGTCATGTGAGCCACCGGGGCAAAGTTCTCATCATAGTCGCGGCCTGGCTCCTGCTGAAAGTCGCGAGCTGCAAGATGAGATTTGTAGTGCTCAGGAGAACCATCAGAGCGAGTCTTGATCTTGTAGACCCACTTACACATGATGGGACGAATGGAGGCAGGAGGGGTAACAACACCCCAAGTGCCAGTGTGCTCAAGCGCGGCAATCTCCTCGACCATCTCTAGCTGCCATTCGGGATGAGAAATAGCATCCCGATAAGAGGTCGGCTCAAGGACAATAGAAATACCATAGTGAGTGGGAGAATAGCTATCAGGCAGGGGAAGAGGTCGAGCACCAATATTGTGAGGCGGCTCAGGTGGATAAGATTATGACACACTAGAAGTACAAGGCATGTCATGAGCATCATCATCACTGGAATGATGGGAGTAGTGAAACGGGAAGGGGGAATTACCGTAGGTGAGGAAGGAGACATCGGATAGGAAGGTGAAGAGTGTGGTGAGTAGGAAGACGAGGAGCTGGTGGATGAAGAAGGTGTGAGATCGGAAGTGGGTGGACTCGGTGGGATGGTGACCTAAGGAACAGAAGGAGGAGTCAGGAAACATGAGAAAACAGATCTCCTCCATGGAGAAGGTGTGAGATCGGTAGTTGGTGGACTCGGTGGGGTGGTGACCTAAGGCACAAAAGGAGGTGAGTCAGGAAACATGAGAAAAGAGAGGTCCTCCACGGAGAAGGTCGGGGAGGAAGGACGTGGGTAGAAAGGTTGGGTCTCATCAAAATTCGCATCACGAGAAATGCGCATCTGACGACCAACGGGGTCTCAACATCGATAGCCCTTATGATCATCGCTTGATCTGAGGAAAACATACTCAACAGACTAAGCGGTCTGCTTGGTGCATTTGTGTGGTGCTAGGAGAACATACCAAACGAACCAAACATGCGAAGCACCAAGTAATCAGGAGAGCGGCCAGAAAGATGCTCAAGAGGAATGCCACCCTTCAGAGCAGCTGAGGGCTTAATGTTGATGAGATAAGCAACAATAGACACAGATTCGGTCCAAAAGTGAGGATAAAGAGAGGCGGCGATCATCATCGCACGAGCTGTCTCAAGAAGGTGGCGATGCTTGCGCTTAGCCACGCCAAGATGGAGAGAACCTCACTCCGAGATGTCATAAAATAAAGCCAAGTGTAGTGAGAGAAGTCGTCAATAAAAATAACATAGTAGATAACATAGTAGCGATGGCCCCCTTTCGAAGAAAGGGAGCTAGACCCCATACATCAAAATTGACCAGTTCAAAAGGACGCGCAGATACTGACTCGCTAGTGGGATAGGGTAACTGAGTATGTTTGCTAAGTCTAAAACCTTGACACTGTTAACGAGACATCTCTTGAGACAGGCCCCAAAAGACCTCGACGAACTAAAGATGACAGACAGGAACCACAAAAATGATGCCACTACTAAAAGGAGGAGCTAGCGGAAGCAGCAAGAGTGCATGGATTGGTGTGGGTGTAGTAGAAGTAGAGGGAACACGAAGCCATTCCATCTCCCAAAGACCCTAGGAGTCACAACACCGAGGACCAGACCCAACCAGAGCCCTGGTGCGACGATCCTATACTGAACAAGAATCATCATCAAGAATGACACTAGAATTAGAATTAGCAAGCTGAGCAGCGAAAAACAGATTCATGGTAAGACGGAGAACATGAGAAACATCGGGGACAGAAAAGGACGAGGTGGAAAGGTTGCCGCGACTAGCAACAGAAAGAGAGGTGACATCATCAGTGAGAACATTAACGGGAAGATCAAGGGTTTGAAGAGAAGAAAGACCGGAAGAATCATAAGACATATGAAAAGAAGCTCCAGAATCTAGAACCCACGAAGATGTACGTGGTTGTGTAGACGGTAGATGCATAGTGCTGGTAATAATAGTCACAGAACCAGCAGTACCCATCGAAGAGGAGCCAGAGGAGGCAACCAGGCGCTTAAGCCTCATAATATCCTGCTCGGTGAGGTCAACAGTGGAGGAGGAGGCACGGGTCTCGTAGAGGAAGAGGGTACGCCATGCTTCTGGTAGAAGTCTAACTCATAATGACCAGGCCTCCGACAGTAGTCACAAAAGTGAGAGCATGACCGCCCCCACCACGAGAGGAGCGACCACCAGTGCCAGGAGGTGTGGGTAGGAGCGGTGGAGCACTAGAATGTGGGGCCCGAAAGCACTGGTAGGCAGGATAGGAGCTCGACCAGCAAGCACAGTACCGCAAGCAAACTAACACCACGCAGAGGAGTCTCCTCAGCCCAAAGATCATACAACACCTCTGAGATAGGAACACGGCCCTGAGCAAAAAGCTGAGCATGCCAGGGCTCAAACTCCAGACGCAGCAGAGACAGGAACTCGTAGGTCCGTTGAAACTCCAAGTCAGACCGCATAGTCCGGCAACACGGACAAGTACCATAGACAACACTACGGTGGCGTCAAGCTACCACCATACAGCAGAGCTCTTTGTGTAGAACTCATCAAATGTGAAGTCACCCTGCTGAAGAGCATGCTCCTGATGGACCAGACACAAGTAGAGAGAATCACTAGAGGGTTGATAGCGTTAACAAAGGTGAGACCACATCTCAGCGACAGTAGTAAGACCCATAAAATCAGAAGTAAACTGGGGCTAAACACTCGGAGAGAGAACTGCGGCATCCTTAGCATCCTCATCACACCACTTAGTGTAAGCAGCCAAAGCAGCACAATAACCACCAAGAGCGGCTAAGTAGTCATGTACCTGTTGATCATAAGCATCATCTGCAGCGACCTCAACAGCCTTGGCTACCTTCTTAGCATCCTGGGTAACATCAGCAGCAAGAACGGGGCACGATGGACAAGAGACCTCGCCTGTGAAAACATCCCAAAGTCGAAGACTATGCATATGGAGGCGCATGAAGACAACAAACTCGCCATAATTGGTGCCATCAAAAATCACTGGGCGGCGAGGAATGTTGACATAGCCCGATGAAGAGGATGCCATAGCGATGCACCTAGCTCTTTGATTTTTTTTGTCAACTCTCACAGATCAAATCGAGATCTGGAGCCCTTCTAGAGACGGAGCGAGCTCCCAAGGAAGGAGAGCCAATCGGCCCTGATGCGGCCAGGAAGAAGGCCGTCCCTAGCCAAGGGCAGCCTGAGTCGGTGGCGCCCCGATATGTAGGAGGGGCGGCAGCCGGAGCTCGGGGGCGCGGGGGCGGCAGCCGAAGCTCGGGAAGGCAACACGGCGGACACAATTTTGGCTAAATAAGGCCCGATTTTGGGGAAGAACAGGCTCGATTTCGAGCAGAGATGGCTCGGTTCCTAGCAAGAGAAGAATTAGCAGTGGTGGTCGGAAAGATCATCGATGGCGGCGCACAGAGCAAGCATGGAGTTGCTACGTGCGGGGAGAGCATAACCTAAGCTCTGATACCATGTTTGGAATGAACAACTAACATTCATAGATGAAAAGGCTAGTACATGTACATGTGTGACAAAGTACAGAAAACCCTTATAAAATGTGGATATACACATCTCTAACACACCAGAGTACAGTTGCATACAAAGCACGAATACAATTACACATACGAGCGAGCGAGAACAAGTACAGCTTCACACACAAACGAGTACAGTCAATTTTCCAAGTAAAGGAAAAAAAACTTCACCAAGAACACGAAAAACCAAAGTACTTCTCAGTGTAAAGTGCGAATACAGTTATGTATATATCCTAAGTACAACCATACTAGTATTGGAAGTAAAAAAAAAAGTTTCTCGAAACCTATCAACGTAGATCAAGTATGAAAGATCTCGACGCGAGGATCTCAAAATTAAAAACCGTTCATAATTTAGAATTACGGTTCTCAAGATATTATCATTTTAAGAAAATCTAAAAATAAAAGGAAAGTTAAGAGAACCTAGACATCGATGGGGACCGGGATCCAGTGCCTTGCTGAAGACAAGGCACGCCTTGCCTCGCCCCCATACATCTACCGTCTAGGATAATCCAACGGCCAGCAGCAGTCTAAGTCCAAGAGACATTGTCTTTTTCCTCACGCACTCGTCCAGATTGAGCCAGAGTGCTAGACCACCGAGGCGAGAAGGGGAAAACTGCATGGACTGTTGCCGCTGCCACGGCGCCGCTGATGGGAAGGGAGGGTGGTCCGGCGGCTGTCACTGCAAAAAAAACAGTGCTGGCGGGGCCCTTCTCCCTCATTGCGACATGCTCCTCCCCGCGCTGCCCCTCTTCGACCGGCTCCTCTGCCCTGCTGCGACAGCGCCCTCCGCTCCACTCCGACGAATCTTTTTCACCCATGCGACTCCTCTTTCCGGTAGCCGCTGCCATCAGCATCACGGCGGCAGACATCATCCTCTAGCAGTTGCATGTGCAACTGAATGATGTGCTGTCAATTTGATTATTTGTTGATTAATTAATCTGCTGCGTTGTGCAATTTGACAGGTCCCCCCGTGCCCTCCTGCGTCGCTCCCGTGGGCGACGGGGAGGGAACCCTAGCCTCCCCCACCTCCGGCCCCCCTCCTCCTCCCCTCCCCTCTCCTCACCGCCGCCGGACGGCGTCGCCGGGCAAAGCCTGGGCGCTGGCGGCGGCGGGGCTCTCCTTCCCCCCTCGCGCGGAGAAACGGCACGGGTCGTGGCGGCCGTCGAGGGCGGCGTGCTTGGCGAGGGGCGCGGCGGCGCGGCCGGATCTCCGGCGGCGTGGTGACCTCGTGCTCGGGCGGGCGTGCTCGGGAGGGCGTGCGGCCGGCTGCAGCCGCGGCGGCGGTGGCTTTCCTCGAGCGGCGCGGGCTCGGCCCCATTCTCTGGCGGCGGGGGTCGGCCTAGCAGCAGGGGTGGCGGAGCTGCAGGGTCTGGTTGGGACGGCGGCGACCTCCGGCAGCGCGGTGCAGCAGTAGGTCGACGCAGGTGAGATTTGGGCCCGATCTGGGCCAGGCGGGCAAGATCTGGGCCCGATCCGGGCCTCGCGGGCCCCTGCAGTGTGCGCCGGTCGGCATCTCATGGTGGCGCCGGGAGTCTGGGAGGTGGCAGTGCCTCTCCTCCGACTACCGCGCGACCAGAGGCTATACCGGGGCCAGGCGGGCCTTCGGTTGGCAGCCACTGCATGCCGGGTTGGATGCTCTCTGTTCCTCGTCCGGTCAATGCCGTTCTTGCCCTCACTACCGGTCCGGCCGGGAGGTTGCCGCCGGCGGATGGGATGAGCTTGGATGCCGGGGCGGCGGCCTCGGAAACCGCACGGTCGGCTCTTCGGCGGGCGACGTAGCGGTGGTGGTGGCTTTACTCCTAGGTCATGGGGATGGCGTGGAGTGGGCGGCGGGGTTTCCGGGCGTTGGTGCTGCTTCGGCAGTGGCGGCTCCCAGACCATGTCTCGGAGGCTTTGTTTGGTGTCGGCGGGCTGCCCTTGGTTCCGTTGGTGTGGTGGGAGTTGATTTCGGGCGAAAGCCCAGCGCTTTTGCGCCAACGGTGACGGCGCCTGTGGGTGTCGTGTCCCTCTTGGGGGCACCGTTGTGGTCGCTCCCCCACGCTAGAGCTCCGGGTGAAAACCTTTGACCGTTCTCGGTCTCGACGGCGGCGGCGCCTAGCGTCGTCACCCTCTTGGGGGCGTCGTCGTGGAGCTTGGGTACCTTCGGCTTGCCCTCGTCGCCACCGGCGGGCATGCTCAGATCCTCTTTTGGTGCTCTCCGTCCCGACGTAGGGCGGACTCGGCGGCCTCCTATCTTTTACACGTGACATTGTGGTCTTCGTTCTCGGTACTTGTTGACTGCTGGCAGGATCGGCACTCCACGGCCCGGAGCGGGAGGGCAGGCGGCCCTTCCCAGCAACAACTTGGTGGTACGAGACGACGATGTCCGGTGACTTCACAAGGAGGCGGGGTCTCAACTTTAGTCGGTTCGGTTGTATTGTGGAGGGTGTGGCATCTCCTGTACTTTCATTTTATTTTTGTGGTCTGCTTTGTAAGAGGTTTCCCTCTCTACCTTGTATCGGTTTGGCCGTGTGTGGCTTTATTTATAAAGCGGGGCGAAAGCCTGTTTCGAGGAGGAGGCAATTTGACAGGATTTTGGTTCAATTTTCTGCTACTGTTTGCTGAATTACATTCCAATTTTTAGTACAAACGGTATGCTAAGTGATTTGAAAATTTTCAATATGTCTTTTGCATTTATAATGTATGTCTTTGGTTTTTCAATGTGTCCTTTCCCTATCTGTTGAGCTTTTGCTTGTATGATATGTACTTCTAATACGTGAATTCAGCTTTTGCTCAACTCATTTTGCAATACTGACAGACTGAAGAAACATCAGTATGTCAATATACAGTTTACTGGATTTGGTTGTCCAGTTTTGTGAATAAACAACAATCGCTGCTGGGCTCTGCCTCCTGGCCAGTAGCTCCAGGACGCTCTCTATAGCCGAGCATGCCGCCAGTGGAGGACAGAGGAGGGTGTTGGAGAGGGCCATCGGAGGCGGAAGAGAGGGACGTCGGAGGCGACGGAGGGAGCCGCCGCCAGAGCGGGGCGGAGGGGGTGTCGCGGCTACACAATGGAGCTCGTCCGAGTGGCGGCAGAGTATCTGCCAGCGTTTTTTCTCCGTCGCGGCTACGTGGAGGAGCTCGTCAGAGTGGTGGCGGAGGAGCATGTTGGTGTTGTTTTTGAAGAAACAGAGATTGCAGTGAAATGAGTGGTCTTTATTGATGTACTGTTCATCTATATATAGGTTGTGGACAGTCGCTATACATTGTCGGTTACATGATTTGCGTCGCTTCATAAAGGTGCAGCGACGGTTCTAAGTACACAGCGTTTGGACAACGCTAGAGATTAACTGCTAGGTAGCCTAATAGAAATCCTAACTCCCTTGTTAGCCTAATTATGATGCTAATTTATTCCTAACACTCCTCCTTGGACAAACGATGTCTTCAAAATCTTCTATGTCTGAAATTCTCCATAAGTTCTCTTGAAAACTTAATCTTGAAACTTGATCTTGTAAAATATATGTCCTCCAAAATCCTGTGGAAAAATATAAGGATAATATAGGAATCCGATATACCGTTGGTATAATAATTGTATCATTAAAACCTATATGAGAAATCCGTTGGAGAACTCATAAGGAAAGAGTACAATATATTATTATCGGATAATAAATACTAAGTTCAGTCCTGGGAGATTTCTCCCCCTGAACTTTGCAAATTTCTAAGTCGTCTCATACCAATGCCATGAATGCATTTTTGAAATGCAGTTGTTGGTAAAGACTTAGTGAACAAATCTGCAAGATTGTCACAAGATTTTGTTTGCAAGATATTAATTTCTCCATTTTTCTTTAATTCATGAGAGAAGAACAGTTTTGGAGCAATATGTTTTGTGATATTACTTTTAATATATCTCACATGCATTTGAGCAACACGCACTATCTTTATAGATAATAGTTGGTGATTCTAATGAACCTATACCACATGAGGTCTGGATGTGATTAATCACTCTGCGAAGCCATACACACACTCACGTGAAGCTTCATATAATGCAAAATTATTTCAGAGTGGTTAGTGGAGGTTGTTACTAAAGTATGTTTAGTTGACTTACATGAGATAGCAGTTCCACCGTATAAAAATACCTCCAGTTTGTGATCTAGCATTACGGGGATCAGAAAGATAGCCAACATCAGTATAGCCAGTCAAAGTCATGTCTTGATTTTTCTGATAGAATAAACCAAGATCTTTAGTACCATGTAAATACTTGAAGATATTTTTCACTCCAGCCCAATGGCGTTTTGTTGGAGTTGCACTGTGTCTATCCAGTAAATTTACTGCGAAGGCAATATCTGGCCTAGTACAGTTAGCAAGGTACATTTGTGCTCCTGTCGCACTAAGGTATGGAAACTCAGGTCCCAATACATCTTCGTTATCATCCCTAGGTCTAAAAGGATCCTTTTCCATATCAAGGGATCTAACGACCATGGGTGTTTTGGATGGATATGATTTATCCATATTGATTTTTTCCAAAATTTTCTAAATATATGCGGGCTGATAAACGAGTATTCCTGAGGGAAGATGCTCAAGTTGTAAACCTAAGCAGAATTTGGTTTTTCCCAAATCCTTCATCTCAAACTCCGTCATTAAATGATTGTGTGCTACAAATATATCTGTCGTGTTACCAATGATGTTGAGGTCATCAACATAAACTGAGATGATGCAAAATCCTTTTGAGGATTTCTTTATAAAAACGCATGGGAAATCATCATTATTTGAGTATCTTTTCTGAAGAAGGAACTCACTAAACCGGTTATACCACATTTTACCCGACTGCTTTAAGCCATAGAGTGACTTTTGTAATTTTACACAATACATGTTACGATTTATGTTTGGATTAGGGATTTTAAGTCCATCAAGGACTTCCATATAAATATCCGCATCGAGTGACCCATATAGATATGCGGTCACTACATCCATTAACTGCATTGATAAATTCATTTGTATTGCCAATGATATTAAGTATCGAAACGTAATTTCACTCATTACAGGAGAATATGTATCGTCGTAGTCGATACCGGGTCTCTGCGTAAACCATTGTGCTACTAGTCTCGCTTTATATCTCACCACATCATTATTCTCGTTCCTTTTTCGAACGAAAACTCATTTAGCTCCCACAGGGAAGACTTTTTTAGGAGTAGGTATTACTTTAGAGAATACCTCTCTTTTATTAAGCGAGCGCAGTACTGCCTCAATTGCCTCCTTCCATTTAGGCCAATCCGAACGCTTCAGGCACTCTTTCATAGATTTTGGCTCTGGATCCAGTTGAAGGGTTTTAGCAATTTTAGAGGAGAAATATGTGTCGACAAGTGTAGTCTTTCTATTATATGATTCTCCTGAATCGATATAGTTTGTGGAAATTTCATTAATTTCTTCAGGCACCGTGTGATTTCCCATAACAACGGAGTCTGGTTGTTTCGATGTCCTAGCATTAGAATTTGTGTGCACATTTATGATAGGTTCTTGATGTTGAACATCATCTTGGTGTCTATCAACTTCAGGTTAATTTGCATTTACCGTCATAGATTTCCTTTGTTTTCGCGGTGGCTTTGGAGAAACCTTTTCCCTTGAGACCAGATTTCTCCCCTTTTTATTTGCAATTGGGAGTTGGGTAGTTTTATTTGGTACCTATACTCGTTCTGGTGCATTGACTGCAGTGATATATGATTTAGTGACACCTTTGTGATCAGTAAATGCGTCTGGCAAGTTATTTGTAAAATGTTGCAAATCTATTATTCTCTGAACTTTAGATTCAGATTCTTTAGTACATGGATCTAAGGATTGGATGTTTGTTACATTCCAATCTATTTCCTGGCATTCTTTGTGGTTTGTTTCTCCCCCTAATGCCGGGAAATGATCCTCATCAAAAATTGAATCAGCGTACCGGGCTGTAAACAGGCCCCCTGTTAGGGGTTCTAAATATTTTATAATTGACGGAGATTTATATCCCACATAGATTCTAATTTTTCTATGAGGGCCCATGGAGGTACGCTGCGGTGGTGATATTGGTACATATACAGCGCAACCAAATTTTCGCAGGTGGGAAATACTTGGCTGATTGCCTCGTACTATTTGAAATGGGAAAGTTTCATAAGATGCAGTTGGACTAACTTGTATCAGATCTGCGGCATGTAAAACCGCATGTCCCCAACAAGAGGTTGGTAAATTGCAATTCTACAATAATGGTCTAGCAATTAATTTTACTCTTTTGATTAAAGATTCAGCCAATCCATTTTGAGTATGAACATAAGGTACATAATGTTCTAGATAAATTCCTAAGGCCATACAATAATCATTGAATGCACGTGAACTGAATTCAGCCGCATTGTCCATTCTTATTGTTTTAATCCTGTGTTCAGGATTATTTGCTCTTAATTTGATAATTTTAGCTATTAATTTGGCAAAGGCATGGTTAGTGTTGATAATAAACACACATGTGACCATCTAGTGGATGCATCAATTAGCACCATAAAGTGCCTAAATGGTCCAGATAGAGGTTGTATTGGACCACATATATCTCCTTGAATTCTCAAGAAAATTGAGCGACTCATTTTTACCTTTGAGGTAGGATGGCTTAATAATTAATTTTCCCAGTAGCACATGTGGTGCATACGAATTCTGATGACTTAAGAAATCTTTAAATTGGTAAATTATGACCAACGGAATTGCTTATAAATTTTCTCATCATACCTATTCCAGGATGACCAAGGCGATCATGCCAAGTCTTGAATTTATCAGGATTTTGAAAAATTATTTTGTACGCAACATAAGGTATGGGTTTAATGTATGTAAAGTATAATCCGGAAGAAAATTAAGGGAACATTTCAAGAGTTTGTTCCTCATATCCATCGCTTTTTGTTAAAAGCAAATATTCTTTCTTATCCATCTTAACAGTTTTAAGATGGAAATTATTTGATCAGATATCTCTGAAACTTATAAAAGGGTACGCGTTGATTCAGGATACAAGAGTGCATTCTGGATTACAATAGTAGTACCCATAGGGAGTATGAATGTGGCTTTTCCTGAACCAATTATTGCTTTGTTACTCCCAGTTATAGTCATAACATCTTCCTTTCTCTTAGAGAGAGTTTGTAAGTATTTAGTTTCCCTTAAAATTGTGTTAGTGGTAGCACTATCCACTAAACATAATTCTTCTTCCATCCATTTTCTTTTTCCCGTAAAATTTCTTTTATGTTTGTACTTCTCTGTTCTCTCCTTGGCCTATTGCTAGGGGCAAAGCCAGTGCTGATGACGTGAAGAAACAGAGATTGCAGTGAAATGAGTGGTCTTTATTGATGTATTGTTCATCTATATATAGGCTGTGAACAGTCGCTATACATTTCCGGTTACATGATTTGCGTCGCTTCGAAAAGGTGCAGCGACGGTTCTAAGTACACAGCGTTTGGACAACGCTAGAGATTAACTGCTAGGTAGTTTTCCTAATAGAAATCCTAACTGACTTATTAGCCTAATTATGACGCTAATTTATTCCTAACCGTTTTGTCCGAAGATGGTTACCGATGGTATGGTTGGGACGTGACTCGCACACATGAGATGTTGCGTTGAACCAAGGCACTGGAACTTGGTTCTGTCGAGAGAATCCTACCTTGCTTCCCCTTACAACACCTGACGAGCAGGGAGATCACTTTCCAAAATTTCTCTACCACCACAGCGGGCCACTTATTGTGTGCAGAGTGAGGTTTCCTTCCCTTTGCAAAGGTCGATTTTTTTTTTTTGAGATTTCGAGCTCTTTTTCCAAGCAATAGCTCCTGCAAGCAGCCGGCATGTACAGGCCGGCATTTGATCTGGCCCACTAACTGGTTTTTTTAAGATTGAAATCTATTTTTCTATTATATATTATTGTTAATTAAAAAGGCATATGCTGTAAAAATGTTTTTTCACTTATAAAAAACAATAGTTCACGTATTTATAATATGTTCATGTAATTTTCAGAAAACATTATTCAACGTCAAAAAGAATATTTGTTGTAAATATGATAATATTTTCACACTTCAATAAAAGTCATGTATTATGAAACAAATGTTCATGTATATTAAAATGATGTTCATGTTTGAAAAAAAAATCATATTTTCCAAATAAGCGTTCATGAGTCTCATAAAATTGTTCAAGGGTTCAAAAAATTTGTTCGATGGTCTAATAACATTGCTCATCCTAGAAATATAATTTTCAGCATAATTAAAGGGAAAAATAAACCATAGGAAGATAAATATAAAAATGTTCAACTTTCTTTAAAAAATGTATTTGTGTTTTAAAAATGCATATTAGCCTTTTTTTCCAAAAACTGAGAATGAAATAGAAACATAGAAATTAAAGTGAACAAATAAGAAAAGAAAGAGAAAACAACAACAAAACAAAAAAAAAGTATCCAAAAACAGAGAATCAAATGGATACTGAAAAAAAAGTGAGGAAATAAGAAAGGAACAAACACAAACACAAGGAAACAACAACAAAACAAAATAGGAAAAGGAAAAAAAAATCCTACTAGGCCGTCGCATGATGGCACACATGACACACCTGGCCAATTCCATGATGTTGTTGTTCTGACTACTACACCAGAAACTATTCTAGTACACTGACTAGCGGGCAAATCTGCCTTCATTTGCGCCCATTGACATGTAGGGCATTTGGCGTGCGGCCATGTGGGAAGTGGGAGACAGAGGCCTGAACTGATCGTGCAGGCTGCACTGGCAAGAACAGAGTTCTCCGTCATGATCTGCGTACTGATCTTACACTGACTGACAAGCAGGCGCATGCCTTCCAGGACCAAGACAGCGGTGGTGACCAAATCAGGAGCATCAGCACCACTCCATCGTTATTCATGAACACATGTATGCTGCCTAAAATTGTTAACATCCAACCACATCTCAGTGTCGACTCACGACAGACAAATACATACATCGACGTTGTCACTGCTATAATCCACCATCTAGGAAACTCATTCACAGCGCATGTAAATTCAGGGTCAAGATGGTACCATGAAGGAACGTATCAATCTACTCACATAAACCTACGGACCCAAAACATAGTGGTACATGGTCAATTAGGGAAAATTAACCCACACGTCGCATTGGTTAGAATCAGTGTAGATCCACAAGCTTTTACCATGCCATAGTTTTGGCCATCTTGATCATACTAATAATGTTTAGCTCAAATTCGGAGCATGGCGGAGTTAGCCAGGACAGAGAAAAATCAAACAGATGGGCCGGGAAAGCTGGAAAGAATATGTTTTCCTGGCACCTGCCATGTATCATGTCTGGTAGTTAAGTCTACTGCTGCAAGAAAGATATACAACTTCCCAATGAGCAGCAGTAAAACAAACAAACAAACAAACAAAAATACTTAAAGGTAGGAAAATGCATCGCAAAACTGAACTCTACTGGTGCTATTAATACTTGCTGACCTTTTTTTGGCGCAATGAGCAAGGAAAACATCAGAGGAAGGATTCGGGTGGCATACATACTGACCACAATAATAGAAACCAGAACAGATAACAATTATAGTATTAGAATATGATCCAGAATCCATAACAGTACCGTTATAAACTAACACTAGCCGGCAGGTTTCATCCAAAAGCTACCAACACCAGATCTACTTTCTTATTTCAGGGGCAGTGATAAATTCTTTAGAGTTTACAGAGAAATCCTAGGTAGCGTCCAGCTAAATATCTGATTATCATTACAATGAAGTCATGGATAGAGTTCACCTCAACATTCTTCATGGCTCTGCTTCGCCTGCAGCAGATACCGGTGCTTCCTCTCCCTTGCTTCCTACTGCCTTAGCATCTGCATGCAATTTAAGAAACATGAAGTTAGTTTAGCACATTCCTGTCATTATATCCATTTCTGTTTGACATCAGAGTTGAATATCCAAGAGTCACCAAGAGCCTTTGTTTTGTTTACCATACTCACACATGTTCGGATAGAATAACAGGCTGGGTCATACATTTGGAAGTAATTCACAAAAGAGATGATCATACAGTATTTGTGTTTGGTTTTGAAACTGATGGTCAGCCGTTCTTAGTTTGGAATGTATCACAGACTATTGTTGTGGACGCTAGTAATATGGATGCAGCGGGGCGACTGGCAAGACGACTGGCAAGACGACCACGTAGTCATAATGCTGGAGATGGTCACATGTTTTGCAATGTAAAGGGCCTGGGCATCAGTTATGTCCCCTACAATCCCTTACATGAAACTGATGGATGGTCTAAAAAGCTGGATATCCAGGACCTGGCCAGGGATTGGTCAAAAGTCAAACTTTACTAAATTTGACCAAATATTTATAAAAATATATTTACATCTACAATATCGAATGAACATATTAAGAAAATATATTTTATGGTAAATATATTCATGTTGATTCAGTACTGTAAATATTTATATTTTTGTGTATAAACTTGGTCAAACTTTAAAAACGTTGACTTTTAACTAATCCTTAGATGCCTTACATTTTGGGATGGAGGGAGTAGTTAATGTTGCAATTTCTGGTGGATCGCCTGAGCTAGCTACAGTGACTCAAAAGAGGAATTTCTCTAGAAGGCCATCGAACACAGCCTCGCCAGTCTCTATTTCATAATGTTACAGGTACATTTACATCTTGGTCCTGAATACATCTAATATTCACAACTTAGTCCTTCTACACTCCCCCTCAAGATGAGGCAAAGATGTTACACAGCCTCATCTTGTCACACAACCTCATAAAGGTTACATAATCTACACCTTTGGTTAAAATATCAGCTAGCTGACTAGAAGATTTTATATAGACTACTTGCAATACACTTGTGTCTAGATTGTCCTTAATGAAGTTCCTATCAATTCCTACATGCTTTGTTCTGTCATGATGAACAGGGTTATTCACTAGGTTGATAGCAGCTTGATTGTCACAATATAATCTCAGTGGCACACCCTTAAATAGTCGTAATTCAGAGAGCAATATCCTCACCCACATCAATTCACATATGCCCTGTGCCATTGATCTAAACTCAGCTTTAGCAGTGGATCTAGCCACCACATTTTGCTTCTTACTTCTCCAACTAACAATATTACCCCCAACAAAAACACAATACCCAGAAGTGGATTTTCTATCGTCAATACTCCCAGCCCAATCAGCATCGATGAAATCCTTCCACATTAAGATGTCCATGGTTAGAGAAAAGAATCCCTTTCCCAGGACGGCCTTTAAGATATCTCGAATTCTGGATATTGCATTCATATGACCAATTCGGGGATCGTGCATGTATCTACTAACGACGCTGACAGCATATGTAATATCAGGTCTGGTGTGTGATAAATAGATTAGCCGTCCCACTAATCTCTGAAATCTCCTTTTATCTACTGGTTTTCCACAATCAGCTTGTATTTTGTGATTTTGTTCTATTGGTGTAGCAGCAGGTTGACAATCCATCATTCTAGTTTCTTTCAACAGATCAAGAGCATATTTTCTTTGAGAGAGATAAATACCTTGGGTGCTATATGCCACTTCAATTCCAAGGAAATAATGGAGATGTCCCAAGTCTTTAACTTCAAAGGATCTCGCCAAATCCTTCTTCAGCTGCACCATTTCCCTTTCATCATTGCCTGTTATTATAATATCATCAACATATACGATCAGGATAACAATTCTACCTTGATGATTCTTATAGAACAAGGTATGGTCAGCATTGCTTTGTAAGAAACCCTTGTTACAAATTTCCTTTCTAAATTTCCCAAACCAAGCTCTAGGTGACTGTTTTAGACCATATAAGGATTTTTTTAGTTTACATACTTTCCCTTCAGTCATTCTGGTATTGAAACCTAGGGGAATTTCCATATAGACTTCCTCTTGTAAATCCCCATGAAGAAAAGCATTTTTAACATCAAGTTGGAATAATTTCCATCTCAGGTTTGCTGCTATAGAAATCAGTGTCTTAATAGTGTTCATCTTAGCTACTGGTGCAAAGGTCTCATCATAATCCACCCCATATGTTTGGTTGTACCCTTTGGCCACCAGTCTAGCTTTATACCTCTCAACTTTACCATCAGGTTTATGCTTAATGGTAAATACCCACTTACACCCTACTGCTTTCTTGCCAGTGGGAAGTGTAGATAATTCCCAGGTATTATTTTTATCTAGAGCAGCCATCTCCTCTAACATGGCTGCTCTCCATTGAGGGTGTATCTTGGCTTCCTGCCAATCATGGGGAATGGGTACAGCCGAGTCAAGTGCAGCAATAAAAGCCCTATACTGTGGTCCCACAGAGGAATATGACATATAGTTAGAAATATCATATTGAGATAAATGTGATGGCAATTTTCCAACAGTAGAGCGAGATTGTTTCCTCTGAGCTATAGGGATATCAAGATCATCTAATGGGGCAGAAATTGTACCATCACTTGTAGAGGGACTTGAACTTGAGTCATACACATCTGGCTGTACTTGGACTTCAGGATTTTTGCTTACTGTGACTTCTTCCTCCCCTTGTACTTGATCATTCTCAGTTTTCTGTCTCCTTGTGTACACCTTAAGGTTTTGTGGTCACCTTGATCTTCTAGTTTGATAATCTTGCTGCTCCTCCTGAGTGTGATCTTGTTCAACATCTGATGTATCTTCATCTCTACTATCAGATTCATCTCCAGTTGGAATTACTCCAATAATCATCTTCTGTGAAGTAGTGTCATTGTCTTCTCTTCTCTCATCTCCCCCTGTCCTCAAGACTTCATCTGAGTTATCATCATTAAACAAATCAGGAAACACATTAGTCAAGTCAGGAGATTCTCCATAATAGGTTTCATTTTCCCTAAAAGTAACGTCCATGCTTACGAACATTCTTCTCTCTGTTGGGCACCAGCATTTATAGCCTTTCTGGGTTCCAGAATAGCCAACAAATATACATTTCAGAGCCCTAGGATCCAGCTTTCCCACTGATGGTCTGTGGTCTCTCACAAAACAAACACATCCAAAAGTTTTCGGTGGAACAACATATGTTGTTTTTCCTGTCAAACACTCTAAGGGCGTTTTGTAGTCAAGTACACGAGTTGGCATTCTATTTATCAGATATGCAGCTGTCATTACAGCATCTGCCCATAGGTACTTTGGAACCTTCATACTCATCATCAAGCATCTAGTTACTTCTAAGAGGTGCCTGTTTTTTCTCTCAGCCAAACCATTTTGTTCTGAAGTTCCTGGGCATGTTGTTTGATGAAGAATCCCAAAGCTAGAAAGATATTCATCAAACAACTTGTTTACATATTCAGTACCATTGTCTGTTCGCACAATTTTAACATGAGCATTGTACTGAGTCATAATTAATTTATGGAAGTCCCTAAAACATTCAAACACATCACTCTTGTTTTTTAGAACATAAACCCATGTAGTTCTAGTGCAACAATCAATAAAAGTTACGAAATAGCGATATCCATTAACTGAATATACTCCACTAGGGCCCCACACATCAGAATGTATAGTATGAAGTGGCACCACACTCCTATTATTAGATAACATATAGGAGCTCTTGGTAACTTTCCCATACTCACATGCATCACAAACCAACTTAGTCTTATCAACTTTATCATACAGACTGGGATAGAGTCTTCCCAAATTTACAAAAGACAAGTGCCCTAGACGACGGTGCTGCAATAAAAAACTCATCTGTAGGAGAATATGGCAGACTCGCAGCTGCTGCATATGGTAGGTTGTCGAGATAATATAATCCCTCATGCACAGTCCTGTCCCAAGCCGCCTTCCAGTCCCAAGCTCCTGAAATATGCACCCAAAAGGGAGGAAAATAGCAGCACAATTTAACTCCCTTGTGATCCGACTGACCGACAACAAATTTATTGGAAAAGAAGGGACGTGTAGTACAGCTGAAAGAGTTAAATCATTATCACATTTGACAGTTCCTAGCCCAATAATGCGCTGAGTGGATCCATCCGCAAGTTTAACATGCTGTCCCTTAAAGTCATGAATATAACTAATGAAGTTCCTAGATGAGCCAGCCATATGCTGTGATGCACCAGAGTCAATGAGCCATAAAAGATGAGGAGTTTGGGACTTACTACCATCAAGACTTGTCGATGCAGCAGAAGCTTTAGCAGGTGTTTTTTCTTCCAGACTTTCCTTGAACTGCCGCCATTTCTCCAGGTCATCTGGTGTTATCAACACATTAATTGTCTGATTTTCTTCCCCTGTGGTCCTTGACACATTAGCTCTTCCTGCTGCCAGGGTACCACGTCCCCTGTTTGCACCGCGACCATAATAAAAACCACGTCCACGACCATAGTTATCTCTTCCTCTGCCATAGCCATCTCTTCCTCTACCACGACCACCACTGTTAATCAGATCTGGGCATGAAGCCTTCAAATGCCCTGGTTTGCCACACTCAAAGCAGGTTCTGTCTCCCAGATTTACGGCATGCCCAAATGACTGTGTGACCTCTCCAGCAAGTAAGGCAGAGCGTCCATGACCCCCACTTGCACCTCCAGATTCCTCCAACTTCAGCCTTGTCTCTTCACTTACAATTGCTGAGATTGCCTGCTCTAGACTGGGTAGCTTGCCAGTACCATACAAAGCTGCCCTTCTTGGTTCAAACTTAGCATTCAGACCATTCAGGAAATCTCTAACTTGCCTCCTCTCAACCCAGCTGCGGTATTTCTCCACGCATTTGCCACAGTCCATACCAATGGGATCATAGAACTCTAGGTCACTCCACAGTCTCTTCAATTCAGACACATATTCCACCACTGTCTTCTCCCCCTGACTCAAATCCTGTAGTTCTTTCTGAATTCTACAGGCCAACATTTCATTACCAACACCTGAATATGTGCCTTTCAGCAGTCTCCAAATCTCAGCTGCTTCTTTTATTCTTTCAACCTGTTTGGCAATCTGAGGTGATGTGGAGCTCAGCAGCCAAGCTCTCACCAAAGCATTGCTTGTCTTCCATTTCTGTCCCTCCTTGGAATCCTCATCAGGTGGCTTCCCCACAGTACCAAGTATGTAGCCCGAGTAAATTACATAGATCTACCACAATTGAGGCAGTGGTAACGGATCAGTACCATTCTTGGAATTTTTTACTAAAAACTACCACTTCTAGGGTAACCAACAACAGATCGAGCAGACGGTCGCCTGATCGTAGTTTAAGTGATGAGGGTCCACTGTCAGACCAACCGGCCGTTTTCTCCCGTTAGGGGCCAGCTGAGTAGCTGACGCTGTAGGCTGCGTGCAATAGCGAGGAGGAGAAGTCAACAAGGACGCAAGACACATGCAGGACAAGGGAATGGTCCTAGCGGTACTGCAGCGAACGTACGTCCGGTAGCTGGCCGTGGCCAGGAGCCAGACGCGGCCGCGTGGTGGCGCGGTAGCGCGGAGGTCGTCCAGGAGGCGGCCGAGCTCGGCGACCATGTGCTCCACCGGACTGTAGGAGGAGGCGGTGTGGTCGGCGGCGGTATCCTCGTCGAGCGCCCAGCGCAGATAGCAGACGTAGAGCGTCCAAGCTGCGGCGGAGCTCGGTGGCCTTGACTTCGACGTCGGCGCGGTTCATGAGGTGGACGAGCACATAGGAAAGCTGGAGCTTGAGGAGGTGCGCGCCAGCTAGCTTCTCAGGGGCCTTTCCGCGCTCGAGTCGCCGCGGCAGCTCGCCGGCGATGGCCTCCGCCATCGACACCGAGTCACCCACGACCAAGGGGTTGGTCATCCTCCCCTTCTTCTGCACCATCACCTCCAGGACCTCCCTCACGGTCGACCGGTCGATGGGGACGGACGGCGACGCGCCATCGATGGATGCGTTAACACTGGTGTGAGTGCGAGCTAGTCGCGGTTCCGCCGGCATCCACGGTCACGAACCTCGACGTCGTCGCTCGCGGCACGACGCTCCTGCTCGCTGCGTTGCTACATCCACGGTCACCCTCCTCGACGGTGTCGCTTGCAGAACGACCGGCGTTCCAGCCATGGCCATCCTCGTCGACGCATGTCCGTTCCTGTGTCGTTCGGCGTGATGTCATCGTTTGTAGCAAGGGCGTCGCTAGTACAGCGATGCACCCACGTTCTAGGCTCGCGAGCATCCCGCGCTAAATGAAAGGCTGCCGGCAGAGAAGACCACCCGCGCTAAATGAAAGGCTTCAGCTCGCCGTCAGGTCCGGGCGCGGCGCAGTGGGTCGGGCGTTCTCGCCGTCAGGTCTGCGTGCACCACCGGTTGGTTCCGCACTCGTCGCCGGCCTGGTTCCCCTCGCGCCGCCGGCCATGTCCGCACGTTGCAGGCAAGTTCCCCTCGCGCCGCCGGCCAGTTCCCCTCGCGCAGCGGGACAGGTCCGCGAGCGCCGCCGGCCAGTTCCCGTCGCGCTGTCGGACAGGTCCGTGCGCGCCGCCGGCCAAGTTCTCCACGGCCGCAGCCAAGTTGGCCACCCTCGGTGTTGCGTTGGAGCAAGGACGGGCCGCGCGCTGGCGCACAGCGGGGAGGGCGTCTGCGCAACAGCTCGCCCTTGTTGCTCTAGCGACCGCGCCACTCGCCGCACCTCCGGCTCGGCTGCGCCCACTCGCCGCTCCTCTGGCTTCTGTCGCGCTTCGAGCGCACCTGCGACCCGCCGGCTCGCCGCTCCTGCCGGCTGCGCCGCTAAGGCACCTCCCGTGCCCACTCGATCGTCAGCGACCGCGTGCCTCCGTCGTTTGCGGTAAATCAATCGTCAGGACCTTATGGCGCCCGCACCTAATCGCATCCGTCCGGTGCGGCTGGAGATTCGCGCGCGCCTATTTTGCAAAACAAACCCTGCACTTTCTCTAATTCAGTAGTAGTCCTGACCTATATAAACAGGCAAAAACGGCCAGCAACCCTAGAACCCGACCCAGCCTCCCACATCCTTCCTCCGCCCGCCACCCGCCGCCGCCGCCCGCCTCCGCCCGCCACCCGCGCCCGCCTCCGCCCGCCGCCGCCCGCTCGGAGCGCCAGGATGCGCGCGAGCTCCTCCTCCCGGCCGCTATCGGTCGCCGCCGCGCGTGCGAGCCGCTCCTCGTCGCCGCCCTCCACCGCTCGCGCGCCGGCGTGGTCGGACGGGTCGCACGCCGGCGTGGTCGGACGGCCCGCTCCATCCGCGAAGCGCATGCCGGCGTGGTCGGACAGCGCCGCCACCCCGATCCTTTCTCCGGCCAGATCCCGGCGGCGGATCCACTTTTTTTTCCTTTTATTTCCTTGTTAGGATCTTGTTATGGTTTAGGATCTTGTATTTGTAACAAATGGATCCAATGTTTTTTTCGAATGGATCTTCTGAAGTTTTGCAATGGATACTTTTTCCACCATGTTAGATATTCATCACAGATTCAATTTCTTATGAAGATCCGTGAAGAAATATATAGAGATCCGTGGGTTGGAAAAAATGTATCCAATGGATCCTTTGATGGATTTTTTGTGTGTGCAAACCTGTACTTATACAGGGATCTATGGTTACACACTTCAATTTGTGAAGATCCTTTTTAACTCGTTAGATATTCATGTATAAATTTTGCAGAACTTTAGATGGCAACAAAGTGGATCCACATTGGATTTTTTGTAAAGAACTTTATAAATAAAAAGGACTTCCGGATATAAATCTGATAAAAGCTAGGATCTTTTTGCAAAAAAATAGTCACCAATCTTGATGCAGTCCGATGAAATAGACGGTCCGAGATAAGGTCCCGGCGCCATAAGGTCCTGTAAAAATCCACACCCCGTCGTTTGGCTGACAATAGAAAGAAGGGAAAGTCAAGGGTGGGGCTACCGGCTCAGGGAAAATTCAAAGGAGAAAAGAAAAAAACCTCATGGTCTCTGTCATGCTCCTAACGGGAGAAAACGTCCGCTACGCCTAGTCAGCACTGACAGTGGGCCTGTAGACCTTAAACTGCTCTTACACTTGTGTTTGCGCTATCTGTTGCGAATTACCTCTGAACTTGTAGTTTTTAGCAAAAAAATTCAAGAATCGTACTGACCCGTTACCACTGCCTTAATTGTGGTAGATTTATGTAATTTACTCACGTAGCCCTCTAGCCTTCTTGAGACAAGAATTGTCTCAGCATGCTCTGCCCAGCTCCCATATGTCTCAGCACCTTCCAATTTCACCAGAGGCATCTGCAGGGGATGCACATCCTCCTTCGGCTCGGCTTCTTGCCTTGACATCTCTCCTCGGGAATTCACACTGTCTCAAGCAGTGTCCTATACTTCTCATCCATGGATCGTAGAAGAGCCACAAGCTCTCCCGTAGTCACTGGCACTGATGTACCTTCTGCCATCACCTCTTAATCCCCAACCGCTACACTTTCCACGAGGTGACTAGATACTCACCTTTTTCTGCGACTGGATCACTTTCACACAAGCTTCGCCCTTCTGCACCTGGGCAGCCGCCGGCACCTTCTCTGCTCACACCGCCCTCCTCGGCGGCGGTCTTCCCGGCAGGGAGTCTCTTCCCCGCCTTAGACTCCTTCACGGCCGGAGCCTTCTCGACCTTCTCCGCCGCGGGCTCCTCCTCCACGAGCTTCTTTGCCTCAATCAACCACGCCAGCAGCCGATTGGGCACCAAGCTCTGATACCATGTTGCAATTTCTGGTGGATCGCCTGAGCTAGCTACAGTGACTCAAAAGAGGAATTTCTCTAGAAGGCCATCGAACACAGCCTCGCCAGTCTCTATTTCATAATATTCACAACTTAGTCCTTCTACAGTTAACTTTGGGGCTATTACGCCCCTATATACCCCTGCAGTTTAACATTTAAACTATCCCTCCTCGTATATATGTCTTTCTGTATCCATGTGTTCTTCGGTTCTTAGGCAAAACGAAGTTCTAACTAGGGTAACCTAGGCAAACACTCCGGATGAGCTGGACGAGGTGCTTGCGGGCATGAAGCCAGACTCAGCCCCGGGCCCTGACGGGTTGCCGGTCCTCTTCTTCAAGAAATTCTGGGACATCCTGAAAGGCCCCATCCTCCAGATCCTAAATGATTTCGCCCTAGGGAGGGTCAACATCGCCCGTCTTAACTTTGGAGTCATCTCTCTTATCCCGAAAGTTCAAGGAGCAGACACCATCAAGCAGTTTAGACCTATTGCTCTAATCAACGTTATTTTTAAATTCATTGCCAAGGCTTACGCTACCCGACTCGCCCCCCTTGCGCATAGGACTATTGACCGCAGCCAATCGGCCTTCATTAAAGGGAGGTGCCTGCACGAGGGCGTGCTCGCCCTTCATGAAATCGCCCATGAGTTGAGGGTTAAGAAACTCAAGGGCCTTCTTCTCAAGCTTGACTTCGAGAAAGCCTTTGATCGAGTCAGCTGGGATTTCCTCCGTGAAGTTCTGCTGAGAAAGGGCTTCTCCCCCATGATCGTTCATCGCCTAATGCAGCTGGTCTCGGGTGGCCAAACTGCGGTCAACGTGAACGGGGTTATTGGGGAGAACTTCAGGAACGCTCGTGGTGTGCGACAAGGGGACCCTCTCTCCCCGATCCTGTTCGACTTCATGGTGGATTCCCTGGCGGCTATCATCGCGAGAGCCACCGACTCTGGGCACCTCAAGGGTGTGGTGCCCCACCTGATCCCAGGGGGTATAACCCATCTTCAGTATGCGGACGACACCTTGATTCTGATCGAACCTTCCGATACTGGGTTGGCCAATCTTAAGTTCCTGCTTCTCTGCTTTGAGAATATGTCAGGCCTTAAGATCAACTTCACTAAGAGCGAGGTCGTCGTGACTGGGGTCGCCGACCTGGAGCGTCAAAGAGTGGCTGACGCTCTTAACTGCAGGCTGGGGAGCTTGCCGTTTCACTACCTCGGCCTTCCTGTCAGCGACCGCCCCCTCTCGGTGGCTGACCGGAACTTCCTTACCGAGAAGGTTGGCCACGGGGTAGAGCCCTGGCAGGGTCTTTTCCTTGCTTCCGCTGGCAGGCTGGAGCTCACCAACTCTTGCCTCTCCAGCCTTCCGCTCTTCGCTATGGGTCTTTATTTGCTGCATGACACGACTCACGCAGTAATGGACAAACACCATTCCCACTTCTTTTGGGAAGGAGTGGGTCCCAAACGGAAGTACCATATGGTGGACTGGGCCACGGTGTGCAAACCACGGGCGTTTGGAGGATTGGGGATCCTCAACACCAAGTTCATGAACATCGCCCTCATGTTAAAATGGATCTGGAAGATCTATCAAAACGACGAAGGCCTATGGGCAGACCTTCTTCGGGCGAAGTACCTGGGGGACCACGACCTTTTCTCCCCGGCGGTTCCCACCAAAGGATCACAATTCTGGAACGCCATCCAGAAGATCAAATGGTACTTCAAGTTGGGGGCGAAGCACCAGGTTCGCAGTGGGCGGAGGACCTACTTCTGGCTGGATTGGTGGACGGGCACGGGGCCCCTTCGCTTTACCTTCCCTCGGCTTTTCGCATGCTGCGACAACCATTTGCGACCGTGGAAGGGGTTAGGTCCAACGGTGGCTGGACGATTCGCTTCAGACGCACCTTTGGCCTAGCTGAGAGGGTGGAGTGGGACAACCTCTGTAGGATCTTCGACCTATCGCCAGCCGCTGAGGGCGCGGACGTGGTTCGATGGGCGCTTGAGCCATCTGGAGAGTACTCCACCTCCTCGATGTACTCCAAGTTGTCCCGGGGTGGGACGATTACGCACTTCAAGGATATTTGGTGCGCTAGGGTGCCTCTGAAAATCCGGGTCTTCCTCTGGCAACTCATCCGGGGGAGGCTTCCCTCCGGGGACCAACTTGTCAAGCGGCACGGGCCATCGAATGGGCGATGTGCCCTATGTGGCGAATGGGAAACTTGCGACCACATTTTCTTCACTTGCCACATCGCCGTCTTTATGTGGGCAGGAATCAGGGACCTCCTCTCCTGCTCATGGAACCCAGCAGGGGCTGCGGACTTTGTCGCCATTGCCAACGGCTTGTCGGGTAGACTCCGTAGGATAGCTTGGTTTACTTTCGCAGCGCAATGTTGGGCGCTCTGGAACATCCGCAACAAGCTAGCTATCGAGGGCTCCCTCATCTCCAACCCGTCTTCAAAATGTCTATCTACATGTAGAGCTGGAGGGTACTGGTCAGACGGAGGGACCGACCACTGTTGGACGCGGCGCTGGACGAGCTTAGGAGGCTACATGCGCGGATTCGGGATGAAGGACGCTGATGCCGTCGACGACTGCTTGACGCCTCTGCCACCCGCTCTTCGTGCTTTAGTTTTCCCCTTTCATCTTTGAGTTTGTCTTGGGCACCAGACTTGTCGTATTTGTACTTAGGTATCAGCACTTTGAGGTACCAGTTTGTGGTGTGTGAGTTGTATCGCTACTATGTGGTTGCCGTGTTGGCTTTATATATAAAGCCGGGCCTAGGGCCTTCCGTTTAAAAACCTAGGCAAACACCAACTTCTGAATGGTAGGACTGTTTTCATGACTGTTGAGGTGGCCGTGGGATCAAGTCTGATATTTTCATATAAAATAGTAGCCACAATTGTGATTAGGTTGTTAGATGATGGATGCTGGATAAGCAAAACAGATAGACATCTGAATTTGTTACGGCTGTCACACCTTGGCTTTGGTGCCTATGGAAGTTAAGGAATTATATTATTTTTCAGCGAGCAACGTAGATGGATCTAGTCTACCCCAATTTGCCTGTGACGAAAGACTTTGTTGTTGTTGTTGTTGGGCAACATGGACGGATCTAAGGATGTTATGAAGACAGCTGGGGCTCCTCATTGATGACAAGGGATGTACACGAGAGGCTGCATGTAGCCTCCTAAGAATATCAGCACCTTGGTATCCAGGCAGCCACTGGGTGCATGAGGCTCTTCAATCAAAAAGTGAGGCTATTTTTGCATACTGTCTCATGTACTAAAAAATTTCATTGCAAATAATTTAATATAAACAAGGCACGGTAATAGGATAAGGAGGTATGTGTATTACCTGAGTGAAATACTTCCAGATGATTTGACAACTCAACTCTTAAAGTAACAACACTTTGTGTGCGTTTGCGCACATGAAAAACACCAATCTGTGAAGCCAAAAGGAGTAATATTTTTTAGTGAGATCAGTAAGAGGGTAGTTTCAAACGAAAATGCAGAAGTGCTTTGGCACTTTCTAGATGTGGATGGATAGAAACAGACCTCAACATCAACTTCAGAGCTAAGATCATTGCTCTTCTCAAGATATTTTTCACCAACACCCAACAGCACATTTTCCAACTGAAATAAACAGGCAGAACCTAGTAAAGAAAAAATGCCATAAATTGTATACTTATAAGGACTACAATTTTTACCTGAACAATACTTGAAACGCTATTTTTCTGGCATGAAAAAATAACATCCCCTGCCCTAATGCCAAGCTTCACGGCATCACATTTTGCTGAAATCTGGTAACAATTTGCAGGAGTTACGTCTCGGTTACAACATAATTTATGCATAGATAAATGGCTTGATCAGTTAGGTGTACCTCTCCACAATGAAACCAGAGGAAATATTGAAATACGTGACATGAAGTCAACACGGGGAATGCCTAGAAATCCCAATGTCCCTAGCTTCAAGCCAAGCTGGGGTCGAGCAAGTTGCCTAGACATTAAATCATTCAGTTCACAGGGAAAATATGATTAGAACATCTAAACTTTCAATTTATCCTGAGTGCAAAATGGAGCACAAAAAGGTGTGATGACACAACATGTCTACCGTTCTATTTCAGACAAAATATACATGATTTCAGCAAAACTAGATACTCACACTAAAACTAATTACTAATTACTTAGTTACACACTGATATACTGCAGGATCTTTGATTAAGATATTTAATGTGCACATAAATAAGGGAGCATAAAAGGGACTGGCGAGGCATCAAATGTTCAATGACTTCAACACCACATAAAGATTAATAAAATAATGCTTACCCAAAACGTTGCCACATGATTGAACACTTCAAGATAAGAGAGCTTGGAATGAAGGCAACAAATGGCAGTTTGTAGAATAGCATCCCAACAACTTTTCCACTAAGGTCCAGCAATGCTCCTCCGGTTCCACACTACATGCAGAATGTCACTTGAGACTTTGTAATTAGAACTCAAATAAAATTTAGCCAAAGAAGAAAAGATGATTAACCTCAGGGATTGGACCGTGGACGGAATGTCACTTGAGACTTTGTAATTAGAACTCAAATAAAATTTAGCCAAAGAAGAAAAGATAATTAACCTCAGGGATTGGACCGTGGACGAATTGGTAGTGATTGTGTTGGTGTTCACACGGATCTACAAGTTGCACCTTATCTCGCTTATAGATCAGATTCAAATCAGTATCTCTAGCCAATAGAAATACATCCTGATCAAACTCCACATTAGATTCCAATGATAATGTCTGCAACTGACTAGCTTGAGGAATCTCAAAGTACGCTATCTCATAGTGCTTGCTGAAGTACATCAGCCGACACTCCACGACTGAGCCATCCAACATATGGACATTGACCTGAAAAGAAGGTAACTAAAAAAGTTATATCCAAGAGTTGCGTCAAGAATTTACAAGTTAATAACTCTAAGAGTGATATTCAGAAGACTCCAAGTGTCTTTGTTATGTTTATCTTACTCAAACATGTTGGGAAACAAATATTTAGCAATAAATCTCATAAGTGATTTTCATATTTTTTTTGTTTGTTTGAAACTGATGGCCATAGTCTTTAGTTTCAAATGGCAAGTTTTCATAATTTCTAGGAGCTGTACTTGTCTCGGAATCTTGATGTTCACGAATCACATGCATGATGGAAGCTTGTGCATTCTGAGATCATCCTTAAGCTATAGTTAATGATATGATTGGAATAAGAAGATATTAGTTATCTTGATAAAGTAAAGTGAACCCATTAGTTCTTTTGTCTAAGATGGTTGTCTGAGAGAAGAGATGAAGAGAACATGAACACCTTCAAAGGATTATCTCTCATTGTTATGCAGTACCACAAGCATTGTATGGTACCATACAGATATTCAGAAATGCTTTTGTTTGACCCTATTTGCAGTTTTTGCCTCAGGCTTTATAATGAAGGGGCTCATTTGTTCTTCAGGTGCAACTTACAAGGAAGTTAGCGATTTCTGGAAGGAGCTTCTCCTAGAATATATTAGAGTAGAGCTGATTGCTTGTGCATCTCCATTATTAGTTCTGGAACACATATGGAGCCCTAATGCTAAAGTGGGCCTAAGACACTTGTGTTTGTGAGCAAAAATCCGGAAAAGCTCTGAAGTGTGCGGTAGCATGCTCTGTTTATTCACAGATATGTAGTATCATCTGTATAAAGCCAACTCAGAAATCTGTGTGGATATTACAGTTGTGTGGGTCACATACTCAAACTGAATATCGACTACTACTTCTTACATTCTGGTGGCAGTGGAGGCAGGGGTGCAGTCTTATGAGATGAATCCGGTGAACTGTTTATGGCAGCAACAGGACATCATTTAGCTGATCCGGGTGCGGCTATGGAATCAGGTGGTGTTATTATGCTGGCACGATTTGGTTCCAGATTTTGTAAACTTTAAGGCCTCCTTTATTCCTAGGATTTGTATAGAAATTGTGTAGAATTTAAATTTTATGAGATATTTTCTATTTTAGTTGTTTGATTTATAAGAATATATTCTACAGAAATAATCCTACAGAAATCTTGTAGTGCAAATTCTATAGTAAAAAATAACATGAGGTCATACCTTATGGAAATTTCTTTGGCACAATCAAAGAGAACTCATCTTCCTATAGAATTTAACTAGGCATGATATTTTAATCTTATGTTTTTCATATTCTTATAATTTTCTATCATATGAAATATGAATCAAAGGAGCCCTAATTTAGCCAGCGCTTCTACTACGGCTGCTGGGTAATAAAATCTATGATTTCCTAGTACTAGTAAAATTAGATAATGATTCAGCGGTTGTTCAAGTGCATAACTATGATAGCATCAATTTTGGCTACCAATTCATGGAATGGTGCCAAGGTGCCAAAACATATGAATTACTACCTCCGATCATGTTTAATTGACGCGGATAGTACCAACGTTGTGCAGTGTTTGGTGTTGATTAAACATGATCGAAGGGAGTAGCACACAATTACGAATAACATTACACTGATGATAATAAAGGAGTGGGGCCAAAACACATGTACTATTACTAATCATCCATTTGGAAATTTTTTAATAACAATTTGTGTCTGATATAATACGTTGTTGCTAAAATAAGGGCAAAACTATCACGGCAAATTCTCTCCCTAGTTGTAGCATTACTCTGATGTGCCTGATCTGGTGGGGAGGTAGGTTGGTACTTCTTTTAGTACAAATCTGACGGAAAAGGAGCAAGAAGAATTCAGCGTTATCCCGATGATAGGGGAAAGTCGTCTACCTCCGCAACTGTTTTTGTAAAACTAGAAATCTTGTCGGTACAATCCATACAACATACATCATACCCTGTCTGCGCAGCAAAATGTTGTACTATTGTAGAGTGGTTGCATCATTTCATACATTGGTTGGTTCAAAACTATCCAAAAAAAACATCGCAGCATTTCAAAACACCTATGCAGCAAAAAAAAGAATATGTATCATATCCCTACCGGTTGCTGGAAACCCCCACATGTCACACAAATTTCTGAGATAAAAATCAGCACATCTAGGTAGCATGGAGGACAATGTTTGCAGCGGTTCAAGGAAACATTTGCAGCAGAGTACAAAAATCATTGCATCATCCCATTTGTGTGTTTGCAGCAAAACACACACATTCGCAACATGTGAAAAACACCATGCGGCATATTTGCGAAAAACTAACCTGTATTGGAGCTTCAACTTAGCCGGGCATGGCTTGATGACGATGAATCCGACTCGCCATGACATTCCCCTCGACCTACCATCTCCCATGAGCTAGCTCTAATACAAATCTACACCTTAGGTCAACCATGGACGCATTCCCCATGGCTCAATTTGGACAGGAGGAGAAGGACTAGCAACATAAGAGGAGAGGAACTGGCGAAGGAGGAGGTTCTTGTTAGGCGAGGAGCTAACTGGAAACGTTGGCACACCATCGAGACTACAACACGACGCGCGAATCACACCCAGATGACCGATCACCCAGGTGAATCATAGTCTTGCCTAATTCATTATTAGTTAGGAATGCACCTTTTCGCATGACCCTAGGGCCAATGGGATCAACAACAAATTTATCGCCTCTCCATCTTTGCCCTCTCAAAGAATAAGAATTGTCGTGTCCGCACCGTAACTATGGATGATGCTTGGGCTTTAGTCCTTCACCTACCAACTACAACTCGACTAATCCACTACAGACTCTATTGTGTGAAGCTTGCTACCTCCGGGTCCTACTCCTCGGCCTCGGCCTATAAGGCCCACTTCGCTGGCACCATTTGATCACGAATGAACATCTCTGTTTGGAAGAATTGGGCCCCTCCCAAATGCAAGCTATTCTTGTGGCTTATCATTCAAAATCGAGTTTGGACTACCGAACGTCTACAACACCGAGAGGCTGGCCAAATTGTGGGAATTGTCCTCTTTGCAATCATTCTATTGAATTGGCACCCACCATCCTTTCCGTTGTTGCTACTCTATTAGGATTTCGAACATTATCAATGAATAGAACATTTTCCTACAATGATACTATTCATCCATTTTGTTCAAACGAATTGAGCAAAAGAAAAACGCACGAAAAATTCCTTTGATTTCAGTTTTATAGAAAAAAAACTCAAAATTTTACAATCATTTGGACCCGTTCTTCAAATTCCTACGCATGAAGAACAATATTAATGTATCCAGTGGCATAATAACATCATAGTTATACTTTCTCATGTGTCTGACTTTGATTTGACCATGTTTATTAAAGATCCTATATTTTTTCTTATTCATGTTGGCAGAATTCCAGTGTTTTTCAATCCTTTGTTTTGTTTTGCATGTACATTCCAATCATATGTTTATGTTTTTAGGATCGTACGAACCAAACAGATCATGTACAAGATAATGTGCTTTTATAACCCTGCGAACCAAACAAATACCAAGTGTTCACATCTGCCTTCATTTGCTTTGGCAGCATACGTTAAAACCATGCAGGTATTGGTAGAGGGGCCTGGCCGTAGAAACCAAACTTCGTGTTTTTTTTTTTTGTCCGAGGGAAACCATTAATCGTCTTGGTCTTCATAGCAACTTTTTACTCACTGACATGCGGGTGTGCCTTCCGGGATCCAGATTGCTGTTGGGATACAAATATACAAATCAAAAGCATCTCTTCAATTTGTCTTTCTGCTACGGAAGTTGGGGAAATGATTTGGAATCCGTAACCTCAAGCTTTTCAGCCTGAACAACACAGCATCATCGCAATTGCTAACATCAAGGCACATCTCAATGTTGAGTCACAACAGTCAAGTATACATCAAAATTGTCACTGCTATCATCCCCCATCCGACAAACGCATTCACAGTGCATGTAAAATGAAGGAACATATCAATCTACTCGCACTCAAGTATGCAACAGAAAGGGAGCGGTACATGATCAAGCAGGAGAAATTAGCCCGCACTTCAGATTTCATCAAAATCAGCGTAGACGTCTTAGCTTGAACAAAAACAACAGTCACCATGCATCAAGACTAATGAGTGGGTCAGTACGTTTTTAGCATGCCATAGTTTTGTCCCATCATGATCATAGTAATATTTAGCGCAGGTTTCTAGCACAGTAAGAGTTATCGGGGACAGATAAAAGTCAATCAGATCGGCCAGGGAAGCTGGAAAGAATATGTTCTCCTGGCACCTGCAATGTAGCATGCCCCTGTAGTCAAGTCTACTGCTGCAAGAAAGATCACAGCTATGAGTATATGACACAACTTAGAATGAACAGCAGTAAAACAAACAAACGAACAAACAAACAAACAAAATAAAACTTGGAAATGTAGAAAAGGACATCACAAGACCACAGAAATTAAGGAATTTTATTGTTGTGATCTGGTGATGTTATGGGAATATGGAGCAAATAACTGTGACTCTACATCGATGGAGTGGGATGTACAATACAAAAATGACATGGTCTAAACCGCAGTTGTGCCCTTTCATCGAGACAATATATATACCAAATTGTAAAAACATTTAAAGATATCGTTAAGAAAATTAACATTGTTGGAAATACACATATCTTCACAAGCAGAAATACTGTGAGTAACCTATGTATGTTTTGATTGGGAAAATAATTGCCTAACAGGTAACCAGTGAGCAAAGGAAACAAAGGTACCACTCAACTAGATCGGGACTTATGTATCAGAGGAGGGTTTTTTCTTTCTCAAACAAGCGCCCAAATGTGTTGTCTGCATTAGAAGGAAAACGCGAAGATGACGTAGAAGTGTTACAAAGTACCAGCAATAGAAAAAGAAAAAACTTAAGCTAGTCAATCCTAAAAACAATGAAAGGACAGGAGCAGGGAAAGCAAAGCCCTATGTTTACAGCTAGATTTTCTTCTGGCCTGGGAATTACAAACATGAAAGATTTCAACCTTTGCTTGTTGGCATCTTGGGTTCATTGATACAACGAATCAGGTAATAAATCTGGAAGCAGGATGTGGATTATAAATATGATACTCATAGCCCTAATAACTGTTACGACCCACATCTAACTTGACCCTTTTCAGAAAGGGGTTATGGGGCCTGTCAAGCTGCAAAGTTGGGTTAATAAGTGGCAGTTTGGAAATGGAAGGAAGAAACAATTGTTGTGTTCCTACTTGGACTGGGCTCTTAGGATGTGCTTGGCTTGAGATCAACAAAGGGATTGGGTGGAGCCGAGCCAGTTTATGGGTTGGTCAAAAGTTTGACACACGGATGGGGTGAACTCATTTTGATGAGAGTGGATAGGGTGTTGTGCGAGATCACCAATTCTACATGTAATATTTCGGCAATATAAACCACTCCATCCAAACCAAGTTGTAACAAACAAAATCTTCAGTAATAGTGCAAGTTAGCATCCACAACACTAAAATGAAGTACTCCCTCTGTTCACTAACGTAAGAGCGTTTAGATATTTTAAAGCGGACTAGATACATATCAAAATGGGTGAATATACAAAAAGCTAAAAGGTCTTGCATTAGTGAACGGAGAGAGTAACAATTAGCAATATAGCAAGTATTACAAGTTTTGTTTTCAAAACCAGATGCATACATGCTGACCACAATAACATAATCCAGAACAGCTTGCAATTGTAGTACTAGGGCATGATCCAGAATCCAGAACAGTACCATAAAAACTAACACTATCAAGCAAGTTCCATCCAAAAGATACCAACACTACATCTACTTCCTTACTTCAGGGGCAGTGATCCATTCTTCAGAGTATACAGCAAAAATCCTAGGTAGCGTCTAGCTAAATATCTGATGACCATTACAAAGAAGTCATGGATAGAGATCACCTCCACATTCTTCATGGCTTTGCTTCACATGCAGCTGCTGCGGGCCCTTCCTCTCCCGTGTTTCCTTCTGCCTTAGCATCTTCATCGTCTGCATTTTAAGAAACATGAAGTTAGTTCAGCACATTCCTGTCAATATATCCATTTTTCGTTTGACATCACAGTCGAATATCCAAGAGTTGTGTTAAAATTTTCAAAAGTTTGGAATGGTATGCCAGGCTGTAGTTGTTACGGACACTAGTAAGATGGATGCAGTGATGGCGACTGGCAAGAAGACCACGAAGTCATAATGCTGGAGATGGTCACATGTTACAGCAGAAAGGAGGATCCGTAGAACAATATAGGATTATAGATATCCCGTTAAGTTCCCAACAGAGACAAATCACAAAACATACATAGATTGACTCAGACTTTGAACAGCACTAGAACCTTGCCATAATGCCATCACATACACAACACTGGAACCCAATAACCATGTCATAAGCAGATTAGCATAGACAAGAAAACATGAGATCTACAACCATAGCATAGGAGACAAAGCTCTACCGAATAGTCCTGGTGTATTAGGGTATATATCTCGCAATTTTGGAGGGCAAAATCAGATAAATCGTAGGGGGAAGGGACGTCCCCTGGCTCCACCTTTTTCTACCAATGGCTTGGTTTTCCTCGTCCGAGCTAAGGTCAGCCGCCATCTTCCATAACCGAGCTGACCAGGGTCAGGTCTATCCCTACAATCCACTAAAAGAAGCTGATGGATGAACCAATTGAGCCAACCAAGGACAGAGCTGCCCCCTGGGACTGTTCTTGTTGCATAATTCTTCAAACTGGGTCAGGTCCATCCATACAATCCCTTTACATTATGAACAAATATATCAATCTGTTTCTGGAATCTGATCGTTTGAAATGGGATCTGAATAGTAAAGCTAAGTTGTCTGAAAAATCCTTATATAAACTACAACCTCTCTTTGACTTATAAAAAGGAAGGGACGGAGTAGTTAACTTTGGGGGAGTTACGCCCCTATGTACCCCTGCAGTTTGACATTTAGCCTTCCCTCCTCGCATAAATGTATTTCTTCAGCTTTTCAGCAACAAAACTGTTCTGACTAGGGTCGACCTAGGGAAACACCAACTGCTGAATGATAAGACTTTTTTAAGTGAGGTGGCCGACATGGCTGGGATCAAGTCTAATATTTTTATATTGAATACTAGCCACATTTTTTATTAGGTGGCTAAATGATGCTTGCTGGATGAGCAAAACAGACAGACATCTGAATATTGCTACGACTGACTTTTTTGGAGCCATGGAAGTTAAGGAATTATATTATTTTTCAGTGAGTGACATGGATGGATCTAGCCTACCCCAACTTGCTTGGGACAAAATGTTTGGGTTTTGTTGTTGTGGTTGATGATGAAGAGTTACATGGATGAATCTAAGGATGCTATGAAGACAGCTGGCACTTCCCATTGATGGCCAGGGATGTACATGAAGAGCTGGAGCTTTATTGCTTCATTACCCGCCTGGATACCATGGTGCCAAAGTTTTTTGCACCTTTGCATCAATATCATGGATCCAAGACTGATCCATGAGCTCGTCAATCATGAAGTGGGGCTATTTTTGCATATTGCCTCGTGTGCTAAGAATTTTTATTGCAAATAAATAAATTCAAACAGGGCATGGTAATACGATCTATAATAAGATAAAGGAGGTATGTATTACCTGAGTGAAATACTTCAAGATGATCTGACAACTCTACTCTTAATGTGATGAATCTCTGTATACGTTTGCGCACATGAAATACACCGATCTACGAAGCCAAAAGGAGTAATATTTTTATTCGATATCTATAAGTGATGATAACTTGTAAGAGACCAAAAGAATATTTATACTCCATATAAGATCAACAAAAGGTTAGTTTCAAATGAAAATGCACAAGTGGTTTGGGCATTTTCTGGATGTGGATAGAAACAGACCTCAACCTCAACTTTAGAGCTGAGATCATTGCTTTTCTCAAGATGCTCCTCAGCAACACCCAACAACACATGTTCCAGCTGAAATGAACAGGTAAAACCAAGTAAAACAAAATGTCACAGATCTATACATATAAGGACTAGAATTTTACCTGAACAATACTTGAAACACGCTCTTTTTGGCATGAAAAGATAATATCCCCTGCCCTAATGCCAAGCTTCTCAGCATCACATTTCGCTGAAATCTGGTAACAATTTGCAAGAGTTACATCTTGGTTACAGCATAATAAATGCTTAGATAAAGGGCTAAATCAGATAGGTGTACCTCTCCAACAATGAGACCAGAGGAAATACTGAATTTACGTGACATCAACTCAATACGGGGAATATCTAGAAATGCTAATGTCCTTAGCTTCAAGCCAAGCTGGGGTCGAGCAAGTTGCCTACATACAATAGTCATTAAATTGTTGAGTTCAGTTGAAGAATGTGATTACAACATATGAATTTACTATTTATCCCCAGTGCAAAATGGAGCACAAAAAAGTGCGATGTCACAACATTTATTTCTTTATCTTTCTATGTCAGCCCAACATACATTATTTCATCTAAACAAGATACTCACATTATGACTAATTACTTAGTTACACTACAATATTTGCTATATTAAGATATTTAATGCGCACATAAATAGAGCATTACAAAAGCATCAAATTTCCAATCACTTCAATACTAAATCAAGCTTAGTAAAATAACGCTTACCTAAAATGTTGCCACATGGTTGAACATTTAAGAATAAGAGAGCTTGGAATGAAGGCAACAAGAGGCAATTTGTAGAATAGCATCCCTACAATTTTTCCACCAGCATCCAGCACTCCACCTCCAGTTCCACACTGCATGCAGAATGACACTTGAGATTTGGTAATTGAAATTTAAATAAAATTAAGCCGAAGAGAAAAGATGACTATAACCTGAGGAATTGGACCGTTGAGGAATTGATAGTGATTTTGCTGATGTTCACAAGGATCTACAAGTTGTACCTTGTCTCGCTTATAAATCAGATTCAAATTTGTATCTCTAGCCAATAGAAATACATCCTGGCCTAACTCCACATTACGTTCCAATGACAAAGCCTTCAATGAAATATCCCCACTAATCTCAAAGAAGGCTATTTCATAGTGCTCGCTGAAGAACATCAAACGACACTCTAAAGTTGAGTCGTCCAACATATGAACATTAACCTGAAAAAAATTAACTAAAAGAGTTGAATATCCAAGAGCCGTGTTCAGAATTTATATGTAGGAACTCCAAAACTGGTGTTCAAAAGACTCCAAGAGTCAAATAGACCAGGTCAAACATTTGCCAATAATATACAAAAGAGGATATTTTCCTTTTTTAGTTTGAAACTAATGTTCTTAGTTTCAAATGGTCTTTTTTACACAATTCATAAAACATAGGCAGATTGACTCAGACTTTGATTAGCTCAAAGCAAATACTATCAAGACAATGGCATTTCCCAGCTAACATTTAGCACACCGCACTAGAACCCATCATCATGTCATAAGAAAATACAACTTGAGTGGCATATAGACATCAAAAGGTGTTGATTTTCCATTAGATCATATCCCACAATTCATTGACATAAGTGCATTGCTCTTGTGGGTTTATATGTAATCTGAACAATGATGCTATGACTTAATTGCATGATTTGTTTAAGATTTTACCTTTGCCTCAGTAGCGTACTCCTTTTTTGTCCAATCATCCAAAGGTTTCTTGGTGCAGAAAAGCCATGTTGAGGTGAGAATGATAGCGGAGTTCTTAAATGCATCTATCTCAACGACAATCCCTGTGCACTGGTTTATCATCTTGCCATCTGCTCATGTTACAGAGCATGCTTAGAAATAGCAACAATAAAACCAGGTTAGGCTAAAGACTAAGAAGAGTACCCAGGTAGGCTGAAAGGCTTAGAACCGATTCAGCACACTTTAGAACAGACTCTGTCTCCTTGACGGTGCGGCGCTCGGTGACACTGGATGGTGCAAGTGTTAACATCCGCTTATGACGATCTAGAAAAAAAATCCATTTCCATGAGAGCAATACAAGAACTTGGTCAATAAAGATGCCCAGTTTGACAGGTCAGTTTTCTCAAAATCAAAGCATTCCAAACCACATTATTTCAATGTTTGGGAAATGAATACTACAGTTTTCATAAATCTCAGTTTTGTACTGTTTCAGCGAAAATGATAAGGCGTTTGGCAGCGTTGTATTTATTTGTTGCATTGGACATTCAACATCATAGGTTCAACCAACATATGAATCCAGTTGCTTGTCAATTCTGCTGGCCAGTTAGGCATCTAGCTCAAGGTTCAAAAAAGCGCTAAGCGCTAAGCGAGCGGTGAGGCTCTGCCTAGAGGAACTACTGCTTAAGCGAGCTTAAGCGCCGCTTAAGCGTGCATGGCAAAACATGCATATGTAAATCTAAAATAGAAAATATTGAATAACCTCACTTAGTTCTGTGTTATTTCTGGTCCAACAAAAGGCCCAACATGATGCCTCTTGCTTCTCAGGTTGTAGCCAAACACATGACCCCCTCCAAAAGGCCCAATAACCTCACGCACTGCAAATAAATCGATCCCCTCGTGCTTTCCAGCCTCCCAGATCCCAGGTCATAGCCGCCACTCATGCACGCCTGCCTCTCTCACTTTGATCCCCTCGATCTGGACTAGAAGGGGACGAGGGGAACGAGCTGCTGGAGGAAGGGGATCCTGTCTAGGCGGCCTTGAAGATCTAGAGGGCGGCACGAAAGAGTAGCTTGACCACTGGCCCGGAGGAGCTCTAGTGTTGTCGCCTCTTACTTCTGCCTCGACGCGGGAGTAGAATTGGGATGCGTACGGAATTCCTAACCCTAACCCTCTTGCTTCTGCCTCGACAACGCGTGAGAGCCCGCCTCGACAGCTCCTCCTCGCTTTTCCTCTCGCTCAGGCCGAAAGCTGAGCGGAAGGGCTCCGCTTAGCTCTAATCTACGCTTAAGCATACGCTCAGGAACGCTTTTTTGAACCATGATCTAGCTTCTAGTTTTAAGACACACTCTCATGCGCTTACGGGAGGAAGAACGAATGCAATGAAAGGGAAATTAGCCGCACAAACGAAAGGTGATCATCTGTCAGTTGCTGCAGTCCAGCGGATCAACACAAGACAGTAATGTCTAGAATAATGAACACGCATAAATTTGTTATTTCAGTCGTACAGCACCATTATTTTTTGCATTTACAAAACTACACAGCAGTTTTGGCAATATCACGATTTATAAGACCGCAATATTAGTTGGAGCCAAAAACCTCAAAGTTTTCAAAACCATAGTGTAATTGTGGTATCCTCTAGCTAATCAAAAAAAAATACTGAGCAGAGAAACACAGTCTTACCCCTTTTCTTGATGTATTTCTGCATATCATCATGGTATTTGTCCATGACGTCTTGGTCGTCAGTGAAGCCGTAGAGCACGGTGCCATCTTCCTCCGTACAGATGGGCATCAGGGGAGCCTTGGGCCTGCGGAATGGAGAGCCAGAGGAGTCGGAACCAGAGCCCGCCGAATCCCCATCCCTAGGCTCGGTGACCCTCTTCCTCTTCGTCCCCCTTGCCGACCCAGAGTCCGATTCAGACATTTCCTCCATGCTCGGACGCGGTGACGAAGCCGCTGGCGACCCTGGGTCGGACGGCAGCCGCGGAGGTGACCTGGTAGTGCTCTCCGGAGCAACTTCGCCGACAGCTCCTCCCAAGAGTAGATTGGACCCTTGCCCCCTCGATTCCGTCATCATCCCGGCCGGTTTTGAAGGATTTCTCCGCCGTCTCTTGGGAGCGCTTGATCTGGTGCGACGACGGAGCAAACCCTTGCCCTAGGGCGAGGTAACGGCGAACGAAGTGGAAGGGTGCGATGACGGAGCAAACCCTTGGCCTTTTTCTTAAATCCAGAGAGGCATGGGAGCAAACCCTTGCCCTCGCTGCCTCCTGCTAGTTTTGTTTATTCAAATAAAATGTCCACTAAAAAAATACTTCCTCCGGTCTCTTTTAAGGGAAAATGATAAATTCGAGTAAATTAAATTCGAGTAAATTAAAAAAATGTCCACTAAAAATGCATTGGCTTAACTCGAAACTTTAAATTCGAGTAAATTAAAAAAGATCGGAGGGAGTATATTTGTATTGGTTCGTCTGTATGCCGTGAATACAAATATTGGTTGAACGGGTATGTGTGTTCGTGGCAGCCAAGCGGTCCGATGCAAAGAAAATTGAGCATCATCTAGGACACATGCAAAAGCCGCAGCTGGCTTCCCGCAGGTGCACTCCGGCCGGCGGGAAATTGTGTGAACTTCTTCGGGAGCCTCTTTGGGCCGAAAGGGTCCTTGTTGATGAGGACGATGAACTCGAAAAACTTGTTGTGGAAGTAGTCAGTATCCTCCTCCTCAGGCGACGATGAGCGTTAAGGCGGTGGGGATGCTGCACTGCGGCCCCTGCCCTTACCGTGGCAGCCGTGTCTGCGACCCCTAGAATCTACCATGGATCGCATGGGGGAGAAGGTGGAGGGTGGTGCTAGGGTTTGTCTGAGGAGGATCCGGTGCCCGAGCATCCCGTTTATACCCGGAAGCAGTGTAAGGGTGAAAGAACATATCTCATTTTATATGTGGTTTTGGTGTTGATGACAATGATGATATTTGAACATTTCGGTATATAAGATTTGTAGGTTGTTGCATTCTCTAGATGCCCAAAAAATGAAGAGCGTGCAAGATATCAAATGGCATTGTTTTGTGGCTAGTTATTGGAAGAAAGTATGGAAGAGAAAAGAAAGAAAAGAAGGTAGGAAGAAAACAGAAGAAGAAGAGAAGAAGAATTAAAGGAGAAAGAAAAAGGGGGGCGGAGGCTTGGGCGGTACCGCCGGCCTGGCCACGGCCGGAGGCTCCGGCCTTCGTACCGCCCAAGGTACCGCCCGCGCCTCAGTAAGGTGGCCAGGGGAGTTGGAGCCCCGGCGGTACCTCGGCCGGTACCCCGGCCGGAGGGTCCGGCCTCCCCCTTCGGCCCGGCCCTCTCATGGCCACGTGGCCGCTCCCCTCCCGGCCTGCGCCGCTCGACCGTGGCCGGTAGTACCGGCCCCACCTGGCCGGTACTACCGCTCGGTCCTCCAACGGCCGTTTTTCTCCAGGGTTATAAATACCCTTCTTCTCCAAGTGGTTTAGCTGCTCACTTCTTCCCCAAAAAGCAAGACACCATTGTTGTGCCACCAAGAACACCAAATTCATCGGATCTCCTCCCTCAACCACCCAAATCCCTTGTGCTTTGGAGAATCAAAGGAGAAGACCCCGATCTACATCTTCACCGAAGCAATTTGCATTTCCCCCTCATTTTTTTGAGGGCCCCCTTGCTAGTGTTCCTCTTTGGATCCCTAGTTGATTTGTGTTGATGTATTGTTGTTGATTATTGTGTTGTTACAGATTTGGGAGCCTCCAATTTGGTTGTGGATGTGTGCCCCAAGAACCTTGTAAAGGCCCGGTTTCCGCCTTGAGGAAATCCCTTAGTGGAAGTGGGCTAGGCCTTCGTGGCGTTGCTCACAGGAGATCTGAGTGAAGCCTTTGTGGCTGTTGGTTTGGCTTTCGTAGCAACCACACTCCTCCAAACGTAGACGTACCTTCTTGCAAAGGAAGGGAACTACGGGAATCATCTCCGTGTCATCGCGTGCTCCACTCTCGGTTACCTCTATCCTATTCTATCTCATATATATATTGCGTAGCTATATCTTGCTTAGTTGGTAACCTTGTCATTTAGGTAAATTCACTTAGTTGCATATCTAGAGAATTTACCTTTGTGTCAAGCCTAAATTGAAAAAGAACTAAAAATTGGTTAGCACCTATTCACCCCCCCCTCTAGGTGCGGCATATGATCCTTTCAATTGGTATCAGAGCCTCGGCTCTTATTTCGGGCTTAACCGCCTAAGAGTATGCCGGACGAGGAGCCTCCGGAAGGGGCCGCTAAGATGGTCTCCATGGATGACTTCAATTCGTTGAGGTCCTCCATGGAAGCTCAAATGGAAAGCATGAAAAAAATGATTTTCGAGCTTTTGACTTCGGTCCCTCCCAAGGCTCCCATCGTAGAGGTAAAGGACACGGGTGCGTTAGAAGAGGGAGATGGTTCGGCATTACCCTCCTCTACCAAACCCGTGGATGGTGATAACTTAAACACTATCAAATCTCCCATTGCATCTCCTAGGGGAACTAGTGGAGGTGAGAGCTACAATCGAGTACCTCCGCCTTTCCTATCTCCCGATATACCGGTTCCCCATCCTCATATAAACATTCGGGGCGACCCTCCTAAGTTTTCCGTTAATGATTTCGATACTTGGCAATTTGAGTTTAGCTCTCATGTTCGCAAGTGCCTCCAATGAACTTTGGAGAATCATCGTGGAAGGCTTCAAGCCCTATAACCCCGACAAGTTGACTAGAAGAGAAGCGGTTGATAGTCAACTCAACAACACCGCCTTGCACATGATTCAAACTAGTGTGGGGACAAAGGATTTGTCTCGTGTTCGGAATTTCACCACCGCCAAGGAAGCTTGGGATGGCTTGGCCGCTAGTTGCATTGGAAGTGAGAGCATGAGAAGGAACAAGTATAATTCTCTTCGGAATAAAGCTGAAGGTTTCTTGAGGCTACCGGATGAAGATCATGAAGTCATGTATGGAAGACTTCTCACCGTTGCCGATGCTTTCCAGAATGTTGGTGCCACCCACATCCATGACTCTTGGATCAAGGATAAGTACATCGATTGCATGATGGCGTTTGAACCCATTGATGTCAAGACTCTTGTCGGAAGAGAATGCTTTCCCTCTCTCACCTCTCAACAAGCCGTGCACGAGATGCAAGCTCTCAAGGTGCTTGAGCAAAACTCTCATGATTCTCGCAATCGAGCTCTTGGGATGTCAAAAGGGACCAACCTTGCCTTGGCGGTAAACTCCGTGGAAGATGTGAACCCTCAAGAACCATATAGGGCATCTTGGAGTATGTCCTATCCGGATGATTTGGAATACCACTACAACGACCACATGGCATTCCATGCAAAAACCTTTTGGGTGGATCCGTCCAAGGCCAAGGAAGACAACATCAAGAGAAGCAACTCAAGTGGATTCAAGAGCTCGGGGCCAAAAACAAGATCGTGCTACAATTGTGGGGACAAGCGCCATTTCATAGCCGATTGTCCCTATGAGCATAGAGAAACTCATGGTGGAAGGCTCATTCCCAAGGACAAGAGCAAAGACTCAAAGGGCAAAGATTCAAAGGCCCCCAACAAGAAATTCTATAACAAGAGCAATAAGGGCAAGAGGCCCTCAAGGATTGTGCTTGTGACTAAAGAAGAATATTCTTCCGATGAAGTTGAAAGTTGTAGTGATGATGAAGAAGAAGAAAGCTCAAAGGAAGTGGCCGCCATTGTCACTACCAACATTCCCTCTCCATCTCTCTTTGAATCCCCCAATGAGAATCCTCATATCAAGAATGCACATTGCTTCATGGCAAGGTCCACCTTGGACACATCTGTTGTGCTATCAACTCAAGAAGAATATACCTCCGGAGATGATGATGTTGATGATGATGAAGATGCAACCTCAAATGGATTGGTTGCTCTTGCCTCCCTCTCCACTAACTCTTCATCACCAAGTGAATCCCCCAATGAGGTCATTCATGTGGAGGAAGAAAGTTGCCTCATGGCTAAATCTTCCGAGGTATCATCTCCTAACCCCTCTATGCCTAGCATATCAAATGATCTAGGGGTTGACCTTGCTAGTCTAAAAGTGAAACAAGAATTGCTAGAGTTTGATGAGTTCATTCTTAACTTACAAGGCAACACTAAAAAGCATGTTTCAAACCTCATGGTTCGTATGGCTCAACTAAATGATACTCTTGAGAAAAAAATGTCAAATAGAGGGAGAAGATTCTCTTGAAATTCATGCTCTTAAAAATGCTCTTGAGGAAAGTCAAGAAACGATAGCTTCTCTCGAAGAGAGGCTAGAAAATCTTGAAGAGCCTCAAGATAAAATTAACAAGCTCACTAAAGCTAGAGATCTTGCTAGAGCTAAGTCTAAAGTGCTTTTAAAGGAAAAGGCCAAATTTGGTGTTGATCATGAGAAACTTGTGAGAGATCTAGATGAACTAGACAAGGCACACAAAGCCTTGAAGAGTGAATACTCTCTCCTCTCCAAGTCTTATGAGCAACTTCAAATTAGGCTCGCTTCATATGACATACCTAGTACCTCTACTCCTTCATGTGATCATGCAAATATTATTAAGGAAAATGCTAGGTTGAAGGATGAACTTGCTAAGGCCTCCTCTCCCCAAAGTAAACTTTCCTTGGATGATCTTTTGAGTAAGCAAAGATCAAACAATGGGAAGGAGGGCCTTGGTTATAATGCCAAGGCAAAGAAGGCAAACAAGCAAAAGGCCAAGCCCGCACAAGACAAGAAGAAAGCTATCACTAATGGTGAAGCCCCCAAGGGCAAAACCATTAATGATGATGATGCGGGAATTGCTAACCCTCACTATGTTCTATTTGAAGATTATTATGGTGATGTTTATGCGAAATATGTTGGCCCATATGATGGTTATGTTGCTTGGTCTATTTGGGTCCCAAAGACCCTTGTTGCTAACAAAAGAGGACCCATTGAGAAATGGGTACCTAAATTCAAGAATTGATCTCATGTAGGACTATGCCGCCGGAGGTTCAAAATGGGTATTTGATAGTGGATGTACAAGTCATATGACCGGCGGCAAGAACCTCGTCAAGGAGTTGAGGCCTAACATAAACAATATCACCGTCTCCTTTGGCGATAATTCTACATTCGAGGTATTGGGTTTTGGTAAGGTTGTGGTTGCACACAACATTACTCTTGTGGATGTCATGCTTGTCAAAACCCTTGGTTACAATTTACTTTCAGTTTCCGCCCTTGGCAAGATGGGTTTCGCCGTCTTTATTGATAATGATATTGTGGTCCTCTTGTGGAGCAAGACTCTAAAAGTCGCTTTCATTGGGTATCGCGAACACAACTTGTATGTGGTGGACTTTTCGGGGAACACCACGACAAGTGCGATGTGCCTATTCGGAAAGGCGGATGTGGGTTGGTTGTGGCATCGCCGCTTGGCCCATGTCAACATGAGAACGTTGCAAAGTCTTCACAAGGGGAACCATATTGTGGGACTAATGGAAAATGTGTCTTTTGCCAAAGATCGTGTTTGTAGGGCTTGTGTTGAAGGCAAAATGCATGACTCTCCGCATCCAAGCAAGACTATCATCTCTTCCAAGAGGATCTTGGAGCTCCTTCATGTGGATCTCTTTGGTCCCGTTACTCATGCAAGTCTTGGTGCGAAGAAACATTGCTTGGTGATTGTTGAATGTTGATGACTACTTGATGTCTAAGGGTGCTTCTATTCTTGTAGACAGTGTTGGGCCTCCAAGAGCAGAGGTTTGTAGAACAGTAGAAAGTTTCCCTTAAGTGGATCACCCAAGGTTTATCGATCTCAGGGAGGAAGAGGTCAAAGATATCCCTCTCATGCAACCATGCAACCACAAAGCAAGAAGTCTCTTGTGTCCCCAACACACCTAATAGGTGCACTAGTTCGGCGAAGAGATAGTGAAATATAGGTGGTATAAATAAGTATGAGCAGTAGTAACGCAGCAGTAGCAACGCAAAGAAACAAGAAACAAGCAAGCGATAGCAAGTATTTAGGAACAAGGCCTAGGGATTACACTTTCACTAGTGGACACTCTCAACATTGATCGCATAATAAATAACTCTTTCTCATATGTGCTACATACACTCTTTTGTTGGATGACAAACACCAGCCGTTGTGTAGGGCTACAAGAGCACCTCAATGCCGGAGTTAACAAGCTCCACAACATTCGATGTTCATATTTAAATAACCTTAGAGCATAATAGATCATTGCAAAATAAACCAAGAACTAACATAGCGCACACACCGTCCACATTACACTATGAAGGAGGAATAGATCACATCAATACTATCATAATGATAATTAACTCCACAATCTACAAGAGATCATGATCATAGCCTACGACAAGAACCACACGGTGCACACACTAGTCACCTTTACACCATGCAGGAGGAATAGACTACTTTAATAACATCACATGAGTAGCACACAACTAGTAGCGATACAAAGCTCATCATATGGATCTCAATCATGTAAAGCAGTCTCATGAGATCATTGTATTGAAGTACATAGGAGGGAGATTAACCACATAGCTACCGGTACAGCCCCGAGCCTCGATGGAGAACTACTCCCTCCTCATGGGAGACAGCAGCGTTGATGGAGATGGCGGTGGTGTCGATGGAGGAGCCTTCCGGGGGCACCGTCCCGGCGGCGTGCCGGAAGAGAGACTCCTGTCCCCCAGATCTTGGCTCTGCGATGGCGGCGGCTCTGGAAGGTTTCTCGTACCGTGGCTTTTCCGTCTCGAGGTTTTAGGTCCAGGGACTTTATATAGGCGAAGAGGCGGCGTCAGAAGGTCGAAGGGGCAACGACACCATAGGGCCGCGCGGCCAGGGGGTGGGCCGCGCCACCCTATCATCTGGGGGCCCTGTGGCCCCCCTCTGTTGACTCTCGGGTGTTCTGGATGCTTCCGGGGATTCTAAGATCTTTGGCGTTGATTTCGTCCGATTCCGAGAATATTTCGTTACTAGGATTTCTCGAAACCAAAAACAGCAGAAAACAACAGAATCGGCCTTTCGGCATCTCGTCAATAGGTTAGTTCCGTAAAACGCATAAATATGACATAAAATGTGCATATAACATGTAGATATCATCAATAATGTGGCATGGAACATAAGAAATTATCGATATGTCGGAGACGTATCAGCATCCCCAAGCTTAGTTCCTGCTCGTCCCGAGCAGGTAAACGATAACAACGTATAATTTCTGGAGTGACATGCCATCATAACCTTGATCATACTATTGTAAACATATGTAATGAATGCAGCGATCAAAACAATGGTAATGACATGAGTAAACAACTGAATCATAAGGCAAAGACTTTTCATGAATAGTACTTTCAAGACAAGCATCAATAAGTCTTGCATAAGAGTTAACTCATAAAGCAACAGATCAAAGTAAAGGTATTGAAGCAACACAAGAGAAGATTAAGTTTCAGCGGTTGCTTTCAACTTATAACATGTATATCTCATGGATAATTGTCAACATAGAGTAATATAACAAGTGCAATATGCAAGTATGTAGGAATCAATGCACAGTTCACACAAGTGTTTGCTTCTTGAGGTGGAGAGAAATAGGTGAACCGACTCAACATAAAAGTAAAAGAATGGTCCTTCGCAGAGGAAAGCATCGATTGCTATATTTGTGCTAGAGCTTTTATTTTGAAAACATGAAACAATTTTGTCAACGGTAGTAATAAAGCATATGAGTTATGTAAATTATATCCTACAAGTTGCAAGCCTCATGCATAGTATACTAATAGTGCCCGCACCTTTTCCTAATTAGCTTGGACTACCGGATCATCGCAATACACATGTTTTAACCAAGTGTCACAATGGGGTACCTCCATGCCGCATGTACAAAGGTCTAAGGAGAAAGCTCGCATTTTGGATTTCTCGCTTTTGATTATTCTCAACTTAGACATCCATACCGGGACAACATGGACAACGGATAATGGACTCCTCTTTAATGCATAAGCATGTGGCAACAATTATTATTCTCATATGAGATTGAGGATATATGTCCAAAACTCGAAACTTCCACCATGAATCATGGCTTTAGTTAGCGGCCCAATGTTCTTCTCTAACAATATGCATGCTCCAACCATTAAGGTGGTAGATCTCTCTTACTTCATACAAGACGGACATGCATAGCAACTCACATGATATTCAACAAAGAATAGTTGATGGCGTCCCCAGAAACATGGTTATCGCACAACAAGCAAATTAATAAGAGATAAAGTGCATAAGTACAAATTCAATACCACAATAGTTTTTAAGCTATTTGTCCCATGAGCTATATATTGTAAAGGCGAATGATGGAATTTTAAAGGTAGCACTCAAGCAATTTACTTTGGAATGGCGGAGAAATATCATGTAGTAGGTAGGTATGGTGGACACAAATGGCATAGTGGTTGGCTCAAGGATTTTGGATGCATGAGAAGTATTCCCTCTCGATACAAGGTTTAGGCTAGCAAGGTTATTTGAAACAAACACAAGGATGAACCGGTGCAGCAAAACTCACATAAAAGACATATTGTAAACATTATAAGACTCTACACCGTCTTCCTTGTTGTTCAAAACTCAATACTAGAAATTATCTAGACTTTAGAGAGACCAAATATGCAAACCAAATTTAGCAAGCTCTAGGTGTTTCTTCACTAATAAGTGCAAAGTATATGATGCAAGAGCTTAAACAAGAGCACCACAATTGCCAAATATCAAGTTATTCAAGACATCATACCAATTACTACATGTAGCATTTTCCGTTTCCAACCATATAATAATTAACGAAGCAGTTCAACCTTCGCCATGAACATTAAAAGCTAAGAACACATGTGTTCATACGAACCAGCGGAGCGTGTCTCTCTCCCACACAAGCATTTATTCAAACAAAAACAAAAATAAGAGCACACAGACGCTCCAAGTAAAGTTCATAAGATGTGGCCGAATAAAAATATAGTTTCAAGAGAAGGAACCTGATAATTTGTCGATGAAGAAGGGGATGCCTTGGGAATCCCCAAGCTTAGACGCTTGAGTCTTCTTGATATATGCAGGGGTGAACCACCGGGGCATCCCCAAGCTTAGACTTTTCACTCTTCTTGATCATAGTATATCATCCTCCTCTCTTGATCCTTGAAAACTTCCTCCACACCAAACTCGAAACAACTCATTAGAGGGTTAGTGCACAATAAAAATTAACATGTTCAGAGGTGACACAATCATTCTTAACACTTCTGGACATTGCATAAAGCTACTGGACATTAATGGAACAAAGAAATTCATCCAACATTGCAAAAGAGGCAATGCGAAATAAAAGGCAGAATCTATCAAAACAGAACAGTCCGTAAAGATGGATTTTATTGAGGCACCAGACTTGCTCAAATGAAAATGCCCAAATTTAATGAAAGTTGCGTACATATCTGAGGATCACGCACGTAAATTGGCTTAATTTTCTGAGCTACCTACAGGGAGGCAGAGTCGAAATTCGTGACAACAAAGAAATCTGAAACTCGCGCAGTAATCCAAATCTAGTATTCACTTTACTATCAAAGACTTTACTTGGCACAACAAAACACAAAACTAAGATAAGGAGAGGTTGCTACAGTAGTAAACAACTTCCAAGACACAAATATAAAACAAAGTACTGTAGCAAAATAACACATGGGTTATCTCCCAAGAAGTTCTTTCTTTATAGCCATTAAGATGGGCTCAGCAGTTTTAATGATGCTCACATGAAAAATAGAGTATGAGGAAAAAAAGAGCATCAAGAAGCAAATTCAAAACAAATTTAAGCCTAACATGCTTCCTATGCATAGGAATCTTGTAAATAAACAAGTTCATGAAGAGCAAAGTAACAAGCATAGGAAGATAAAACAAGTGTAGCTTCAAAAATTTCAGCACATAGAGAGGCATTTTAGTAACATGAAAATTTCTACAACCATATTTTCCTCTCTCATAATAACTTTCAGTAGCATCATGAGCAAACTAAACAATATAACTATCACATAAAGCATTCTTATCATGAGTCTCATGCATAAAATTATTACTACTCCCAACATAAGCATAATCAATTTTATTAGTAATAGTGGGAGCAAATTCAACAAAGTAGCTATCATTATTATTCTCATCATAAAATATAGGAGGTATATTGTAATCATAATCAAATTTATCCTCCATAACAGGTGGTACTAAAAGACCAATATCATTATAATCATCATAAATAGGAGGCAAAGTATCATCAAAGTAAATTTTCTCCTCAATGCTTGGGGGACTAAAAAGATCATGCTCATCAAAACCAGCTTCCCCAAGCTTAGAATTTTCCATATCATTAGCAACAATGGTATTCAAAGTATTCATGCTAATATGTTCCATGGGTTTTTTAATTTTCGCATCAAACCATCCATGTCTTAAATCAGGAAATAGAATAAGAAGCTCATTGTCGTCCATTATGCCAAACTAGTGTAAACAAGAAACAAAAAGATGCAATTGCAGGATCTAAAGGAAATAGCTTTGAGTACTTACAACGGCGAAAATAGCTTAGTAGACGAGATCCGGAGTGTGAGTACCTTTTACCTTTCATCCCCGGCAACGGCGCCAGAAAATAGTTTGATGTCTACGGGTGCTTCTATTCTTGTAGACAGTGTTGGGCCTCCAAGAGCAGAGGTTTGTAGAACAGCAGCAAGTTTCCCTTAAGTGGATCACCCAAGGTTTATCGATCTCGTGGAGGAAGAGGTCAAAGATATCCCTCTCATGCAACCCCGCAACCACAAAGCAAGAAGTCTCTTGTGTCCCCAACACACCTAATAGGTGCACTAGTTCGGCGAAGAGATAGTGAAATACAGGTGGTATAAATAAGTATGAGCAGTAGTAACGCAGCAAGTAGCAACGCAAAGAAACAAGTAAACAAGCAGCGATAGCGTATTTAGGAACAAGGCCTAGGGATTACACTTTCACTAGTGGACACTCTCAACATTGATCGCATAATAAATAACTCTTTCTCATATGTGCTACATACACTCTTTTGTTGGATGACAAACACCAGCCGTTGTGTAGGGCTACAAGAGCACCTCAATGCCGGAGTTAACAAGCTCCACAACATTCGATGTTCATATTTAAATAACCTTAGAGCATAATAGATCATTGCAAAATAAACCAAGAACTAACATAGCGCACACACTGTCCACATTACACTATGAAGGAGGAATAGATCACATCAATACTATCATAATGATAATTAACTCCACAATCTACAAGAGATCATGATCATAGCCTACGACAAGAACCACACGGTGCACACACTAGTCACCTTTACACCATGCAGGAGGAATAGACTACTTTAATAACATCACATGAGTAGCACACAACTAGTAGCGATACAAAGCTCATCATATGGATCTCAATCATGTAAAGCAGCTCATGAGATCATTGTATTGAAGTACATAGGAGGGAGATTAACCACATAGCTACCGGTACAGCCCCGAGCCTCGATGGAGAACTACTCCCTCCTCATGGGAGACAACAGCGTTGATGGAGATGGCGGTGGTGTCGATGGAGGAGCCTTCCGGGGGCACTTCCCCGTCCCGGCGGCGTGCCGGAACAGAGACTCCTGTCTCCCAGATCTTGGCTCCGCGATGGCGGCGGCTCTGGAAGTTTTCTCGTACCGTGGCTTTTCCGTCTCGAGGTTTTAGGTCCAGGGGCTTTATATAGGCGAAGAGGCGGCGTCAGAAGGTCGAAGGGGCGACGACACCATAGGGCCGCGCGGCCAGGGGGTGGGCCGCGCCACCCTATCATCTGGGGGCCCTGTGGCCCCCCTCTGGTTGACTCTCGGGTGTTCCGGATGCTTCCGGGGATTCTAAGATCTTTGGCGTTGATTTCGTCCGATTCCGAGAATATTTCGTTACTAGGATTTCGAAACCAAAAACAGCGAGAACAAAGAACTGGCCTTTCGGCATCTCGTCAATAGGTTAGTTCCAGAAAACGCATAAATATGACATAAAATGTGCATATAACATGTAGATATCATCAATAATGTGGCATGGAACATAAGAAATTATCGATACGTCGGAGACGTATCACTACTCAAGATACACTTGGGTCTACTTTCTCAAGACGAAAGATGAGACTCAACAAATATTCATTGACTTTTCTACCGAGGTGCAACGCCAACACAACCTCCTCATTATGGCAATAAGAAGTGACAACGGCTCCGAGTTCAAGAACTATACGCTCAATGATTTTCTTAGTGATGAGGGGATTCGTCATCAATATTCCGCTGCTTACACCCCTCAACAAAATGGTGTTGCGGAGAGGAAGAACCGGACTCTTATGGATATGGCAAGATCTATGATGGCGGAATATAAATCCCGCTATAATTTTTGGGCTGAAGCCATCTCCATCGCTTGCCACTCTTCTAACCGGCTCTATCTCCGCAAGGGCTTGAACAAGACTCCATATGAAATACTCACGGGGAACAAGCCTAATATCTCATACTTCAAGGTGTTCGGGTGTAAGTGTTTCTACAAAATCAAAGGAGTTCGTTTATCTAAATTTTCTCCTAAAGCTTTGGAGGGTATATTTGTTGGTTACGGTGCCGAATCTCACACTTATAGAGTCTTTGATGTATCCTCCGGAATTATCATCAAATCTTGTAGTGTGAGGTTCGAAGAAAATGATGGCTCCCAAGTGGGGCAAGTTGATGTTTGTGCAGGTGATGAAATACCTCAAGATGCCATAGTAAGAATGGGTGTGAGATTTTTCCGCCCCATTGAGGGACACGGTGTGGCGTCTCGGGAAGGACTATGCTCTACCATGGTGGAGCCCTAATCTTCTCAACATCAACAAACCTCATCAAGTGAAGCAAATGATGCACCAACCCAAGAACAAGAACAAGACCCTCCCTCTTGTGTGCAAGATCAAGGACAAGATCAACCAAGAATTCATGATGGCTCCGACGAGTATCCATTTGATATTTGCTCCTCACCTAATGATGTCCAATATCAAGCACATGATGTTGAGCACTCTCAAGAAATTGAGGATGCTCAAGTTGAAGGTCAAGACGGGGACCCAAATGATCAAGTTGATCAAGTGATACCTCCAAGGCCAAGAAGAACCAAGGAGGAGATCGAGGCCCGTCGTCTAGCAAGAAGAGATAGGAACTTGGAAATTCTTGGACACACTCATGACAAGGTCCTAAGTGATGTAAGAGGAAGAGTTTCCACAAGAAGGCAATTGGCTAACTTTAGCAATCATCATGCTTATATCTCCTTAGTGGAACCCAAGAAAGTATTTGAAGCCCTTGAAGATTCGGATTGGTTGGAAGCTATGCACGATGAACTCAACAACTTCAAGCGCAACAAAGTTTGGACCTTAGTAGAGAAGCCAAAGGGGTGCCGCAATGTTATAGGCACTAAATGGATTTTCAAGAACAAGCAAGATGAGTTTGGAAATGTTGTGAGGAACAAGGCAAGATTGGTTGCTCAAGGGTTCTCTCAAGCGGAGGGAATTGACTTTGGAGAAACCTATGCTCACGTGGCTCGCCTTGAGTCCATCTGTATCCTTCTTGCTTATGCATCGCATCATAACTTTAAGTTACAACAAATGGATGTGAAAAGTGCATTTCTTAATGGTCCTTTGCATGAAGAGGTTTATGTTAAGCAACCCCCGGGGTTTGAGGATCTCAACTTTCCTAACCATGTCTATAAGCTTGATAAAGCACTTTATGGTCTCAAACAAGCTCCTAGAGCTTGGTACGAGCACCTTAAGGAATTGTTGATAGACCGTGGATTTGATGTTGGGCTAATCGATCCCACTCTTTTTACTAAGAGGGTTAATGGGGAGCTTTTCGTTTGCCAATTATATGTTGATGATATTATCTTTGGCACTACTAACAAAGCTTTCAATGATGAATTTTCAAAGCTTATGACCGATAGGTTTGAGATGTCTATGATGGGAGAGATGAAGTTCTTTCTTGGTTTTGAGATCAAGCAATTGAGAGAAGGGACCTTCATCAATCAAGCAAAATATCTCCAAGACATGCTCAAGAGGTTCAAGATGACCGAGATGAAGGGTGTGGCCACTCCTATGGTTACCAAATGTCATCTTGCACTTGATCCCAATGGTAAAGAGGTGGATCAAAAGGTATATCGCTCCATGATTGGATCCTTGCTTTACCTTTGTGCATCTAGACCGGACATAGTGTTGAGTGTTGGTGTGTGTGCAAGGTATCAAGCTTCTCCTAAGGAGAGCCACATGATGGCTCTCAAAAGAATCTTTCGATATTTGGTTGATACCCCAAGATATGGTATTTGGTACCCCAAAGGCTCAAGTTTTATTCTCAATGGATACACCGATGCGGATTGGGCGGGAGATAAGGATGATAGGAAATCAACTTCCGGGGCTTGCCAATTCCTTGGTAGGTCCTTGGTGTGTTGGTCTTCTAAGAAGCAAAATTGTATATCTCTCTCTACCGCCGAAGCCGAATATGTTGCCGCCGCAAGTGGATGCACTCAATTGTTATGGATGAGGCAAACTTTAAAGGAATACGGTGTCATTTGTGACAAAGTGCCTCTATTATGTGACAATGAAAGTGCCATCAAGATTGCCTATAATCCGGTGCAACATTCAAGAACGAAGCATATTGAGATCCGGAATCATTTCATTAGGGATCATGTTGCCCGTGGTGATATTGAGCTCATCTATGTACCTACCAAAGATCAACTTGCCGATATATTCACGAAGCCTCTTGATGAAGCAAGGTTCTCTTATTTGAGGAATGAGCTAAATATCATTGATTCAAGGGTATAGCTTGACCATCTTGCAAACACACCTTGTCTCAAAACTTTATTTGGTTTAGATGTGGGCACGGAAATAGGGGGAGTGCGGTTTAAATTATTGAGCTATCCCTCCCCCCATAATGCCAACATTAAGAAAAATCATTCTCTTTATATCAATTAATGATATGTGAGCTTCAATGATGAGTATTGGTTTTAGACCCAAGATATATCTTCGCGGTGCCATACCTTATCACTCGTATATGGTGGCCTAGGCCACCGACTTTTTTTGTGAAGTATTATTCTTATTGGATCTTATCGCGTTGCTCCGTTGTGGTCTTTCATGTTTTTATGGGAATTGGCTCAATGTTTGGCTTTCTCTTGATTTGATCCTTGCAAACTTGAGTTCATAGTACCATACCTCTCTTTGTGTCCATCCTAAGCCATTCTCTCACCTCTAAAAACATTCTACCTCTTGCACAAGCTCGTTTCAAAAAATGCATACCAAAACTCATGTTTATCCTTGACCATATTGTGTTTATAGTAAAAGAAGGTGTCTTATAAAAAAAGGGGGGGGAGGGAGGCTGGCCGACCCGGGCCTGTCCAGGCCGGTAGTACCGCCAGGGGCCTGGCCGGTACTACCGCCGGCCTCGGGCCGGTACCTCCTCTCAGGAGGGGTCGACCCCCTGGCTCTCCTCACTCTTTCCCCTTCCTGCTTCCTCCCCACACCCTCAGCCGCCGCTCTGCCCGCGCGCCGCCGCCGGTTCCCCGGCCATCCTCCGGCCACCTCCGGCCGGATCGGCTCCGTGGGAGCCTTCCCCCACCTCTCCTCCTCCATGGCTCCCGTATTAGCTCCTCTCTCCGCGTATTTTGGTCGTATTTTGGCTCACATATTTGTTGGCTTTCGGTTCTACATGCTTACATTTTTGGCTAAATCTTACACTAAGAGGTTGTATCTATTTCTGATCTATGTCCTCTAGTATGTAGCACCGTTAACCTCTACTATGTAGCATTTTTTACCTATAGTGTGTGGCCATTTTTTTTACCATCATGCATGTGTAGTTTGGGTCAATATTTTGTTCAATAGAGATGAGCTTGTGCCCTTATCCCATATGTCCCTCGGCTCTGTTCGTCTATTTCATAGGTGCTAGTGGCTCTGGTTCGGCGAGACCACGGAAGAGGCGAGGGGTTCCGACTCTTGAGGATGAGATTGTTGAACAAGATGAAGTGTTACCCCGTGCCACTACTGCTCGTGGTGCTTCTTTGGCAAATAAAAAGAAAGGGAAACAGGGTATTGAGTCTTATGGCAGCGTCCGCCTTCATGCATACATGGCTATTCGCACCGCTAACCCCTATTTGGGGCCTCGGTCTTCTCGCACCCGCAACCGCCACTTCTACACCGAGGTTCAAGAGCACATATTCAATGAAATCTATCCTCCCAAGGTGAAGGTGGTTGATCAACGGTATATCAACATTGACCATTTGAAGAAGGATGCCTACTTTCATGAAGCTCTTGGGATTTGCGAGGAGTTTGGTTTGCTTCCCATTATGACTTTCCAATGCAACTATGATCCTTACCTTGTGACTCAGTTCTTTGCCACAGTCTATTTTCATGAGGATAAAGCTCGCTCCAATACTTGGATGACTCGTGATGAGGTACTCACTACCACTTGGAGCACCTTTGGACAGATTCTTGGCTATCCTCTTCCGGAAAATTGTGAAGATGACCGTACTAGTGCTTGGAGGTTTCACGGGCATTCTAATGCAAGCACCAAAGATGTTCTTGAGCCGCTCTATATGCCCGGTCGATGCAAGCTTGGATTCACTTCCGGTCTCCAACCCGTATATGAGATATTATGCTTCACATCTACTGTGAGACCGTTGCCGTCAAAGTAGGTAACGTTGATGAGATCCATTCTTTTGTCATTGACTTGATGCTTCAAACTCATCTCCGGAAGGGCAAAGGTGTGAAGATGGATGTCATGGATTGCTTGTGGAACCAGATTTTCCTGCGTATGGTGGAGAAGAGGTCCCCTTCCTTTGCTCCCTTCTTCATGAAGCTTATTTCTGAGGTGTGGCGTCAGAAATTTGAGGGTGCTATTCTGGAACCTTTTACATCCCTCACTAAGCATCGTCGCAAGAACATTCTCATCAAAGATCATGGGCTCCTAGCTTCTACCTCAGCCTCTGCAGCTCCTTCTGCCTCAGCAGCTCCTTCAGCAGGTCTTGCAGATCCTTCCACTGCTCCTGCTCGCCGGTTTGATGGCTTTGTTGCTCATATGGCCCTTGGGGGGCCTCCGGCTCACTCTGCATATGATCCCATGCTCGAGCCCTCTTGGTACACCAAGCTCAAGATCAAGGTCAAGAAGACCTTCTGCCTCCAGCTGGATATTCAGGAGCGTATGTATGACGCCTATGTGGCCAAGAAGAATGCTCGACGCCGTCAGAAGAAGCGCGGCATCTCCCCTAATAAGGTCATCCTCCCTTTCCTTTGGTGGCTCCTCGTCTTGGTGCTCTGGCGCGGTGCCAGACGTTCGTCGATGGAGCTCACGTCTTGGCTTCCGTGGGGGAAGCAAGTCCGTGCTGCTCCTGTGGCGGAGCTCCCCTTCGTCTTCCATAAGCGTCTCCACCATCCACCCTGGCGTCTCCCTGATGGCGTGGTGCTGGTCTTTTCCCTCTTGGTCGGCCATGGCGACGAGGAAGAGGGTTGGGATTTTGCTCATGCTGTTCGGCTGACTCTGGTCTATGTTGCTGCTTCTATCAATTCTCTTTGTGCGGAATACACTGCGATAGATCTTGTCGCTGTGATCTATGGCTGAAAAGGCGGCCCATCATCAACCTCCAAGGCGGAGGCCATCTTCGATCCCAGCTGCTGGAGCTCGACACAGCTTCGCCCCCAAGTGGTTCATCCCCGGAGGCGTCGAGGTGGCCGGCGGTTGTGGATCTTCGCCGGTTTCGAGAGCACATCGAGCATCTTCTCTCTGATTTCGGCATTTTGCGCCTCGAGATCGCTGGGGAAAGGCGGAGGAAGATCCCAGGGATTTGATTGCTTTTTGCTTTATTTTCCTAGGATCTTGTTTGCAAAGTTGGAGCCCTTATCTATAATTATTAGATTCTCTAGTGCAATAGATGCCAGAGGGGCTTCATGTAAATTGTACCCGCCACTGTTCTCTCGTTTTATAATATAAGCAGCTGTGGGGCCTTAGGGCCCTTTCCTTGTTCAAAAAAAGAAGAAGTTATTACAAGCCTCCAAATTCCAGCAGCCTACTACTGCAAACTCGAATGAGCAGGAACCGGAACAAATTCCATAGGAGCAAACCTAGGGCCACTTCTTTTTGGCTTCTCCAGCGGCTTCTGCGATTGCGAATTTCTCCAATCGAACCATCAGAGCTTATGTGCTTCTCTCTTTTTTCCCGAAAACTTCTATGTCACCTATCAACCTACGAACCACCGGTCTCCATCCCTTCGATGCTTGGAACACCTCACTTGACAAATCGCAGGAACAACTTGGCTCCTTAGCTGAGGGCATCACGACTTGGTTCCTTTATTACCCACAAGGACATCATTTGATAAATCATGTTAATCGCTGCAATTGGATCAACACGTCTAATGGACCTAAAACAAGCATTGTTATGAGTTTTTCAAATCAACCATAATATGGCAGCATCACCAACGCAATTTTTATTTTGAAGAAATATGTGAGCTTTATTAATTAGGCATAAATAGTCTTACAATCTTTTGTGATCAGATCCAACACATTGGCAATCACATAATCACGAAGAATATCCAATATTTGAGTTATTCTTTTTAGGGAAACTTTTAATCTAGGGCTCAAACAAATGTTGAACCGATCTCGCTTTATTCTTATATCCAAAGGTACAAGAAGCTATATTCTAAATGTAGCGTGCCAACGCACATGAGAGAAACAATTGAGATGTACTTTCATCACAGCCACAAAAGTGACATATCTAATCCCCTTCTATGCAACACATCTTTGCTTGAGAATACGTAATTTTTCAGAGTTTTTTGAATCGAAAACCCAATATGTTCCACTTTGGAGTCATGTTTAAGGATCCAACCAAAAAAACTTTGGATCCAAATTATAGACAAAAGTGTCTTTATTCCCCGGGGAAAGGTTCACAACATGACACAAATCTCTCATTTGTATCCTCGAGGTAGGGTTGGCCACCTATATCTGCTTTGTGATCATGTTGTGTTCAGCGCATTTTGCATTTCCATTTAGGTTTTTGAAAAAGTCAGATTCATAGTAGTTTAGATGTACATTGTATCTGTGAAATAAATACCATTAGGTAGTAACTGTTTTCTTCACCCATTTTACCCACCCAGATTCTCACTCTATGATAGTACATGGTACAGTAATATTGTTGTCCATCTATCCATCCATACATCCTTCTTTTTTAGTTCGATTCTTAAATTTGTACAGTTTTCTTTTGAACATAAAATTCGCCTTTTATCTTCCATATTTGAGTCTTTTATGGTGAAATCTTCAAAACAAGATCAAACTTTAACACATTTTGCAATTACAAATTTTAAAACTATATTGAAGCTATAATAAAATCTCAATGAAATTAATTTATCACGTTTGACTAGTTTCATATTGACATGCATATTTGATGAGTGCAGAGAACACCTTTGGGAAACCCCAAGAGGAATGTATGATCAGCACAGTAGCAAGTTTTCGCTCAGTAAGAAACCGAGGTTTAATCGACCAGTAGGAGAAAGAAATCACTTCTGAAGGTGTTGCTAGCTGACTTATGGCAGGGTGCACTACCGGCATCAACAACGTGGAACCTACACACAACACAACCAAAATATTTTGCCCCAACTTACAGTGAGGTTGTCAATCTCACCGGTTTTGCTGAAAACAAAAGATTAACCGTATAGTGTGAAAAGAGGTGTTTGTTTGCAGTGAAATAAAGAGAACAATGCTTGCAGTAAGTAAACAGAACAATATTTGCACTAGATGAATTTATCAGTGTAAAAGAAAGGATCAGGGTCCACAGTTCACTAGAGGTGTCTCTCCATAAAGATAAATAATATGCTGGGTGAACAAATTACAGCTGAGCAATTGACAGAATAAAAACCATACATGGCAAGATGATTACTATGAGATTAATTTGGCCATTACAACATGATACATAAACCGTAATCCAACTGCGTCTATGACTAATAATCCACCTTCCGGTTAGCGTCCGCACCTCTTTCAGTACTAAGTTGCAAGCAACAGATTATTGCATTAAGCAAAGTATGTAAAGTAAATAATAGAATTATCCTTAGATAAAGCATTGTTGTTTTCTCCATGGTAGCAACAACACATGTACAACCTTAGAAGTTATTGTTACTCTCCCAGATTACTAGAGGCATGAACCCACCATCGAGCATAAATACTCCCTCTTGGAGTCATGATACGTTGCAAACGTATCTATAATTTTTGATGCTTCATGTTTGTTTTACACCAATTCCTATATGTTTTGTTTACACATCGTGACACTTTTATGTATTTTCTGGAATTAACCTATTGACAAGATGCCACGGTATCAGTTCCTGTTTTCTGCTGTTTTTGTATTTCAGAAAATTTGTACATGAAATATTCTCGGAATTGGATGAAACAATAGTCAAACCTCCTATTTTTCCCGACACGAAGACGGAGTCCAGAAGGCAGACGAAGAAGTGTGAGGAGGCAGCCACGCCATGCCTAGGCGCGGGCCACCCCCTAGCCACGCCTAGGGGAGGTGTGGGCCCCTCGGGCGCCACCGACCTCGCCCTTTGCTTGTGATGGTAAAGCACACGTCCGTTGGGAACCCCAAGAGGAAGGTATGATGAGTATAGCTGCGAGTTTTCCCTCAGTAAGAAACCAAGGTTATCGAACTAGTAGAATATGAAGATCACGTGAAGGTTGTTGGTGAAGGAGTGTAGTGCGGTGCAACACCAGGGATTCCGGTGCCAACGTGGAACCTGCACAACACAATCAAACTACTTTGCCCCAACTTAACAGTGAGGCTGTCAATCTCACCGGCTTGCTGAAAATAAAGGATTAAACGTATGGTGTGGAAAATGATGTTTGCTTGCAGAAAACAAAAGAGAACAATGATTGCAGTAGGTTGTATTTCAGATGTAAAAGAATGGACCGGGGTCCACAGTTCACTAGTGGTGTCTCTCCAATAAGATAAATAACATGTTGGGTAAACAAATTACGGTTGGGCAACCGACAAATAGAGAGGGCATAACAATGCACATACATATCATGATGACTACTATGAGATTTACTTAGGCCATTACGACAAAGAACATAGACCGCCATCCAGCATGCATCTATGCCTAAAAAGTCCACCTTCGGGTTAGCATCCGCACCCCTTCCAGTATTAAGTTGCAAGTGATAACGCATGAAGCACACGTCCGTTGGGAACCCCAAGAGGAAGGTGTGATGCGTATAGCAGCAAGTTTTCCCTCAGTGAGAAACCAAGGTTATCGAACTAGTAGGAGATGAAGGCCACGTGAATGTTGTTGGTGAAGGAGTGTAGTGCGGCGCAACACCAGGGATTCCGGCGCCAACGTGGAACCTACACAACACAACCAAAATACTTTGCCCCAACTTAACAGTGAGGTTGTCAATCTCACCGGCTTGCTGTAAACAAAGGATTAAACGTATGGTGTGGAAAATGATGTTTGCTTGTGAAGAACAACAGAGAACAAAGATTGCAGTTGATTGTATTTCAGATGTAAAAGCATGGACCGGGGTCCACAGTTCACTAGTGGTGTCTCTCCAATAAGAAATAGCATGTTGGGTGAACAAATTACAGTTGGGCAATTGACAAATAGAGAGGGCATAACAATGCACATACATATCATGATGACTAATATGAGATTTACTTAGGGCATTACGACAAAGTACATAGACCGCTATCCAAGCATGCATCTATGCCTAAAAAGTCCACCTTCGGGTTAGCATCCGCACCCCTTCAAGTATTAAGTTGCAAACAACAGACAATTGCATTAAGTATGGTGCGTAATGTAATCAACACAAATATCCTTAGACAAAGCATTGATGTTTTATCCCTAGTGGCAACAACACATCCACAACCTTAGAACTTTCTGTCACTGTCCCAGATTCAATCACTACAAGAAAAGTTGCCATGGCCAACGAAGTTGAAGTCGCGCCGTGGTTGCTGGTGTACCATGGCCGACGATTTTTGGTCCCTCCGTGGTGCATGTCAAAACTTTTTTTTTCTCGTTTTTGAGGCCACCTAGCCCGACGAAAGCGGCCAAAACGTCGCGTATGGTGGCCCGGGACGTGGTGCATCTCGAAATCTCGGGTTCGCCGGCCGAGTCAACGCAAATCCGCACCGCCGAGGGATGTAGGGCCCGGATGGCAGCCTCTCTCGGCATTGTTTTTTTCTCGATCGCGCCATCTCGTTCAACGTTCTCCGATCGAGCCGTTTACGATGCGGGATCATGGGTCCCGCATGTCATCCTCTATGAACCAAAATTCTTTCTATTCTTGGATTTTTTTTGACCCCCGATTTCCGGCTACTTCCTTTTTCTTTTGATCCCTTGCCGCCTTGGAAACGTTGAGACCGCCGTCGCTAAATGGGACCCGCATGTCATCCTCTATGTGCAATCAACTTTCTTTTCTTGGAGTTTTTTTGGCACCTCAAATTTGGTCACTTGCCTTTTTCTTTCGATCCCCCGCCGCCTCTCAAACGGTGATACCGCTGTCGCTAACTCGGGACCCGCATGTCATCCTCTATGTACTATAAAACTTTCTTTTCTTGAATTATTTTTGGCACCTCATATTTGGTCACTTACCTTTTTCTTTCGATCCCCTCGCCGCCTCTCAA
>NC_061511.1:74092509-74110223 GCF_022539505.1 Lolium rigidum | reverse complement strand
AACAGGTCATCTAGTGAGCTTAATAATGGTAGCATCAAAGACCCCAAGCCGAAGAGAAAAAAGTGTATGCCCACCATGGGCGGAGCCGGTGCTGTTGAGGCCTCCGGCTCATGCGAAGGCCGTGCTGCTCGTTACTGTATTAGATTTTCTATATGTAATATGGGCAGAAAATGTTAATCATGAGCCCTCCGAATAATAAGTGTATCTTACTTTTGTGTGCCATGTCTAACTGAATATTTGGATTAATATATAAATGTTGTGAAATTCATGGACTAGTATCTTTATCCAAAAGACAAGCTACTCAATTTCTCGATGTAAGTTGCACACCATTTTGTATGTAAAAGTGTATGCGATAGTGACTGTCGCACGCACACTGCTGGTCAAAGTCAGCTGTGTGTGACATACCTAATGACATACAACTAAAGTACCGTGAACTATGTGCGATTATTGGAACCACCTTATGGTTATTCGAGAAAATAAGCCAATATAAAAATTGCACACACTCTAAATTACAAGACTAGCAACAACAAGTGCAACACATTCAACATGTAGTACACAGTCATATTAACCTCTTCCAAATATGCCTAATCTGGCTCTTCCTCATAAAATTGTTCCAAACAATCTACTTCTTCAGCCAAAGTAGTTCGCCTATTTCGCTCTCTTGCATGATTTTCTTTAAATTCTCTTCATTAGGATCTCTATTGTTGTAATCATCGACGGTGATCGGATGCATGTGGCCACCCTCGAGTAGGAGGTCGTACACCTTTGGGACGTCGAGAGGGTCACACACCCATGCGATCACCCTGACCTATAGGAGCTCAGTGAGCACCATCGTCACCTTGTCGATGGGGATGCTCTTTAGGATCTTGTCCACCACCGCATCCTTGGCCTGCAAAACGACACCATAGAATGTTAGCTAGCATAGTGTTCGCTTGACTCCAGCCATGTCATGAATTGGGTTTGAATTGGTGGTTTGAATGGGGAAGGTAGATCGATGGGAATGGTATGGATTTGGATTGGATTTGGGAAGAAATGTATGGTACAAGGGCAAGCTCAATGGCTAGCACAACGGCCAGGAAACCGGATAGTTTATTTTTGTATTGTTAGAATGTTAGCACTATCCTTGGACATCACACAGGCCGTGCTAGTACAAAACCGTATGCTATCAAGAACAAAACATTAGCCCCTACCCCAAGACATCATACACGGTCCTGCTTATGCAAACCTGTATGCTACCGAGAACAAAACTTTAGCTCTATACTAAGACATCACCATTAGATTTAATACGGTTGCGGATCATGTCGTTCGACCATCACAGACCGCCTTCATGCAAGGAAGGAATATCCTCGATGGAGTGGCGATTTTGCATGAGACGGTACATGAGATGCATACTAAGAAATTAAATGGGATTATCTTAAAATTAGATTTTGAAAAGGCGTATGATAAGGTCAAGTGGTCTTTCTTACAGCAGACGCCCAGGATGAAAGGTTTTTCTCCAGAGTGGCTTGCTCTAATAAATGATTTTGTGTATGGAGGTAGTGTGGCAATCCGGGTTAATGATGACACCGGACACTATTTCCAAACACGAAAAGGGTTACGCAAAGGGGATCCGTTATCACCGATGTTGTTTAACATTGTAGCGGATATGCTGGCTATACTCATAGAGCGAGCCAAGTCTGATGGTCAGATTGAAGGTGTGATTCCACATCTGGTTGATGGTGGGTTATCTATCCTTCAATATGCTGACGATACAACTTTATTTATGGATCACGATCTTGAAAAAGCTCAAAATCTGAAATTAATTCTAGCGGCTTTTGAGCAACTGTCAGGATTAAAAATCAATTTCCATAAAAGTGAATTGTTATGTTTCGGTGATGCCCGAAACGATACGGCTCTATATACAGAGTTGTTTGGTTGTGGGCAAGGCCAATTTCCTATTTGCTATTTGGGTATTCTGATCCATTATCGAAGACTTAAAATTGTTGAATGGAAAATAGTGGAAGAAAGATTACAAAAATGGCTTAGTAGTTGGAAATGTAAATTGTTGTCCCTGGGGGAAGATTGGTACTCATTAATTCGGTACTAACAAATATGATACTGTATATGTTATCATTCTTCCTATTACCGAAACGAATTCTGCACAAACTCGATTATAATCGATCTAGATTCTTTTGGCAAGGGGACAGCGAGAAAAAGAAATATCGACTGGTTAAATGGAGTATAGTTTATAGTCCCAAAGATCAAGGCAGGCTTGGAGTTCATGACCTGGAGGTCAAGAACTCAGCTCTGCTAGGTAAATGGTTGTTTAAGCTTCTTATCGAGGATGAGATTTGGCAAAGTATTCTTCGGAGAAAATATATCGGCTCGAAGACGTTATCCCAAGTGGTTTGGAAACCTGGGGATTCACATTTTTGGGCTGGTCTCATGGCAACAAAAAATGTATTTTTTCGCCATGGTACTTTCTCGATCAAGAATGCAGCACATATACGGTTATGGGAAGATGTTTGGTTAGACAATGCACCCTTAAGTGAACAGTATCCTGATTTGTATAGTATTGTTCATCGCAAAGGTGATACCATTGCCACAGTAATGGCTACATCACCACCGAAAGTGACGTTCAGACGGGTTTTACTTGGGAAAAGGCTTTTGGCATGGAATACCTTAATTCATCGCCCGGGATATTCAACTATCGCCTGAACCGGATGAATTTAGATGGAATCTTCATGTAGATGGCACCTTCTCCGTAAAATCATTATACAACGCGATCCTTCATTCTGATATACCAGTTGATAATAATAAGAAAATTTGGAAGATGAAGATACCATTAAAAATAATTTTTTTTGGATGGTATCTTCGTCGCGGTGTTATTCTCACCAAAGACAATCTTGTTAAGCAGAACTGGCACGGAAGTACACGGTGTGTTTTTTGTCATCATGATGAAACCATTAAACACCTATTTTCCAGTGCCAGTTTGCGAGATCTATATGGTCAGTCATCCAAGTAGCGTCTAGCCTGTATCCTCCAACTAGTGTGGCCAATGTCTTTGACAATTGGCTTCATGGTATCGATTCAAGGTTTAATTTTCTTCTTAGGGTGGGGGCGCTAGCAGTTATGTGGGCGCTTTGGCTAAGTAGAAATGACAAGATTTTTAACGATAAAAATTGCTCTTTGTTGCAGGTCATCTACAGATGTATAGGTATTCTCCGTTTGTGGTTACCTCTTCAGCGAGTGGGGAACCGAGACCTATTTACGGAGGTCTGTACACGGTTGGAGGGTACAGCGAGGGATACTTTTTTCCTACATGGATGGCAACATAGTCTACAGATTGAAGCACCACCCATACCTTAGGCGTTATATGATTCATCGCTTCGATATGTATCTCGCCTTGTTTTTTCTATCATTGACTTGAGACACTTAAACGGCTGTGTGCATCCTGGTTATGCAGATGTTGTATGTAATTGCTTTCAAAGTAATAAAGCATCCTTTATCGAAAAAAAGCTAAGACATCACACACGACCATGTTAGTACAAAACATGCTATCGAGAACAAAATGGTAGCCCCTATCGTTAGACCACCCCCCTCCTTTATCCTTTCTTCATATATATAAATGCCTCAAATATTTCTAGACGTTACTTCCGAGGCCCGCCCGGCCGCCCCTTGCATCCCTGTGAACTGGCATAGCCAGACGCCGGCATGGTCAGGTAACCCCCCAGATCTGACGACATAGACACCGTGGATTTGGACGAGGTACAGTTCCATATTTAAGAAGGGATACACTATAATTCGGGATTTGGGGTTTCCCATTCCGATTCTTGTCATCTGTGTGAATATTTTAGCTTCCTCATTGCAACGGCAAGGATGTTCATGCCGACTGAAAGCTATGTCTTGAAGACTGAACATTGGTGTTGAGGATAAGAATAAATCAGAGGAAAAAAATGAAGTTGTTTGAAGAATAAAAGATTAAGATGGTATATTTGGCAGATATTGTCGAGAGACAGAATATGAAGGCGGACAACTAGAAGATGAATAAGTTAAAAATAATAGACTAGGACATGAAAAGTAGGCTTCATTATGCTTTGACTACCGTTGCAATCCTAATAGGTGTTGTAATAACACTTTTAGGTTTATCTGGGTGAAAGTAGTAGAGATTTCTGAACAATCCTGTTGGAAAAAATAGTGCATGAATATTCGAATGAAGTTATGACTATTGTTTTTCATTTAGAATGTATGAATTCTCGCACATATTTGTTCCTTAGAAAGCCGTTTGCAAATATTCAACAACACAAATAATTTTGTAAGTATAAATGGGTGCACGTTGTCAGTACAAGAGGGCCCAAAAGAAGTAATCCTACCAAATTTCTTGTATAAATAAGGACCTTCAGCCTTCGGTCTCACTCCACTCGACAACTACCCTCCCTCTTTAGCCACCGCTGGTCTCTGGAAAACTCACCAAGTCGGCGAGGCTAAAGCTAGCTTCTGGCCAGAGTTCTTCCCAGCAGCTGGAATGCCAACGACCTCCCCATCGGCACGTTGGTCGAGGAGTAGCCCCAATCTAAGCACTCTTATGCCGACGTATTCGGTCAAGCCAGCTCGTCCTCGCCCTCCTCCACAATGGCCACGAGACATGGCACTGCCCTCTCCCTCCCGAAGGTTTATGTTCTTATACTAGTAGGAAAATTTGCTATAGGCACAACCTTGTTGGTAGTAGGCAAAAATAAATGCACGCTTCTTCTATTACTGGTAGCGTGCAGAAAATTGTTGCGCTACCAGTATGTGTTTAATGGTACCGGAGGTTGTTGTCGCTCATGCTACTACAAAGTGGTTCCAGGCACGCACGGGGCCATCACTTACTCGGAGTGTGTTGTTATGCTGGAACGCTGCCAGTTTTCTTGTTCGTTGACTCACCCACATCCTGGAAGATCTACATCCCTTTATCACGTAGTCGATCTCCCCGGCCCTAACTACCACCCGTCGATCCGCTGTCGCTCCTCTACGTGAATCGCTGCGCCGTTGACCGCCTACGGCCCTACTGCTTCGCGTCGACCGCACTTCCCTACCTTTGCTACACATCAACCGCCTATGGTGCCCCTCTTCCTCGCGATCGTGGTGGTGGCCAGCCGGGCACGGCGAGAGAGCTGAGGGAAGAGGTTGAGTAGAGGGCGGGAGAGGCGGCGTAGCTTCTGTCTCGACGCCTGCCTCACCGCTCTGCCTCCACATCGCCCATGAGGCCGCCGGTGCCAGGAACGGCAACGAGACCTGACCCAGCCATCCGCACCAAGGCGTGGAGCTACTGCTCTGGTGTCCGCACAACCTGCTCTCCAGTGGGGAATCTGCTGCTGGCGGCGTACATCCGGAGCAAAACTGGTGACATCCTCGGGCTGCAAATGCTAGCCACCACTCGAGAAGCCTCCAGTAAAATTTCTTCAGATCCTCATTATTGTTTGTACCATGTTTATTTCATCCTCTAGTAAAAATACTTCATGTTTATACCATGTACTTTGGAAAATGCTTGATATGTGCATCACTAGTAGAAAAAGGGGCAACAACCGGTACTAAAGGGGGCATTTATGCCGTTCCTCTGCCCAGGCGGGACCGGTTCGTGAGGGCCTTTTGTACCGGTTCGTGTTACGAACCGGTACGAAAGGTCTTCAGCCCAAATTTCAGGCGCGGTGGGGTCAGGCTGGACCTTTGGTACCGGTTCATCTAAAGAACCGGTACTAAAGGGTGCCTCTCTATATGGTCAGCGCCCCCCGATCCCTGCTCTCATTTTCTCTTCTCCTCTCTCTCACATTTCTAAATATTTTGCACCTCTCACACTCCAACAAATCTCTATTTTTTCTCCACCATTTTAACAAGATTAACGGCATCCATCTATCCAAGGGTTAGCAATATCATCCTTTCTTCCGGCGTTCCTAATTTCGCTCATTTATTTGCTAGTTTTAACTCGTATTATTTTTCTAGTGCTAGCAAGGTGTTCGATGAAATGCCTAAGTTAGGGATTTCATTTTTTTTATATGCAATTTGAGCTCAAATTAAAGTATGTTTTGTAGGTTTTAGTATCATCCTCATCCTCACCGCCGTCGATCGCCAGCGTCGTCCCCTAGCCGGTACCGTACCACCTCGATGAGCCTCTTCTTTTTTATAAAAAAACTTAGTATTATGTGATGAACTTGAATATTAATTAAGTTGGTCACTCATATATCTATGATGTTGTGTAATTAATGATTTTTGATATACTTATATAATGTAGATGAATCGACAATGGATGTACGGTGACCGGTGACATCCCGATTTCGTTAATGGCATGCATTATTTTCTCAACGTGGCTGAGGCAAAAAAGCGGTCGAATGGTTTCATTTATTGTTCATGTAGTTCCTGTAAGAATATGAATGATTACTCTACCTCAAAGACCCTTCACGTCCACCTGCTTGAGAACGGTTTCATGTCTAGCTATAATTGTTGGACCAAGCACGGAGAAAGATGAGTTATATTGGAAGACAACGAAGAAGAAGAGGATAGTGACAACTATCCTATGTTCACTGAAGACGGTGATAGTAGAATGGGGGAAGACGAAGCTGAAGAAGAGCCCATTTTTGACGAGCCGATTTTCGATGACCCCGATGACGATTTGGGTTGGGCCATTCTTGATGCGAAGATAAACTGCGAAAGTGAAAAGGAGAGGTTGAAGTTGGAGAAAATGTTAGAGGATCAAAACAAACTGTTGTACCCAAATTGCGAAGATGGCCAGAAAAAGCTGGGTACCACGCTGGAATTGCTGCAATGGAAGGCAGAGAATGGTACTTCTGGGGATTTGAAAAGTTGCTGAAAATAATAAAGAAGATGCTTCTAGGGGAGAACGTATTGCTCTCTAGTACGTACGAAGCAAAGAAGGTTGTCTGCCCTCTAGGATTAGAGGTGCAGAAGATACATGCATGCATCAATGACTGCATCCTCTATCACGAGGAGTACGAGAATTTGAATGCATGACCGGTATGTAGTGCATTGAGGTATAAGATCAGGCGAGATGACCCTGGCGATGTTCAGGGCGAGTCCATCCCCCAGGAAGAGGGTTCATGCGAAGGTGATGTGATATGCTCCTATAATACCATGGTTGAAACGTTTGTTCCAAAACAAAGAGCATGCCAAGTTGTTGCGATGGCACAAAGAGGACGTAAGAAAGATGTGATGCTGAGACACCCCGCTGATGGGTCGCAGTGGAGAAAAATCGACAGAGAGTTCAAGTCATTTTCAGATGACGCAAGGAACTTAAGATTTGATCTAAGTACAGATGACTTTAATCCTTTCGGGGAATAGAGCTCCAGTCATAGCACCTGGCCAGTGACTCTATGTATATATAACCTTCCTCCTTGGTTGTGGATGAAGCGGAAGTTCATTATGATACCAGTGCTCATCCAAGGCCTGAGGAAACCCGACAACGATATTGATGTGTACCTGAGGCCATTGGTTGAAGAACTTTTACAGTTGTGGCGTGAAGAAGGTGTACCTGTGTGGGATGAGCACGAACAAAAGGAATTTAACCTACGAGCGCTGTTGTTTGTAAACATCAATGATTGGCCTGCTCTTAGTAACATTTCAGGACAGTCAAACAAGGGATACAATGCATCCACACACACTGTTTAGGTGAGACTGACAGTATATATTTGGGAAACAAGAATGTGTACCTGGGGCATCATCGATTTCTTCCAAAACAACATCACGTAAGAAAGAGAGGAAAGCATTTCTGAGGTGAGGCAGATAACCGAACGAAGCCTACCCGCCCTACTGGGGATGTTGTATATGAAATGGTCAAGGATTTAAAAGTGATCTTTGGAAAGGGTCCTGGAGGACAATCTGTTCCGCATGATGTTGACGGACACGTACCATGTGGAAGAAGAAGTCTATATTTTGGGAGCTACCCTACTGGAAATTCCTAGAGGTTCACTCTGCAATCGACGTGATGCACGTGACGAAAAATCTTTGCGTGAACCTGCTGAACTTCTTGGGCGTGTATGGGAAGACAAAAGATACACCGCTCTTACCAAAGAAGAGAAGGAGGTATTTTTTGAAGTCCTGAGTAGCATCAAGGTCCCGTCTAGCTTCTCGTCGAATATAAAGGGAATAATAAACATGTCAGAGAAAAAGTTTCAACACCTAAAGTCTCATGACTGCCACGTGATTATGACACAATTACTTCCGGTTGCATTGAGGGGGCTTCTGCCAGAAAATGTTCGAGTACCCATTGTGAAGCTATGTGCGTTCCTCAATGCAGTTTCTTAGAAGGTGATCAATCCACTAACTCTACAAAATTTACAGAAGAATGTGATGCAATGTCTAGTCATCTTCGAGTTGGTGTTCCCACCATCCTTCTTCAATATTATGACGCATCTCCTCGTTCACCTGGTCGAAGAGATTGGCGTTCTCGTTCCTGTATTTCTACAAAACATGTTCCCCTTTGAGAGATTCATGGGAGTCTTAAAGAAGTACGTTCATAACCGTGCTAGGCCAGAAGGAAGCATCTCCAAGGGATATGGAACAGAGGAGGTCATTGAGTTTTGTGTTCACTTTATTCCTGACCTTAAGCCGATCGGTGTTCCTAAATCGCGCTATGAGGGGAGACTGCGTGGAAAAGGCACGCTAGGAAAGAAAGCAACAACGTGTATGGATGGTCATTCTTTCACTCAAGCACACTACACAGTTCTACATAATTCCAGCTTGGTGGCTCCGTACATAGTGGAACACAAGGATATCTTACGCTCTGAATACCCGGAGCAACGTGAAGATTGGATTGATGGAGAACACATGAAGACTTTCGGCGGTTGGTTGCAAACACGTCTCATGAATGTCACTGATGAAGAACAGCTATACTTGTTGGCCAAGCAACCATCTTCGACTATATCGACTTTTCAATGGTACGAGATAAATGGGAATACATTTTACACGTTCGCCCAAGATAAAAAGAGCACCAACCAAAACAGTGGTGTCCGCTTTGATGCAGCAGAGGATAATGGGAAGAAGGTCACATATCATGGGTACATAGAGGAGATATGGGAACTTGACTATGGACCTAATTTCAAGGTCCCTTTGTTCCGGTGCCAATGGTTCAACCTGAAAGACGGGGTACAGGTAGACCCGCAGTACAGAATGACTACAGTGGATCTCAAGAATCTAGGGTACGACACCGAACCATTCGTCCTAGCCAGTGAAGTGGCTCAGGTTTTTTTTGTGATGGACATGTCTACCAAACCGAAATAAGAAAAGAAAGGCAAGATGACACATCATACGATGAGCCAAAGCGCCACATAGTTCTTTCATGAAAAAGAAACATCGTGGGAGTAGAGGACAAGACAGACATGTCAGAAGATTATAATAAGTTTGATGATATTCCACCTTTCAAGGTAAAAACTGACCCAATCATCATGTTAAATAATGAAGATTGTCCATGGTTGCGTCGCAATCAGAAGAAAGGGAAACACACGAAGAAAACTCAGAACACTAGATAGGGATCATAACTTGTGTATCTCAATATGGAAATCACTTTCCCATTTAGTTTTGTGTAATGATGTTACTGTATATAAGATATTAACAATGGAGATGGTTGACTTGTTTTACTAGTTAAGTAGCTTCGAGAAGCTCCGCCACGGGAGATTTCCCAACCCTTTCCCCAACAGTGTTAGAGGAGATGGAGTCTTTCACGGGCTAGCAGGAAAATATTTCCAAGGCGGAACTTCCGAAGATGCCATAGGGCGTGTGCACCAATGGCATCTTCGAGAAGTTCCGCCATGGGATATTTCCCAACCCTTTCCCCAATACTGTTAGAGGAGATGGAGTCTTTCACGGGCTAGCAGGAAAAAAATTCGGAGGCGGAACTTCCGAAGATGCCATAGGGCGTGTGCACCAATGGCATCTTCGAGAAGTTCCACCACGGGAGATTTCCCAACCCTTTCCTCCATCCATGGGGATGAAACTCTCCCTACCTATGTTGGCTTGTTGAGCTGCTTGCCATGGCGTATCGATGCTCCTTTTATAGGCACAGCGCCGCTTCTACTTTGTCTTGTTCCTCCGACAGGGCGTCGTGCGCTACATGCTTTATCTCATCGAGCAGTGCGTCCACCCACGCGTCCTTATCCTGCCGTCATCTTTAGTCTCGGTTGCACCCACCAGCCGGTACTAAAGGTTACCCACGCGTCCTTATCCCACCGACAGTTTTGTTAGATGACACAAAAATCACCTTTAGTCCCGGTTGTACCCACCAGCCGGGACTAATGGTTGCCCGCACGTCAGCCACCCCCCAGATAAGGTCCTCCCAGATAAGCCTCCCCCAGATAAGGCCCCCCATCTTTGTCCCGGTTTGATCCCCCAGCCGGGATGAAAGTTTCCCGCGCCACTACGTTCCCGCCTATCGTCCCGCCATTTTTTCACTATATATATGTAGGCTTGGCCTCCATTTACATATCACATCAGACTCATATCTGCAAACCTCATCACTCTCTCCCATGGCTTCCATCATATCTCTAACCCCCCGGGACGCGGAGGCGCTTTGCGCCTCGCACTACCCCTGCCCGTCGGGCTACCGCGTCCCGACCGGCTGGTTGCTGAGCGTCGGAGGCGTACCGGTCCCTCTTGTCCCTCTAGGTGTGGCGCGCCAGATGGCCATCACGAACCACTACTACTTCGAGCTCACGCCAGAGCAGCGGAGGAATCCCCAGTGGCATCCCGACTACAGCCCGACTTGGGACGACTTCTTCATCAATCGACGTGAGAGTGCGCTTGCCAGACACGAGGAGGACTGCCCGCATCATTCGAACTTCATCGAGGCCGGCCGTCGGCTGTGGTGGCGCGGCCGGACTCTCCAGAGCGTCATGGCCTACCGTGGCCCCCGCCTGCGGTACCCTCAGTCCCAGCCCACGCGTGCTCACCCGCCGAGGTTCGACTACCGCGACCCCGATGCCAGCGACGACGACATCGATGACTACGGCGACTACAGTGGTGACGTTTATAGGGCTAGGCACGAGTATGATTGAATGACTGAAACATGCGAATCTGGCCATGTATCTTAATTTTCAGTTGAGCTCTGTACTTTAATTCCAGTTCGATCATAATAAAATTTTATTCCCACCCTTTTCCTCCCGCGCGGTGTCGTGGCGGGAAACTTTCCCGCGCGACATCGTGGCGGAAAACAGAAAAGAAATTAAGAAGAAACAGAAGAGAAATAGAAAAGAAATAGAAAAATAAATAGAAACAGAAACAGAAACAAAAAAAAATAAAAAAATAAATAGAAATAGAAATAGAAATAGAAATAGAAAAAAGAAATAGAAAACAAAAGAAACAGAAAATAAAAAGAAACAAAAAAACAGAAAAAAAAGAAACAGAAAAGAAACAGAAAAATAAAAAGAAAAAGAAAAAGAAAACAAAAAATGTCCTTTGGTACCGGTTCGATCCACCAACCGGTACCAAAGGGCTTTCGTACGGGTTGGTGGATCAAACCGGTACCAAAGGTCCCGCGCCTCGATTTCCTTCGCCGCGCGACCAAAGTCGAACCAGACACACGCGCACATAGCACACCACGCCGTCGCTCGTGTCCACGCCGTCGCCGTCTTCGCCGAACAGCCCACGCCACGCCGCCGTCGCCCGCAGCGCCACGCCGCCGTCGCCCGCAGCACCAGGAGTCGCCTTCGCCGCCGCCCGCCGCTCGATCCGGCCCCTCTCCGCGCGCGCGCCGGCAACCAGAAGGTGAGCCCGCCCCTTCTCCTCTCCTCCTCCGACGCAGTCGCCCGCCGGTAGCCCCTAGCTGCGCCGCCGCCGCGACCTCTGCCCAGCTCCACGCCGCGCGTGCGCCACCGAGACCAGGCCGGCCAGGGCGCTCCAGGCCAGGCCACCGTGCGCTCGCCGAGACCACCGCCCGCCAGGTGCTCGACACAATCCCTGGCCGGGGGATACCACGGGGCCGGCGAGCGCGCTCGGGCTAGAGCGTGGGCGTCGCAGTCGCGCGGGAAGACGAGCCTGACGAGGAGATCTTGGTCGATGGAGATGGAGGCCGGGGATGGGCGAGGTCGACGAAGGTGTTGGAAACGTGGCAGCCGGCGATCGGTCGGAGACGTGGTCGACGGAGTACTGCTCTGAGGCGAGGCGCTTGCGGTGGTGGACGTCCGCGTCGACGACAGGGAGGAACTTGTGGTTACGGCGCGTCGCATGCACGGTCAGGGAAGGCAACGCGATCTTGGCGAGCACATGAGGTCGACAGAGAGCAGCGCCGGAGTGTGCTGGAACAAGACGAGCCCGACGACTGTAACTAGCTGGGCGTCGATGTTGAGAGCGGAGGAAAGGAAAAGGACGGAAGCGGCAACGGCAGGGGAAGGAAGTAGAGCTAGGGTTGGTGCGGGTTTAGGTGTTGTTCACGTAGCCCAACATGCCCCCCGCCGCTCCGGTAGCCTAATCGAGCCATGATTTGGAATTCATAGCGTCAGTAAAATGTAGTACATACATTGCAGTTTTGTCGATTACAGATAATCTAAATGGCCGGCCTACGTGTAGTTGGAGAGAAATAGAGAGAAGAGCGAGAGGAGGAGGGGGAACGCCGATTTCGAGTAGATGGAGAGAAATAGAGAGAAGAGCGAGAGGAGGAGGGGAACGCCAAGTCCGTGGCCGTGTCGCTCTCGGCGTCGGTAGAGGAACGCCGAGTCCGTGGCCGTGGCGCTCTCGGCGTCGGTGGAGGAACGTCGAGTCCATGGGTTAGGGTTAGGGTTTGGTTATTGCTTTCTTCATTTGAATTGTTATCCATTGATACGTCCAAAATGTATCTACTTTCCCGAACACTTTTGCTATTGTTTTGCCTCTAATTTGTGTATTTTGGATACAACTAACACGGACTAACGCTGTTTTCAGCAGAATTGCCCTGGTGTCTTATTTTTGTGCAGAAACTCAACTTTCAGGAAAATCCCCGGAAATAATTGCGAAGGGCCTATTTTCCCAGAAGACTCACGGAGCCAGAAGGGCAGGCCAGGGGGAGGCCCACGGCCCCCACACCATAGGCCGGCGCGGCCAAGGAGGGGGGCGCGCCGCCTATGGTGGCGTCGCCTTGGCCAGCCCCTGACGTTCCCCTCTGGACTACTTAAGGCTTTCGACCTAAAAACGCACGGGGGTTCGACCATATTTCCAGAAGACATCCAGAACTCCGCCGCCATCGCGAAACTCCGTCTCGGGACCGAAACTCCGTTCGGCACCCTGCCGGGACGGGGAATTGGAGGAGATCATCGCCATCATCACCACCCGTCGCCTCTCCATCGACCATCCATGCTTCCCCCATCCATGTGTGAGTAATTCCCCCGCTGTAGGCTGAAGGGGATGGTAGGGATTCGATGAGATTGATCATGTAATAGTCATAAGATTGTTAGGGCATATTGCCTAGTATCCGTTGTTGGTACTTTTATGATATTGTTGCAACTTGTTATGCTTAATGCTTGTCACTAGGGCCCGAGTGCCATGATTTCAGATCTGAACATGTTATTGATTCATGATGATATTCATTGTTTTATGATCTTACCCGCAAGTTGTATACACATATTGCTGTCCGGAACCCGAGGCCCCAAAGTGACAGAAATTGGGACAACCGGAGGGGAAGGCTGTGATATGAGGATCACATGTGTTCACGGAGTGTTAATGCTTTTCTCCGGTACTCTATTAAAAGGAGTACCTTAATTACCAGTAGTTTCCCTAGAGGCCCGGCTGCCACCGGCTGGTAGGACAAAATATGTTGTGCAAGTTTCTCATTGCGAGCACGTACGACTATATACGGAACACATGCCTATGGTTGTTTAGTACTTGGATACTGTTTTATTACTATCTACAAATGCCCTGCCTTGATTGTTACATGAGTTCTCTTATCCATGCAGCGCCCGTTCATCCATCCCTGTGCCTACAATATTTTAATCCTGCTGTTTACTATAATCATTATTGTTGTCTTTGTTACACTGCTGCTTATATTTCACTACTGCTACTGCTATAAAACTGTTGCTACTGATAAACTCTTGCGAGCAAGTCTATTTCCAGGTGCAGCTGAATTGACAACTCCGCTGTTAAGGCTTACAAATATTCTTTGGTTCCCCTTGTGTCGAATCAATAAATTGGGTTTTACTTCCCTCGAAGACTGTTGCGATCCCCTATACTTGTGGGTCATCAGTCATCAAGACTATTTTCTGGCGCCGTTGCCGGGGAGCATAGCTTTATTTGCAAGTTCACCTGAATTGATATTGTTCGCTGCAAATTCTCCATCATGGGTAAACCTCGCGATACTAAAGTCGCCATATTACCATCCACTACAAGAAAAGGTACAACTCTGAGTACCTCTGCTTGCTCTTGATTCACCATCCGTGATAAGTCAACTTGTTTCACCACCACAAGCTTCACGTGTTGGTACTTCTGCTGAAACTGAAAATTCCTCTGATAATTTTGATGATGCTTCTACTATGCTTGATGATAATGGTTCATTAGGTCCTTTTCTAGATGCTACAATTGCTAGGTCTAGAAAAATTGAAAATACTGAAATTCCTAATGAAAATATCGTTACACTCTGTTAATTCACCTGAGTCTATTGAACACTCTAGTGATGATCTTGATGAAGATTATGTGGAACTTGATGATGATTTTATTGATAAATGTAATGCTACTATTGATGCAAGTAACATTAAAAAGCTTCTTGCACAACGTGCTGTTAGATATAAATTGTCTCCTGATCCTAAATTTGCCACATCTCCTATAAACATTAAGGATAAGGATTATGATTTTTCTCTTGATTTATCTCATATATCTATTATTGAGAAAACACCTTTTTGTGGTACTGAAAAAGAAAGTGCTATAGAGCACATGAATGAGCTTTCTACTTTGAGTAGCTTGTTTCTGATGATATTAAGAAGCATACTTATTTTGTTGCTAAATTTTTTCCTTTCTCATTAAAGGATGATGCTAAATTTTGGTATAATAGTTTGCCTCCTGATTCTATTGATAGTCCAAAAGGTTTGCTTGATGTTTTCTTTCGGAAATACTTTCCTGCTAGTGCTCAACATATTGCCTTGCAGAAAATTTATAGTTTTGACCAGGAAGATGGAGAGAAATTTCCTGAAGCATGGGCAAGGTTTTGCTCTCTTATCAGAGCTCGGTCTGGACATGATTTGGAAAAGCATGACTTACTTGATATATTTTATGGTGGACTAACCATTGAGTCTAGAGCATACCTGGATAGTTGTGCTGGTTGTGTTTTCAGGAAAAGATCTCCAGACGAAGCTGAGGAATTGTTGGCTAGAATAAGCCAAAATCATGATGATTGGACTACACCTGAACCAACACCAACACCAATATTGAAGAAGAGGGGTGTGATTGAATTAAATGATGAAGATATGAGGGAAGCCAAGAAATCTCTTAAAGAGAAAGGTATTAAATCTGAAGAGGTGAAGAATTTACCTCCCATAGAAGATTTATGTAAGATAACTCCCCTTCATCCATGATTGAGGTACATTCTCTTCAACGCTTTGATAAAGGAGATATTCCTTATTCAAAACCTCCTGATCAATGTTTAGATGAATTTGATAATTATGTTGTTAAGCAAGATAATTTTAATATGAGAGTAGAGAATCATTTAATGGAAAATTCTCACGCTATTAGTAAATTGCATGATATTGAGGAGAGAACCTCCAATGATGTTAAGATGCTTGTTAAACATTTTCATATGGTTCGAACTCAAATTGATCAACTCACTAACACTACAAGAAAAGTTTCCATGGCCGACGAAGTTGAAGTCGCGCCGTGGTTGCTGGTGTACCATGGCTGACGATTTTTGGTCTCTCCGTTGTGCATGTCAAAACGTTTTTTTTTCTCGTTTTTGAGGTCACCTAGCCCGACGAAACGGCCAAAACGTCGCGTATGGTGGCCCGGGACGTGGTGCATCTCGAAATCTCGGGTTCGCCGGCCGAGTCAACGCAAATCCGCACCGCCCAGGGATGTAGGGCCCAGATGGCATGCTCCTTCTAAGAAAAAGAAGAAGAAACATAAAACTGTTGTAGAATCTTCTGAACCTGTTAATGATCCTAATAGTATTTCTATTTCTGATGCTGAAACTGAAAGTGGTAATGAACATGATAAAGATAATGATAAGAATGATGTTTCTGATAAAGAAGAGATTGAAAATGAACCTGAAAAGCATGCTAAAAATAAAAAGTACACTAAAGAAGATTTTATTGCTAAGAAACATGGTAATTGATACGTTTCAAACGTATCCATATTTTCTTATGTTCCATGCTAGTTTTATGACAATACTCACATGTTTTATACACACTTTACATCATTTATATGCATTTTCCGGCACTAACCTATTAACGAGATGCCGAAGCGCCGGTTCTCGTTTTGTGCTGTTTTTGGTTTCGAGAAATCCTACACAGGAAATATTCTCGGAATTGGACGAAATTAACGCTCAGGGTCTTATTTTTCCACGGAGATTCCAGAAGACCGAAGGAGATACGAAGTGGGGCCACGAGGTGGCGACACCACAAGGCGGCGCGGCCAAGGAGGGGCCCGCGCCGCCCTATGGTATGGGCCCCTCGAGCGTCCTCCGACTCTGCCCATCCGCCTACTTAAACTCTCCGTCGCGAAAACCCTATTACCGAGAGCAAAGATACGGAAAAATTTCCAGAGACGCCGCCGCCGCCAATCCCATCTCGGGGGATTCAGGAGATCGCCTCCGGCACCCTGCCGGAGAGGGGAATCATCACCGGAGGGCTCTACATCACCATGCCCGCCTCCGGATTGATGCGTGAGTAGTTCATCCTTGGACTATGGGTCCATAGCATGTAGCTAGATGGTTGTCTTCTCCTCTTGTGCTATCATGTTTAGATCTTGTGAGCTGCCTATCATGATCAAGATCATCTATTTGTAATGCTACATGTTGTGTTTGTTGGGATCCGATGAATATTGAATACTATGTCAAGTTGATTATCAATCTATCATATATGTGTTGTTTATGTTCTTGCATGCTCTCCGTTGCTAGTAGAGGCTCTGGCCAAGTTGATACTTGTGACTCCAAGAGGGAGTATTATGCTCGATAGTGGGTTCATGCCTCCATTGTATCTGGGACAGTGATAGAAAGTTCTAAGGTTGTGGATGTGCTATTGCCACTAGGGATAAAACATCAATGCTTTGTCTAAGGATATTTGTGTTGATTACATTACGCACCATACTTAATGCAATTGTCCGTTGTTTGCAACTTAATACTGCAAGGGGTGCGGATGCTAACCCGAAGGTGGACTTTTTAGGCATGGATGCATGCTGGATAGCGGTCTATGTACTTTGTCGTAATGCCCTGATTAAATCTCATAGTAATCATCATGATATGTATATGCATCTCTATTTGTCAATTGCCCAACTGTAATTTGTTCACCCAACATGCTATTTATCTTATGGGAGAGACACCACTAGTGAACTGTGGACCCCGGTCCATTCTTTTACATCTGAAATATAATCTACTGCAATCTGCGTTCTCTCGTTGTTCTTCACAAGCAAACATCATTCTCCACACCATACGTTTAATCCTTTGTTTACAGCAAGCCGGTGAGATTGACAACCTCACTGTTAAGTTGGGGCAAAGTATTTTGGTTGTGTTGTGCAGGTTCCACGTTGGCGCCGGAATCCCTGGTGTTGCGCCGCACTACACTCCTCGGACAACAACCTTC
>NC_061511.1:73920593-74092409 GCF_022539505.1 Lolium rigidum | reverse complement strand
GTATACGAAAGAAGAGATGCCATAAAGTCATGTACAAGCTTTGGCTGATTTCCTGGTCGATTGGGAGGAAATGCAATACAAGCCGCCGGAACAAAAAATAGAGTGCTGGAAGATGCACTTTGATGGATCCAAACTCAAAGAGGGTCTGGGTGCTGGTGTGGTACTCACCTCACCTAAGGGAGATCACCTCCGGTATGTCTTGCAAGTACATTTCAGGGCATCAAACAATGTCGCTGAGTATGAGGCTCTGATTCATGGGCTTAAGGTCGCAAAAGAAATCGGAGCACACCGGATCATTTGCTACGGCGATTCAGATCTTGTGGTGCAACAATGTTCCGGAGATTGGGACGCAAAAGATGCCAACATGGCCTCATACCGGTTTCACGTACAGAAAATTGGCGGATTCTTTGAAGGATGTGAGTTTCACCATGTGCCGCGGGCAGAAAACGAAGCCGCGGATGTTTTATCCAAGCTGGGCTCGTCCAGGCAGGAAATTCCTCCCGGAATAACTTTGGCTCACTTAAGAGTACCGTCAATCAAACCAAGTCCAGAGTCAGAATCAATCTTTGTACCGGAGTCACACGTGGTGCCGATGGACATTGACGAAGGAAACCCGGGGACTGCTCCGGTAAACCAAGGGACTGTGGTGTCCATACCGGAAGAAGCAATGCTAGTGGATAATATGGAGATAGACGTACGGTGTTTCGGTTCGAAAGCGCCATCTTGGGTTAAACCTATTAAGGAATTCCCGATCAACGGCACCTTGCCGGTTGGACGAAATGAATCAAGAAGGATCCAGCGGAGGTCGAAAGCATACACCATCATCAACGGTGAAGTCTACAAGAGAAGCGTTACCGGTGTCCTCCAAAGGTGTGTGGAACCGGAAGAGGGAAAAGAGATGCTGGTGGAAATTCACCAAGGGGAATGTGGACATCACGCCTCGTCAAGGGCCCTAGTGGCAAAAGTGTTCCGGCATGGGTTCTACTCGCCCACTGCTCTGGAAAATGCTGAGGATTTGGTACGGAAATGCAACGGGTGCGCAGGTACGTCAAGCAAAACCATACCCCAGCATCCGGTCTAAAAACTATACCGTTAACTTGCCATTTGTTGTCTGGTGCCTTGACATGGTTGGCCCATTCAAAACTGCAAGGGGGAGCATGACTCACATCCTAGTAATGGTGGATAAGTTCACCAAGTGGCTTGAAGTAAAACCTATCGCAAAGTGTGATGGGCATACGGCGGTGAAATTCTTGAAGGATGTCATCTTGCGGTATGGATACCCGCATAGCCTCATTACAGACAATGGCTCAAACTTTGCCCAAGGAGAATTTAAGCGATTCTGTGAGGATAACAACATCCGGTTCGATCTGTGCTCAATGGCACACCCGCAAGGCAATGGCCAAGTGGAAAGAACAAATGCGCCGATGCTTTCCGGCATAAAACCGAGGCTCATTGAACCGCTCGAAAAGACACCGGGATGCTGGCTCGACGAGCTACCATCAGTGCTGTGGAGCATAAGAACAACTCCAAACCGGTCTACCGGATACACTCCATTCTTCATGGTTTATGGGGCAGAGGCCGTGATACCGACTGATATCATCCATGATTCACCAAGGGTTCAGCTCTATACCGAAGAAGAGGTAAAAGAGGCCCGAGAAAACGATGTGGACTTGCTAGAAGAAGCAAGAGAACTGGCTTTGGCAAGAACAGCTATATACCAGCAGAACCTCAGGCGCTATCATAGCCGGAAGGTTAACCCGAGAGTGTTCCGGGAAGGAGATCTGGTGTTACGCCTAGTGCAACGCACTGAGGGACGCAACAAACTCTCACCTCCATGGGAAGGACCATTCATTGTGAGCAAGGCTCTGCACAATGATGCCTACTTCTTGATCGATGCATAGGAATTGAAGGAAGGAAAGGCGGACAGATCCGGAGATGAGACAAAGCGTCCATGGAACATAGCTTTGCTGCGTCCTTCCTATTCCTGAAGAAGTGTTGTAAGGGGTTCCTTTTTTGTACCTTATTTGCTATGAATAAAAGATGCCGGCACCTCGAATGAATCTCTGGGACTACCTTTACCGAAATTGCATGCAACATGTTTATTTTTTCAGTATACCGGTTGCTTGTTGGACATTTTCTTTTTTCTCTTTTTTCCGGTATATTAGCGTGCTAAACCTACCGGAGTCTTCGACGTTGCTGCTGTCTGAAACCCGGCTTCATGGCAAGCAAGATAAACCGGAAGGAACTAAGCACGTGAAACACGAAAAGAGGGAGTGAGAACAAACAATCCGGAAAAAGTTTAACTAACCCCGGCTATACCGGTTTTTTTTGTGAAAAAATTCGAGTTATTTCTAAGTTCAAGAAAGTGTTCGCTTGGCAAAAGAACTTTGTGACTCATACGCCAAAACACCCAGAGAGGTAGGCAGAGCCAAAGCAAAAGAACCAAGTGTGCATCAGATTGGATGCGGAAACAATTCCGGAATCTTCGCAGAGCAAGATAAAAGCAAACAATAAGCAAAGTGCTAAGGTAGCATACGAACTTAACTTAACAAGTTACCGGTATACCATGTAAGGTACCAGGCATAAGAAAGTATACCACAACCAACAAGGACATAATATAGTTTTACATCGGAACACCCCGGCATACCGGGGTAGAATTTAACCGACATTGTTTTGAGACAACAGGTATGACAAACATATAGCAAGGATTTCCCGGCTTTAGGAGGCTGGGGGCCAGCTGCAGGGGCTTCCGGAGCTTGCTCTGGAGGGGCGTCACCTTCCTCAGCATCCTCCTCCTCGTCCTGGCCGACATCCTCCTCATCCTCAGATAGATCGTCTGCTAAGTCAGCAGGAGGAGGGATGAAGGTGTTGGTAGAAACCGACTGGGCGATCCGGTAGGCACGGTCCTTGCGCTTGGCGGTCTTGGTGGGATCAGTGTCCGTGGGCGCATCACCGCGTAGGCTGTGGAGAGCGTCGAGGTCCAGATCCTCGTACCAGGAGCAGGCAACACGGAGCGCTGCGTCAGCTCCGGCGCGGGCGGATGAGCGCCGCCAATCACTGAACCTCTTGCCAGCGTCCTTGAGGCGGTTGGAGAGGAGCGTCAGGTTTGCCGGTTGAGCTTCCCCGGGCCACAAGACCTTGAAGAGTTGCATGGCCACATCCGGTAGATCAACCAGATGCCGGTCCACACACCGCATGTGGGAGATCCGGGCGGCCAGCGCGACGAGGTGGTCGTAGGCGTCCCAGGGAGCATCCGGATTGCTCCAAGCCTGTTCAGCCCTGCGCTCCATCACCTTCGCGTGTGCGTGCGGCTGAGACTCCGGGAAGAGGTCTACAAGAAGAGAGAAGGAAAAGAAAAAGGAACCGGCATAAGGATACATTGCCGGAACAAATAGGCTTATAAGCAAAGAGGGAAAGAAGAAGGGCTTACTGAGGGCCAGCTGGTTGGCTTGCATGACCAACCGGTCGTACTCAGCCTGATCCGTGGTAAGGGCAGTGATCCGGGCTTCTGCTTCCTTCCGCTCCCGGGTCTCCTCCTCCAGCCCCATCCGCAGCTGTGCGCTCGAATCGGTGAAGTCCTTGAGCGACTCATCCAGCTTGGCTTCCGCAGCAGCCTGGGTCTCCTTGAGCTCCCGCGCGTGCCGGAGTTCAGCCTCCACAAGCTTCTCCTTCAGCTTAGCGGAGACCTTCTCCTGAGCGTCCAGGGCCTGGCGGTGCTCAAGGGCAAGCCGCTCCTGTTCAGCTGTAACCCGGAAGAACAAAGGATTGGCAAAAAGAAACCGGTAGGTTCAAAAAAGGAAAAACTTAATAAGCAAAGATATTGTACCTTTGAGCGTGGAGAGCTGGGCGGAGAGTTCCGCGGAGGCGGCTTTCGGAAGGGCAGCTGCACAAAGAACTTATGAATATGAATCGCGAAAAGTAACCGGTACGAAAAGATGCCGGAGAATGAAAACTCACCTTGGCACTTGCTGTGGGCCTCGGAAAGGGACCGGTGCTCCCACAGAAGCTCCTCGAAGAGCTGCCTCCGGTTCTCCAGCGTGCCCTGTTCAAGGAGAAAGGTTCTGTTAAGGCTTTGCCGGCAGACAAAAAGTTTCGCGCTAAGAACTGCGCACTTAACCCGAAACTCGGGGACTGGCTATGCCGGATTTTTGTATTTCTAAGGAAGTTTCGCGCTAAGTACTACATACTCAACCCGAAACTCGGGGACTGGGAGGATATATATACATAAAGATGGAAAAAGATTGAAAACCGGCATTGTTGAAAGAGGAAAAAGTTAGAAGTGAAATGTACCGCAACGTTGCCTCTAACGTCATGCCACGCAAGGTCGGATCCTTGACGGCACGTCTTAGCCGGCTCAGGTGCTGGGCTGAGCTCCGCGGGCCGGAAGGATCGGCAACCGGTTGCTTCTCCTTGCTCAAGCCGCGAGTGGCCGGCGATAAATCCGCCAGGTTCCACTTTTCCGCGTACGCCAGCAGCGGGCCCAGGTTGACCTCGCCGCGGGTGAGCTCGGTGATCCGGCCCAGCTGGGCTGAAGCCTTCTCACCGGCTATGACTGCGGCGTGGCCGACATGGAGTACCAGCGATTGTGATCCGGAGGGCGGCGCGGTCGCCGCTGTCACCACCGCAGCAAGTTGCTGGGCGGTAAGAGGAGCGGCTCCCGGATGAGCTGGCTCCGGGGCCGTAGACTTGCCGGCAGAAGCTGCCGGAGAAGGAGTTGGCGCGTTCTTTGTTGGCGCAGGAGCTTCTGGCGCATCCTTTGCCGAGGGAGAGCTTGCCAGCGCGGAAGTTTCCGGCGCGATCTTGGAGGGGGAGGCAGTGGCCTTCTTCTTCTTCTTCTTGGGAGAGGGAGGAACAGGAAGTTCCGCTCGCTCCGCTTCTTCGTTTCCGACGCCGATGTTGCTGGCGCCGGTGTCTTCTGTTTCAGGAGGGGAAAGAAACCCGCTCCGCGCGGTGATAGTGAAGCTTCGTGGGGCCGCGCGCCCCGCACTTGTGGTGCCTCCCAAAGGGGAGGCGGAAGATTTGCCGGTAACGGATGGTACCGGGCTTGCTTGAGGAGTGGAGGTCCTGGCGGCATCCTCCGAGGTTTCCCGCGGGATGCCGGGAGCGCTCCGGGTGAGGCTCAGAGCAGGTGATACGTCTCCGACGTATCGATAATTTCTTATGTTCCATGCCACATTATTGATGATATCTACATGTTTTATACACATTATATGTCGTATTTATGCATTTTCCGGCACTAACCTATTAACGAGATGCCGAAGAGCCGATTGCTGTTTTCTCGCTGTTTTTGGTTTCGAAATCCTACAAAAGAAATATTCTCGGAATTGGACGAAATCAACGCCCGGGGTCCTATTTTTGCACGAAGCTTCCAGAAGACCGAGGGGAAAGGAAGTGGGGCCACGAGGCGCCGACACAACAGGGCGGCGCGGCCTGGGCCCTGGCCGCGCGGCCTGGTGTGTGGGGCCCTGTGTGGCCCCCCGCGTTGCCCTTCCGCCTACTTAAAGCCTTCGTCGTGAACCCCCCGTACCGAGAGCCACGATACGGAAAACCTTCCAGAGACGCCGCTGCCGCCAATCCCATCTCGGGGGATTCAGGAGATCGCCTCCGGCACCCTGCCGGAGAGGGGAATCATCTCCCGGAGGACTCTTCACCGCCATGGTCGCCTCCGGAGTGATGAGTGAGTAGCTCACCCCTGGACTATGGGTCCATAGCAGTAGCTAGATGGTCTTCTTCTCCTCATGTGCTTCATTGTCGGATCTTGTGAGCTGCCTAACATGATTAAGATCATCTATTTGTAATTCTATATGTTGTGTTTGTCGGGATCCGATGGATAGAAAATACTATGTTATGTTGATTATCAATCTATTACCTATGTGTTGTTTATGATCTTGCATGCTCTCCGTTATTAGTAGAGGCTCTGGCCAAGTTTTTGCTCTTAACTCCAAGAGGGAATATTTATGCTCGATAGTGGGTTCATGCCTCCATTAAATCTGGGACAATGACAGAAAGTTCTAAGGTTGTGGATGTGCTTGTTGCCACTAGGGATAAAACATTGATGCTATGTCCGAGGATGTAGTTATTGATTACATTACGCACCATACTTAATGCAATTGTCTGTTGTTTTGCAACTTAATACTGGAAGGGGTTCGGATGATAACCTGAAGGTGGACCTTTTAGGCATAGATGCATGCTGGATAGCGGTCTATGTACTTTGTCGTAATGCCCAATTAAATCTCACAATACTCATCATATCATGTATGTGCATGGTCATGCCCTCTCTATTTGTCAATTGCCAGACTGTAATTTGTTCACCCAACATGCTATTTATCTTATGGGAGAGACACCTCTAGTGAACTGTGGACCCCGGTCCATTCTTTTATATCGAATACAAATCTGCTGCTATTGTTCTTTACTATTCTCTGCAAACAATCATCATCCACACTATACATCTAATCCTTTGTTACAGCAAGCCGGTGAGATTGACAACCTCACTGTTTCGTTGGGGCAAAGTACTTTGGTTGTGTTGTGCAGGTTCCACGTTGGCGCCGGAATCTCTGGTGTTGCGCCGCACTACATCCCGCCGCCATCAACCTTCAACGTGCTTCTTGGCTCCTCCTGGTTCGATAAACCTTGGTTTCTTTTTGAGGGAAAACTTGCCGCTGTGCGCATCACACCTTCCTCTTGGGGTTCCCAACGGACGCGTGTTGTACGCGTATCAAGCATATTTTCTGGCGCCGTTGTCGGGGAACTGAAGAAAAGTTACAGCACAAAGATTTCTAACTCCCACGTCAACTACACGCCAGCATATTTTCTGGCGCCGTTGCCGGGGAGATCAAGACACGCTGCAAGGGGAGTCTCCACAATCCAATCTCTTTACTTTGTTTTTGTCTTGCTTTATTTTATTTACTATTTTGTTTGCTGCATTATATCAAAACACAAAAAAATTAGTTGCTAGTTTTACTTTATTTACTGTCTTGTTCTCTATAACAAAAACACAAAAAAATTAGGTACATGCATTTACTTTACTTGCTTCATCATGTTTCCTCCTAAGTTTATTCTTAAAGATGTACCGGTAGGGCAAGGGTCCATCCTCGGGAAAGATAATATAGAAGATTTTTTTCACTCATATTAGTACGGTTGAAGATTTTGAAGATAGACACCTGGTAGAACTTGCTCCTACTTATGAAATTGCTGCTGCTTCTTTAGTACACATGTTAGAAGCTAGATTTGTTAACCTCAACCCCGTAATGCAGCATATGTTCCTTACACTAAGTGATATGGAAGAAGGAGAAAAGAAAGATTTTGTCCTAGAAACCCTTCTTAAAGAATTTGGTGATGTAGCAAGAGAAGCTAGAAAGGTCTTTACTAAATATAATATGCTTGGCTCTTATACAAACTTTGCTAGCACCCTTGAAAATATGGAAAAAGATAGACAAAAGTACACTAATAAAGTTAATTATGAGGGGGATATTAAAACATCGATACCTTGCAAGCTCTTGGGAATGTGCGAGGCACTAGAAAAGAATTTTGATTGGATTGTTCCTGAAGATTTGTTTGATGAGAGTAGCAAGCCTAAGGGTAATGAAAAGGGAGCCTCTGAAACTTACATAGATAAGATACAATGCATAGTTGAGAAAACTCCAAACCCCGATGTTGATACTGCGTCTCTCGACAACACTTGATATACACTTTCTGCGCCTAGCTGAAAAGCGTTAAAGAAAAGCGCTTATGGGAGACAACCCATGTTTTTACTACAGTATTTTTGTTTTATATTTGAGTCTTGGAAGTTGTTTACTACTGTAGCAACCTCTCGTTATCTTAGTTTTGTGCATTGTTGTGCCAAGTAAAGTCGTTGATAGTAAGGTTCATAATAGATTTGGATTGCTGCGCAGAAACAGATTTCTTTGCTGTCACGAATTTCGACCTGCCTCTCTGTAGGTAGCTCAGAAAAATATGCCAATTTACGTGCGTGATCCTCAGATATGTACGCAACTTCCATTAAATTTGGGCATTTTCATTTGAGCAAGTCTGGTGCCTCAATAAAATCCATCTTTACGGACTGTTCTGTTTTGACAGATTCTGCCTTTTATTTCGCATTGCCTCTTTTGCTATGGTGGATGAATTTATTTGTTCCATTAATGTCCAGTAGCTTTATGAAATGTCCAGAAGTGTTAAGAATGATTATGTCACCTCTGAACATGTTAATTTTTATTGTGCACTAACCCTCTAATGAGTTGTTTTGAGTTTGGTGTGGAGGAAGTTTTCAAGGATCAAGAGAGGAGGATGATACAATATGATCAAGGAGAGTGAAAGCTCTAAGCTTGGGGATGCCCGGTGGTTCACCCCTGCATATTTTAAGAAGACTCAAGCGTCTAAGCTTGGGGATGCCCAAGGCATCCCCTTCTTCATCGACAACATTATCGGGTTCCTCCCCGAAACTATGTTTTTATTCCATCACATCTTATGTGCTTTGCTTGGAGCGTCGGTTTGTTTTTGTTTTTGTTTTTGTTTGAATAAGATGGATCCTAGCATTCATTGTGTGGGAGAGAGACACGCTCCGCTGTTGCATATGGACAAATATGTCCTTAGGCTTTACTCATAGTATTCATGGCGAAGGTTGAATCTTCTTCGTTAAATTGTTATATGGTTGGAATTGGGAAATACTACATGTAGTAATTCTAAAATGTCTTGAATAATTTGATACTTGGCAATTGTTGTGCTCATGTTTAAGCTCTTGCATCATATACTTTGCACCTATTAATGAAGAAACACCTAGAGCTTGCTAAAATTTTGTTTGCATATTTGATCTCTCTAAAGTCTAGATAATTTCTAGTATTGAGTTTTGAACAACAAGGAAGACGGTGTAGAGTCTTATAATGTTTACAATATGTCTTTTATGTGAGTTTTGCTGCACCGGTTCATCCTTGTGTTTGTTTCAAATAACCTTGCTAGCCTAAACCTTGTATCGAGAGGGAATACTTCTCATGCATCCAAAATCCTTGAGCCAACCACTATGTCATTTGTGTCCACCATACCTACCTACTACATGGTATTTCTCCGCCATTCCAAAGTAAATTGCTTGAGTGCTACCTTTAAAATTTCCATTCTTTACCTTTGCAATATATAGCTCATGGGACAAATAGCTTAAAAACTATTGTGGTATTGAATATGTACTTATGCACTTTATCTCTTATTAAGTTGCTTGTTGTGCGATAACCATGCTCCGGGGACGCCATCAACTACTCTTTGTTGAATATCATGTGAGTTGCTATGCATGTCCGTCTTGTCTCGAAGTAAGGGAGAGTTACCACTTTAATGGTTAGAGCATGCATATTGTTAGAGAAGGACATTGGGCCGCTAACTAAAGCCATGAATCATGGTGGAAGTTTCAGTTTTGGACATATATCCTCAATCTCATATGAGAACACTAATTGTTGCTACATGCTTATGCATTAAAGAGGAGTCCATTATCTGTTGTCTATGTTGTCCCGGTATGGATGTCTAAGTTGAGAATAATCAAAAGCGAGAAATCCAAAATGCGAGCTTTCTCCTTAGACCTTTGTACGGGCGGCATGGAGGTACCCCTTTGTGACACTTGGTTAAAACATGTGTATTGCGATGATCCCGGTAATCCGAGCTAATTAGGACAAGGTGCGGGCACTATTAGTATACTATGCATGAGGCTTGCAACTTGTAAGATATAATTTACATGATACATATTCTTTATTACTACCGTTGACAAAATTGTTTCTTGTTTTCAAAATAAAAGCTCTAGCACAAATATAGCAATCAATGCTTCCCTCAGCGAAGGGCCTTTCTTTTACTTTTATGTTGAGTCAGTTCACCTATTTCTCTCCACCTCAAGAAGCAAACACTTGTGTGAACTGTGCATTGATTCCTACATACTTGCATATTGCACTTGTTATATTACTCTATGTTGACAATTATCCATGAGATATACATGTTATAAGTTGAAAGCAACCGCTGAAACTTAATCTTCTTTTGTGTTGCTTCAATACCTTTACTTTGATTTATTGCTTTATGAGTTAACTCTTATGCAAGACTTATTGATGCTTGTCTTGAAGTGCTATTCATGAAAAGTCTTTGCTTTATGATTCATTTGTTTACTCATGTCATTACCATTGTTTTGATCGCTGCATTCATTACATATGTTTACAATAGTATGATCAAGGTTATGATGGCATGTCACTCCAGAAATTATCTTTGTTATCGTTTACCTTCTCGGGACGAGCAGGAACTAAGCTTGGGGATGCTGATACGTCTCCGACGTATCGATAATTTCTTATGTTCCATGCCACATTATTGATGATATCTACATGTTTTATACACATTATATGTCGTATTTATGCATTTTCCGGCACTAACCTATTAACGAGATGCCGAAGAGCCGATTCTTGTTTTCTGCTGTTTTTGGTTTCAGAAATCCTACAAAAGAAATATTCTCGGAATTGGACGAAATCAACGCCCAGGGTCCTATTTTTGCACGAAGCTTCCAGAAGACCGATGGGGAAAGGAAGTGGGGCCACGAGGCGCCGACACAACAGGGCGGTGTGGCCTGGGCCCTGGCCGCGCGGCCCTGGTGTGTGGGGCCCTCGTGTGGCCCCCCGCGTTGCCCTTCCGCCTACTTAAAGCCTTCGTCGCGAAACCCCCAGTACCGAGAGCCACGATACGGAAAACCTTCCAGAGACGCCGCCGCCGCCAATCCCATCTCGGGGGATTCAGGAGATCGCCTCTGGCACCCTGCCGGAGAGGGGAATCATCTCCCGGAGGACTCTTCACCGCCATGGTCGCCTCCGGAGTGATGAGTGAGTACCTCACCCCTGGACTATGGGTCCATAGCAGTAGCTAGATGGTCGTCTTCTCCTCATGTGCTTCATTGTCGGATCTTGTGAGCTGCCTAACATGATCAAGATCATCTATCTGTAATTCTATATGTTGTGTTTGTCGGGATCCGATGGATAGAGAATACTATGTTATGTTGATTATCAATCTATTACCTATGTGTTGTTTATGATCTTGCATGCTCTCCGTTATTAGTAGAGGCTCTGGCCAAGTTTTTGCTCTTAACTCCAAGAGGGAGTATTTATGCTCGATAGTGGGTTCATGCCTCCATTAAATGCGGGACGATGACGGAAAGTTCTAAGGTTGTGGATGTGTTGTTGCCACTAGGGATAAAACATTGATGCTATGTCCGAGGATGTAGTTATTGATTACATTACGCACCATACTTAATGCAATTGTCTGTTGTTTTGCAACTTAATACTTGGATGGGGTTCGGATGATAACTCTGAAGGTGGACTTTTTAGGCATAGATGCATGCTGGATAGCGGTCTATGTACTTTGTCGTAATGCCCAATTAAATCTCACAATACTCATCATATCATGTATGTGCATGGTCATGCCCTCTCTATTTGTCAATTGCCCGACTGTAATTTGTTCACCCAACATGCTATTTATCTTATGGGAGAGACACCTCTAGTGAGCCGTGGACCCCGGTCCATTCTTTTATATCGAATACAAATCTGCTGCTATTGTTCTTTACTATTCTCTGCAAACAATCATCATCCACACTATACATCTAATCCTTTGTTACAGCAAGCCGGTGAGATTGACAACCTCACTGTTTCGTTGGGGCAAAGTACTTTGGTTGTGTTGTGCAGGTTCCACGTTGGCGCCGGAATCTCCGGTGTTGCGCCACACTACATCCCGCCGCCATCAACCTTCAACGTGCTTCTTGGCTCCTCCTGGTTCGATAAACCTTGGTTTCTTTCTGAGGGAAAACTTGCCGCTGTGCACATCACACCTTCCTCTTGGGGTTCCCAACGGACGCGTGATGTACGCGTATCAAGCATATTTTCTGGCGCCGTTGCCGGGGAACTGAAGAAAAGTTACAGCACAAAGATTTCTAACTCCCACGTCAACTACACGCCAGGGATTCAAAGAGAGATGAAGAGGGAATGTTGGTAGTGACAATGTGATACGTCTCCGACGTATCGATAATTTCTTATGTTCCATGCCACATTATTGATGATATCTACATGTTTTATACACATTATATGTCGTATTTATGCATTTTCCGGCACTAACCTATTAACGAGATGCCGAAGAGCCGATTCTTGTTTTCGCTGTTTTTGGTTTCATAAATCCTACAAAGGAAATATTCTCGGAATTGGACGAAATCAACGCCCGGGGTCCTATTTTTGCACGAAGCTTCCGGAAGGCCGAGGGAAAGAAAGTGGGGCCACGAGGCGCCGCCACAACAGGGAGGCGCGGCCCAGGTCTTGGCCGCGCGGCCCTGGCGTGTGGGGCCCTCGTGTGGCCCCCCGTGTTGCCCTTCCGCCTACTTAAAGCCTTCGTCGCGAAACCCCCGATCCGAGAGCCACGATACGGAAAACCTTACGGAGACGCCGCCGCCAATCCCATCTCGGGGGATTCCGGAGATCACCTCCGGCACCCTGCCGGGAGAGGGGATTCATCTCCCGGAGGACTCTTCACCGCCATGGTCGCCTCCGGAGTGATGAGTGAGTACCTCACCCCTGGACTATGGGTCCATAGCAGTAGCTAGATGGTCGTCTTCTCCTCATGTGCTTCATTGTCGGATCTTGTGAGCTGCCTAACATGATCAAGATCATCTATCTGTAATTTTATATGTTGTGTTTGTCGGGATCCGATGGATAGAGAATACTATGTTATGTTGATTATCAATCTATTACCTATGTGTTGTTTATGATCTTGCATGCTCTCCGTTATTAATAGAGGCTCTGGCCAAGTTTTTGCTCTTAACTCCAAGAGGGAGTATTTATGCTCGATAGTGGGTTCATGCCTCCATTAAATCTGGGACAGTGACAGAAAGTTCTAAGGTTGTGGATGTTCTGTTGCCACTAGGGATAAAACATTGATGCTATGTCCGAGGATGTAGTTATTGATTACATTACGCACCATACTTAATGCAATTGTCTCGTTGTTTGCAACTTAATACTGGAAGGGGTTCGGATGATAACCTGAAGGTGGACTTTTTAGGCATAGATGCATGCTTGGATAGCGGTCTATGTACTTTGTCGTAATGCCCAATTAAATCTCACAATATTCATCATATCATGTATGTGCATTGTCATGCCCTCTCTATTTGTCAATTGCCCGACTGTAATTTGTTCACCCAACATGCTATTTATCTTATGGGAGAGACACCTCTAGTGAACTGTGGACCCCGGTCCATTCTTTTACATCTGAAATAAAATCTACTTCAATACTTGTTTTACTGTTCTCTGCAAACAATCATCATCCACACTATACATCTAATCCTTTGTTACAGCAAGCCGGTGAGATTGACAACCTCATTGTTTCGTTGGGGCAAAGTAATTTGGTTGTGTTGTGCAGGTTCCACGTTGGCGCCGGAATCCCTGGTGTTGCGCCGCACTACATCCCGCCGCCATCAACCTTCAACGTGCTTCTTGACTCCTACTGGTTCGATTAAACCTTGGTTTCTTACTGAGGGAAACTTGCTGCTGTGCGCATCACACCTTCCTCTTGGGGTTCCCAACGGACGTGTCAACTACACTTGGCAATTGTTGTGCTCATGTTTAAGCTCTTTCATCATATACTTTGCACCCATTAATGAAGAAACACCTAGAGCTTGCTAAATTTGGTTTGCATATTTGGTCTCTCTAAAGTCTAGATAATTTCTAGTATTGAGTTTTGAACAACAAGGAAGACGGTCTATAGTATTATAATGTTTACAATATGTCTTTTATGTGAGTTTTGCTGCACCGGTTCATCCTTGTGTTTGTTTCAAATAACCTTGCTAGCCTAAACCTTGTATCGAGAGGGAATACTTCTCATGCATCCAAAATCCTTGAGCCAACTACTATGCCATTTGTGTCCACCATATCTACCTACTACATGGTATTTCTCCGCCATTCCAAAGTAAATTGCTTGAGTTCTACCTTTAAAATTTCCATTCTCTACCTTTACAATATATAGCTCATGGGACAAATAGCCTAAAAACTATTGTGGTATTGAATATGTACTTATGCACTTTATCTCTTATTAAGTTGCTTGTTGTGCGATAACCATGTTTTACGGGGACGCCATCAACTACTCCTTGTTGAATATCATGTGAGTTGCTATGCATGTCCGTCTTGTCCGAAGTAAGGGAGATCTACCACTTTAATGGTTAGAGCATGCATATTGTTAGAGAAGAACATTGGGCCGCTAACTAAAGCCATGAATCATGGTGGAAGTTTCAGTGTTGGACACATATCCTCAATCTCATATGAGAACACTAATTGTTGCTACATGCTTATGCATTAAAGAGGAGTCCATTATCTGTTGTCCATGTTGTCCCGGTATGGATGTCTAAGTTGAGAATAATCAAAAGGCGAGAAATCCAAAATGCGAGCTTTCTCCTTAGACCTTTGTACAGGCGGCATGGAGGTACCCCTTTGTGACACTTGGTTAAAACATGTGTATTGCGATGAGCCCGGTAGTCCAAGCTAATTAGGACAAGGTGCGGGCACTATTAGTATACTATGCATGAGGCTTGCAACTTGTAAGATATAATTTACATGATACATATGCTTTATTACTACCGTTGACAAAATTGTTTCTTGTTTTCAAAATAAAAGCTCTAGCACAAATATAGCAATCGATGCTTTCCTCTGCGAAGGACCTTTCTTTTACTTTTATGTTGAGTCAGTTCACCTATTTCTCTCCACCTCAAGAAGCAAACACTTGTGTGAACTGTGCATTGATTCCTACATACTTGCATATTGCACTTGTTATATTACTCTATGTTGACAATTATCCATGAGATATACATGTTATAAGTTGAAAGCAACCGCTGAAACTTAATCTTCCTTTGTGTTGCTTCAATACCTTTATTTTGATTTATTGCTTTATGAGTTAACTCTTATGCAAGACTTATTGATGCTTGTCTTTAAGTACTATTCATGAAAAGTCTTTGCTTTATGATTCATTTGTTTACTCATGTCATTACCATTGTTTTGATCGCTGCATTCATTACATATGTTTACAATAGTATGATCAAGGTTATGATGGCATGTCACTCCGGAAATTATCTTTGTTATCGTTTACCTGCTCGGGACGAGCAGAGAACTAAGCTTGGGGATGCTGATACGTCTCCGACGTATCGATAATTTCTTATGTTCCATGCCACATTATTGATGATATCTACATGTTTTATACACATTATATGTCGTATTTATGCATTTTCCGGCACTAACCTATTAACGAGATGCCGAAGAGCCGATTCTTGTTTTCTGCTGTTTTTGGTTTCAGAAATCCTACAAAGGAAATATTCTCGGAATTGGACGAAATCAACGCCCAGGGTCCTATTTTTGCACGAAGCTTCCAGAAGACCGAGGGGGAAAGGAAGTGGGGCCACGAGGCGCCGCCACAACAGGGCGGCGCGGCCTGGTTCTTGGCCGCGCGGCCCTGGCGTGTGGGGCCCTCGTGTGGCCCCCCGCATTGCCCTTCCGCCTACTTAAAGCCTTCGTCGCGAAACCCCCAGTACCGAGAGCCATGATACGGAAAACCTTACAGAGACGCCGCCGCCGCCAATCCCATCTCGGGGGATTCTGGAGATCACCTCCGGCACCCTGCCGGAGAGGGGATTCATCTCCCGGAGGACTCTTCACCGCCATGGTCGCCTCCGGAGTGATGAGTGAGTAGTTCACCCCTGGACTATGGGTCCATAGCAGTAGCTAGATGGTTGTCTTCTCCTCATGTGCTTCATTGTCGGATCTTGTGAGCTGCCTAACATGATCAAGATCATCTATCTGTAATTCTATATGTTGTGTTTGTCGGGATCCGATGGATAGAGAATACTATGTTATGTTGATTATCAATCTATTACCTATGTGTTGTTTATGATCTTGCATGCTCTCCGTTATTAGTAGAGGCTCTGGCCAAGTTTTTGCTCTTAACTCCAAGAGGGAGTATTTATGCTCGATAGTGGGTTCATGCCTCCATTAAATCTGGGACAGTGACAGAAAGTTCTAAGGTTGTGGATGTGCTGTTGCCACTAGGGATAAAACATTGATGCTATGTCCGAGGATGTAGTTATTGATTACATTACGCACCATACTTAATGCAATTGTCTGTTGTTTGCAACTTAATACTCGAAGGGGTTCGGATGATAACCTCGAAGGTGGACTTTTTAGGCATAGATGCATGTCTGGATAGCGGTCTATGTACTTTGTCGTAATGCCCAATTAAATCTCACAATATTCATCATATCATGTATGTGCATTGTCATGCCCTCTCTATTTGTCAATTGCCCGACCGTAATTTGTTCACCCAACATGCTATTTATCTTATGGGAGAGACACCTCTAGTGAACTGTGGACCCCGGTCCATTCTTTTACATCTGAAATACAATCTACTGCAATACTTGTTTTACTGTTCTCTGCAAACAATCATCATCCACACTATACATCTAATCTTTTGTTACAACAAGCCGGTGAGATTGACAACCTCACTGTTTCGTTGGGGCAAAGTACTTTGGTTGTGTTGTGCAGGTTCCACATTGGCGCCGGAATCCCTGGTGTTGCGCCGCACTACATCCCGCCGCCATCAACCTTCAACGTGCTTCTTGACTCCTACTGGTTCGATTAAACCTTGGTTTCTTACTGAGGGAAACTTGCTGCTGTGCGCATCACACCTTCCTCTTGGGGTTCCCAACGGACGTGTCAACTACACGCATCACAATGGCGGCCACTTCCTTTGAGCTTTCTTCTTCTTCATCACTAGAACTTTCAACTTCATCGGAAGAATATTCTTCCTTAGTCACTAGCACAATCCTTGAGGGCATCTTGCCCTTCTTGCTCTTGTTATAGAATTTCTTGTTGGGGGACTTTGAATCTTTGCCCTTTGAGTCTTTGCTCTTGTCCTTGGGAATGAGCCTTCCACCATTAGTTTCCCTATGCTCATAGGGGCATTGAGCGATGAAATGGCGCTTGTCACCACAATTGTAGCAAGATCTTGTTTTTGGGCCCAAGCTTGTGAATCCACTTGAGTTGTTTCTCTTGATGTTGTCTTCCTTGGCCTTGGACGGATCAACCCAAAAGGATTTTGCATGGAATGCCATGTGATCATTGTAGTGGAGTTCCAAGTCTTCCGGATAGGACATACTCCAAGATGTCCTATATGGTTCTTGAGGGTTCACTTCTTCTACGGAATTGACCGTCAAGGCAAGATTGTTCCCTCTTGTCATTCCAATGGCACGATTGCGAGAATCATGAGAGTTTTGCTCGAGCACCTTGAGAGCTTGCATCTTGTGCACCGCTTGTTGAGAGGTGAGAGAGGAAAATCATTCTCTCCCAACAAGAGTCTTGACGTCAATGGGTTCAAACAGCATCATGCAATCGATGTACTTATCTTTGATCCAAGAGTCATTGATGTGGGTGGCACCCACATTCCGGAAAGCATTGGCAACGGTGAGAAGTCTTCCATACATGACTTCATGATCTTCATCCGGTAGCCTTATGAATCCTTCGGCTTGATTCCGAAGAGAATTGTACTTGTTCCTTCTCATGCTATCACTTCCAATGCAACTAGCGGCCAAACCATCCCAAGCTTCCTTGGCGGTGGTGAAATTCCGAACACGAGACAATTCCTTTGTCCCCACACTAGTTTGCATCATGTGCAAAGCAGTGTCATTGAGTTGACTATCAACCGCTTCTCTTCTAGTCAACTTGTCGGGGTTGTAGGGCTTGAAGCCTTCCACGATGATTCTCCAAAGTTCATTGGAGGCACTACGAACATGAGAACGAAACTCAAATTGCCATGTATCGAAATCTTTAACATTAAACTTAGGTGGGTCACCCCGAATGTTTATATGAGGATGGGGAACCGGTATATCGGGAGATAGGAAAGGCGGAGCCACTCGATTGTATCTCTCACTTCCACTAGTTCCCCTAGGAGATGCAATGGGAGTTTTGATAGTGGTTAAGTTATCACCATTCAAGGTTTTGGTAGAGGAGGGTAATGCCGAAGCATCTCCCTGTTCTAACCCACCCTTGTCCTTTACCTCTACGGTGGGAGCCATGGGAGGGACCGGAGTCAAAAGCTCGGAAATCATTTTTCTCATGCTTTCCATTTGAGCTTCCATGGAGGACCTCAAGGATGTTTCCAACGACTTGAGATCATCCATGGAGACCATCTTGGCGGCCCCATCCACAGGCTCGTCGTCCGGCATACTCTTAGGCGGTTAAGCCCGAAATAAGAGCCGGGGCTCTGATACCAATTGAAAGGATCATACGTCGCACCTAGAGGGGGGGGGGTGAATAGGTGCTAACCAATTTTTAGTTCTTTTTCAATTTAGGTTTGACACAAAGGTAAATTCTCTAGCTAAGTGAATTTACCTATATGACAAGGTTAACTACTAAGCAAGATATAGCTATGCAATATATATGAGATAGAATAGGATAGAGGTAACCGAGAGTGGAGCACGCGGAGACACGGAAATGATTCCCGTAGTTCCCTTCCTTTGCAAGAAGGTACGTCTACGTTTGGAGATGTGTGGTTGCTACGAAAGCCAAACCAACAGCCACGAAGGCTTCACTCAGATCTCCTGTGAGCAACGGCACGAAGGCCTAGCCCACTTCCACTAAGGGATTTCCTCGAGGCGGAAACCGGGCCTTTACAAGGTTCTTGGGGAACACATCCACAACCAAATTGGAGGCTCCCAAATCTGTAACAACACAACAATCAACAACAATACATCAACAACAATCAACTAGGGATCCAAAGAGGAACACTAGCAAGAGGGCCCTCAAGCATATGAGGGTGAAATGTAAATCGCTTCGGTGAGGATGTAGATCGGTGTCTTCTCCTTTGAATCTCCAAAGATCAAGAGCTTTGGTTGGGTGAGGGAGGAGATCTTGCTAATCTTGAGTTCTTGAGGTGGCTCTAATGGTGGTGAGGCTTGGCAGAATTTTTCCAATGATTGAGCAAAGAGGAAGGTAGAAGAAGAGGGTATAAATACCCCCTCCCAAAATCCAGCCGTTGGTGACTTTCGAGGGCCGGATAATCCGGCCTGAGTTGGGGCCGGATAATCCCCCCCCCCCCCAAAAAAAAAAAAAACTCCGGCCCTGGAGAAAAATCGGCCAAATGTCCGGCCAAATGTCCGGCCTGATGCCAGGGATGTACTGAGCCGCGTCGCCTCTGGTCCTTAGCCAAAATTTGGGGGCCGGATATTTTGCAAATATCCGGCCCGGATTATCCGGCCTGGTGAAACTTTTCCAGCTTCCTTTTGACTCGTTTTTCCACACAAGTCACTCATATACATGTATCTATATAATCCCTGCACCACTTCATCAAACATTAGTGTATCACATATATTGACATCAAACACACAAAACATATTGTGAGAGATGTTCTTTCAATCTCCCCCTTTTTGGAGGCTCGCCAGAGGTGTGCCAGGTGGACAAAGTGGTCCAAATCATGGTAGGCGCGACACACTTGAAAGGACACGGATGTCGCCTAGAGGGGGGTGAATAGGCGGTTTAAAACTTTTACGAGATGGGCTTAACAAATGCGGAATAAAACTCTCGTTTACTTTGTAAAGCCGAAAGCCTATATACTATGGTTCACCTATGTGCACCAAGAACTTATGCTAAGCAATACAAGCAACTATGTGATAGTAAGATATATAATTTCAAGCACGATGGCTATCACAAAGTAAAGTGCATAAGTAAAGAGCTCGGGTATAAAGATAACCAAGGCATACGGGAGACGATGATTTATCCCGAAGTTCACACTCTTGCAAGTGCTAATCTCCGTTGGAGAGGTGCGGTGGCTTAGCTCCCCTGAACGCCACAAAAGGCCTCACCTTGAGGTGTGGTTGCTCGACGCACACCAACGCCAAAAATGCCTCACCCCAAGATGCGGGAGTCACACCACACAACGAGCTCCACGAAGGCGCCTCACCTTATTCTCCGGTGACCCTCGCCACAAAGGCCTAGGTCACGGTTCCACTAAGGGATTTCCTTCGAGGCGGAAACCGGGTCTTACACAAAGCTTGGGGCACGCATCCACAACTTAATTGGAGGCTCCCAAGAAATCGCCACAACGGTCTCAAATCCGTCTAGGGTTCCAAGAACCCAAGAGTAACAACTTTCTTGCTTTCACCTCCACGAATCACCGTGGAGAGCTCAACCCGATGCAGCAAATGCAACGGAAAGAACACCACAAAGATGCTCAAGTCCTTCTCTCTCAAATTCCAACAAAGCTACAAAAGCTATTAGGGTAATAAGAGAGGAAGAACAAAGTAATTCACAAAGAACACCAAGACCAAGATCTAGAGAGTTCCACTCACAAAGAGATGGATTTGATTGGTAGAAATGTAGATCTAGATCTCCTCTTCCTTTTCCCTCAAAAGGATCCAAGAATCATTGGAGGAGTAGAGGGATATGGCAAGCTCTCAAGGTCAACAATGGTGGAGAGCAAACGGAGGAAGAAGAAATGGGGAGAAAGAGGAGGAAGAAGGCCTTAAATACGGGTCTCAGATTTCTGCCCGTTGGGGCCAAAACCGCGACAGGCCGGCAGTGCCGACCTGGTGCCACCGGCAGTGCCGGGGTGCTCTCGGCGGCATTTCCGCCCCCCTGTTTTTACCCAAACACCCGATGCGAAAACCTTAAGAACTTTTGCATCCGGACTCCGATTTCGATGATCTTGGGCTCGTTGAGATCACAACAACAAGCTCTACAACAATATGCATAGACACATCATACTCCAGCAAAGGAGTATATAAACAAATGAATACAGGTTGTTTACCTGTCTATAACAGACAAATCGGTAAAACGTCCAATATGGAAAATGCAACAACTAGAGTTAGGAAACTTGGATTTAGGTGAAACCAATTTTGTTGACAAGAGCTACCCCACAAATAGAGAAAAACTTCATAAAAAGTGGGGTATATTTTTCTATGTATTTTAGAGGTGCAACACCTCAAGAGAGAAACCGAGAAAATCACCAAACTCGATAACGCAACAAGTGATCTATGCGAAATCCATTTTCGATGAACAAGAGCTTGTCATGAGAATAAGCACAAGCTCTAAAACACCATATGGGTAAGATCCAAATAACAACCAAGAAATATGATGCAAGGATGCAAAGGTTTGAGCTCTCTCCGAACGATACGATCGAGTTACTCACTGGAGATCCCTCTTGATAGTATGGCAACTAAACTATAAACCGGTCTCCAACTACACCATGAGACCAGTGAGAAAGAAACCCTATCAAGAGCAAACCATAACCTTGCGCATTCCACTTGAGCTTGATGATGACGGTCTTGACCGCAACAAGATGGAACCCCTTTCTTGATTGTGCTTGCTTGATGAAGTCATGCGAAATGCTCCCCCATACTCCACTATGGGAGATCTTCTTCTTCGGCGCATCTTCACATATCCATGATCACCATATGGATGGCAATGTTCAAGCATATGATCTCTTCGAGTTGGCTCATCTTGAACTTGAATTCATTTCTTCATTCTTCATCATGTTGATGTCTTGAAGTAACTTGAGGGCTCACTTCATCTTCATCTTCAAGACATACTTGACACTTGATATCTTTCATCAATTTCTTATTATTGCAACCTTGAAGCCAACATATGGTTCAAGCATTGCCTATGGACAACTCCTACAAATATAACTCAATGCAAACATTAGTCCATAGGGATTGTCATTAATTACCAAACCCACACATGGGGGCTCCATGCACTTTCAACACCGCCGGTGGATATGTTGGTGGCTAAAGACGATGACGATGATGCATGTGGGCGTCAGACGATGTAGTTCGAGCTTTCGCCGACGTCACTCGAGGCAAAACCCTAGTTCTTGTTTCTGAGTCGGGCATTGGTGGCGCTTAGCATTGTTTTCCTTCCTGAGGGCAACGTGTGGGACTTGGATCTAATTTGTGAGACCCGTGCAAATGGTGGTGTTCGAGAATGTGGAGCAGCATGCCATCTACTGCATCATTGATGATGGGTCTTGGCAGCGTGGCGCAACGGGGTCTCAACGGCAAATGCGTATGGGCGAGCGCGGGGAAGAGGAGATATCTCGCGCCATGGCGGCATCGACGACACATCGCAAGATGGCGAATATGAATTTTGGAGAGTGCACACGCTCGAGGCGGCTCTCTAGATTTGGATTCTTGTGGCATGGAAAAAGATCTCGTTTGTCCTCTAACGTTGTGCTAGTTGGTGGTGTATCACCTTGTTTGGCGTATTCGATATGTATGTTCCTTGTAAGGCTTTTGCCGGTCTTTTTAAAAAAGAAAAATCCTAATCAGCAGGGCGATTTAGGGAGCGGACCATCCGCAAGTTGCCACGTGGCAACGTCAGGGACGAAAGCTGCCATCCTATTATCCTAGCCGTGAAGTGTAAAATCTGACGGCCTAGCACTGGCGTATAAAAAGAAAGTTGATATCACGCAAAGGAAAAATAGAAAGTTGATATTATTCACGTCGCTTAGTTGAAAAAAAAAAAGGTGTGGCCGGTTGTGACTCTTGTACCACTGGCGTATTACAGAGCTGGACTCAGCAGACTTCTTACCTGAGTCGAGGCTGATTAGCTCTCCTACTTGGAACCAGTTAACAACTCTGGGACTATAAGTAGGTAGCGATCACCAATATTCCCGAGTTTCAGACCAAACACCAGACAAAGCCACGCCCTAGCACCTACGGATCGGCAGTCGATCGATCGACGGATCGAGCTCTTGTTGTCGTCCAAGAGCTAGCTAGCATCGATCGCCGTCGTCGCGACACCATGGCCACCTCCGGCCACATCGTCGTCGACGTCGGCACGGACGAGGACGCGTCGGCGGGGCAACCGCCCGTCGCGCCGGTGCCGTACCTCCTCTCCTTCGCGGACCTGTCCTACACCGTCAACACGAACAACGGTAGCTGGCTGACGAGCTGGATGCCGTCCCGCACCCCGGCAACCACCAGGGCGCTGCTGGGCGGCGTCTCCGGCGAGGCGCGGGAGGGCGAGCTGTTCGCGGTGATGGGCGCCAGCGGATCCGGCAAGTCGACGCTCGTGGACGCGCTCGCCGGCCGGATCGCGCGTGAAAGCCTCCACGGCAGCGTCACGCTCAACGGGGAAACCCTCCACGGCCGCCGCCTCCGCACCATCTCGGCCTACGTGATGCAGGACGACCTGCTGTACCCGATGCTCACTGTGCGGGAGACGCTGATGTTCGCCGCCGAGTTCCGCCTCCCCCGCGCGCTCTCCCCGGCCAGAAAGCGCGAGCGCGTCGACACGCTCATCGGCCAGCTCGGCCTAACCAACGCCGCCGACACCGTCATCGGCGACGAGGGCCACCGCGGGGTCTCCGGAGGCGAACGGCGCCGGGTCTCCATCGGTACGGACATCATCCACGACCCGATCCTGCTCTTCCTCGACGAGCCCACCTCCGGGCTCGACTCGGCGAGCGCGTTCATGGTGGTGCAGGTGCTCCGCGACATCGCGCGCAGCGGCAGCGTCGTCGTCATGACCATCCACCAGCCCAGCGCGCGCATCCTCGGCATCCTTGGCCGCCTCCTCTTGCTATCGCGCGGCCGCACCGTGTACGCCGGCACGCCTGCCGGTCTCATGCCCTTCTTCTCTGACTTCGGCAGGCCCATCCCGCACAACGAGAACCCGGCCGAGTTCGCGCTCGACACCATCAAAGAGCTCGAGGGCCAGGCACCCGACGGCACAGCGCCGCTCGCTGACTTCAACGCCAGGTGGCAGGCAGAACACAGGGTCATGGAGGATGTCAAAACGATGCCTCTGGAGCTCGCCATCGCCGACAGCGTGCATCGAGGGAAGCTGGTGGCCGGGAGTGAGACGTCGGGGACGTCTTCCTCGTCGGTGCCGACGTTCGCGAACCCGATGAGGGTGGAGGTGTGGGTGCTGATAAAGCGCTCCTTCACCAACACGAGGCGCATGCCGGAGCTCTTCGGGATGCGCCTGGGCACGATCATGCTGACGGGCTTCATCCTGGCCACCATCTTCCTGCGCCTCGACGACACGCCCAAGGGCGTCCAGGAGCGGCTCGGCTTCTTCGCCATGGGCATGTCCACCATGTTCTACGTCTGCGCCGACGCGCTGCCGGTGTTCGTCCAGGAGCGCCACATCTACCTCCGCGAGACGGCGCACAACGCCTACCGCCGCATCTCCTACGTGATATCCAACGCCGTCGTGTCGTTCCCGCCGCTGGTCATCCTGTCCCTGGCGTTCGCCGTCACCACCTTCTTCGCCGTGGGCCTGGCCGGCGGCGCCTCCTCGTTCTTCTTCTTCGTGCTCATCATCCTCGCCTCCCTCTGGGCGGGCAGCGGCTTCGTCACCTTCCTCTCGGCGGTGGTGCCGCACGTCATGCTGGGCTACACGGTGGTGGTGGCCATCCTCGCCTACTTCCTCCTCTTCTCCGGCTTCTTCATCAACCGCGACAGGATCCCCGCCTACTGGATTTGGTTCCACTACATGTCGCTCGTCAAGTACCCCTACCAGGCCGTGCTGCAGAACGAGTTCGGCGACGCCACGCGCTGCTTCGCGCGCGGGATCGAGATGTTCGACGCCACGCCCATCGCCGGCATGACGGAGGCCGTCAAGCTCAGGGTGCTCGACGCCATCGGCAACACACTCGGAACCAGCATGACGGCGACCACCTGCGTCGTCACCGGCGCCGACGTGCTCGCGCAGCAGGCCGTCACCGACCTAGGCAAGTGGATGTGCCTTCTCGTCACCGCCGCCTTCGGCTTCTTCTTCAGGGCTCTCTTCTACGTCGTCCTGCTACTCGGAAGCAAGAACAAGCGGAGGTAGTAGAACCATCGGCCGACAAATACGCATCAATGAGATCGCTCGAGAGAGGAAATTAATCATCAAGTATAGTATAATTTTGCTTCGTGCAGATAGCCAGGGAAAGAAATCATCAAAGAAGTTCATATGTTCTTCACTGAATTTTGCTTAGTGCAGAGATTATAGCACACGACATATACTGGTTGATTTATTCAGAGTTTACAGAGAAGGCGATTTATTCAGAGTTTACAGAGAAGAAGATTTATTCAGAGCTGTGTTCGATCTTCAGGTGCTTTTACTCACGGGATCCATGGTCAGAGTGAGACAGAGACAGGTGTCCGAAGAGCTTATTTTCTCAATGTAGAATGGCATGTCTGCAAGTTTCAGACACTCCAACTCAATTGAACAATTCGAAATTTCTAATGACCTTAGCCTTTTTTAGCATTGTGTTCGTTGTTTTGTTATACTTGCTGTTGCAGTGTCTTAACTACCCTAGCTTGTAACAATTTCCAGACAACCTCCTCTCTTTTGGACAATCTTCAATCTTTTGTTAGGGGAAGGCAAGAAACGTGAAACTGTGTGCCATCAAATTAGGCACACCCAACTTCCGGAATTAATCTTACCACACATTATAAACCTTTCTCAACCAGAAGATTCATATCACAAGTAAAGATTTGTTAATATCTGATACAGTATATTTGTGTAGAGTAATGCCATAGTTTTCATGAATATAAAGAACATGATATTTGTAGACACGATTTTCCTTGTCATGATTTCTAGCTATCCCTGACACCTCCAAATCAGATCCGCGCTGACGAAGCGATGTGATGCCAACCAATGATGTCTTGTCATCACTAACAGGTATAAATAGAAAAAACACGTCAGTGATGTGTCATCCGTTACTGATGAGGTGTAGTAGTGGGTCATGCTGTGGATCCATGTAATTTCCAAGGTATATTTTCCACCCTTAATTATTTTTGTTACTAGCTAGCCAACATCTGAACAACGCTGTAAAATTATTTTTCATGAGGAAATGATGAGGCTGCTTAGTGTTTAGGCATCGGACACGCTGGTTCTGCACTTCTGCACCGTGAAATCAGATTATTCGTAACAGTCGAGTCTTTATTTCTCTGCTGTTGTTTTAATGTCGCAAACTTGCCCTCAATTGAGCATTTTCTTGGAGTATTTCTTCCGTTTATATGAATAAAGCGCACAAGCATTTTAAGATAAACTTTGACTGATTTTTTTTCTGAAAGGATGCCTACTTGGCGCTTTATTTAGAAGATAATAACTATTCTTGGTCTCTTCAATGACAACAACGACTATGAAATCTAGAGGATTGCCATCCCAAAAATGATTATTCTTCGTCTCAATGCAAACCGAGGATTACCATCCGAAAATAACTTTTCTTCGTCTCATAAGCAACCTTCGCTAAATTATGCGCCACCACATTTGCCTCTCTTCAACAATGTTGGAAAGCCACCATGTCCATCGAGCTCGCCTTTTGGAAACAATCAGCTAAGATGGTTGTGTAAGGGATCCATACTCCAGTAGTTCCATTGCAAGCCTGAATAAGCTCCAACTGCGGTACCATTGTTGCGCAAGTGTGTGTTAGTATTCTTCGATGTCATCCTCTTCTATAGTGCTACTTATGAAGCTCATTTGGTACATCTCAAATTAATATTGCAGTTGTTAGATGAAAATAAGTGGAAATTCAAGCTGTCTAAATGTGAGTTTGCTCATACAAGTGTGCATTATTTAAGCCATGTGATTTCCGCTGCAGGAGTTGCTACCGGGTTCTCCCTTTTTCAGTCTCAACAACAACAACAAGAGAAGTTTGAGGACTGTGAAATGAGCTCTCGCGACGCGATAGGCGACGCGGGGGCCCCGTCGGCCTCCACCGCGGCGGCCGCCGGCCAGAGCCCAGACTCCTCCACCGCTCAGCTTAGCGCCTCCACACCACGTCCCCCTCCGGCCGCTCCTGTCCCTGGCGGCTGCAACCCGGAAGGCGCCCTCTCAGAGGGTGGCGACGGTGGGCCTCCGGCGGTCTCCGCCATCCGCTGCAGCTTTGGTCCAGGTAAGCCTTTCCAGGACTACGTCCTCTCCCATTTCGCAGCCATGGTTCCCTTCTCCTCGCTACGCCCATGGGTGTCTGGCGAGCTCTGGGTTTCCGTTCCTTTCCCCTCCCCGTGTTTCTCCACGACCTCCATGGAGAGCATCCTTTCCTTCTTCCTCTGCGACGACGGTGTCCGCCTACCGGTGACAGAAGTCTCCCCCGGTGTTTTCCACGCCGTCGTTGCTGCGCCGGCGGTGGCCGCCTTCGTGGTGCGTTCGGGAGCCAAGCACTGCGCCCGTTTCGAGCTTGGTTTCCATGGCTCCCTCTCCGCCGCCGTTTCCGCCGTCTCCTCTTCGCCGCGGGTCCCACCCACCTCTGTGCCACGTCGTAAGAGACAACGTCGCCCAAAACCCGCTTGGTCACGCGTTCCCGCCTCAGCTAGGGTTGGGTGGGAAGGTTTAATTCCGCTCCCCTGCTCCTTTTCCCGGAAGCCTTTAGAGCCAACGCTCGCCGTCGCGTCAGGCGTCCCCTCCCCGTTGAGGGAAGACGCGTCCGCCACTGCTCCCCTACCGCTCTGCGGCGCCTCCACGTCTGAGCCTGCCCTCCTCGAGCCCTCCACCCCCCTTTCTCCGGCTGCTCCCCATGCCGGAAGCTTCAATGCGCTGCCAGCTACCCCTCGTCGACGCTCCTACTTGGACGCGCTCCGTTCCCCGCCCCTCCCAAACCCTAAGACGCCCGCAGCCCCTTTCAAAAACCTCCACCTTAGTCTGGACGGCTGCTTCCGCTGCCTTTCCTCTCTCCACCAGGTTCGTGACTGCCGTGACCCCATTCGCTGCCGTGGCTGCGGTCGCTCCGGCCACCGCCTTCGCGAGTGCACCATGCCTTTCCCTCAGCCCACCTTCGTGCCCACTGCCACCACGCCTCGCGCCGCCTCCAGGACTACTGCCCCACCGCGCCGCGCCACTCCTTACCCATCTGCGCTGCTCTCCCCGCTCTCGCCGTCTTCTGGCGTTCGCCGGGCTCGCTCCTCCTCTCCGCCCAGGCGCATGGGATCCCTTTTCGAGGTGGGCGAGTCCAGCTCCGCCAACATCCCTTCTGTGGAGCGTATCGTTGCCATGGTAGAGCCGCTGCCTGCTCGTGCTGCCTCTCCGCCGCCCCTCGCGGACGACGAGGAGGAAGTCGAGTCTGGTGCCTCTTCCAATGGTTCTGATGCGGCCCCGGACGAGGTGTTCATGCCTCCTGGCGACATGGCCGCTGCCCGTTGCATGGCGGTCGCCTACGTGGACGACCTCCCACCCTTTTTCTCCCCTGGGTCTGCTATCGCCGAAGCTATCTTCTCCAAGCTCCCTGGCCTGCAGGTGGTGCTCGTCCCTTCCTCTCTGGGCGACATGTACGTCCGTTTCTTGTCGGAGGAGGACCGTGAGCTGGCAGTTCTGCACCAACCTTTCCACCTGGAAGGGGCCACCATTCGCCTTGTGCGCGAGGAAGAAGCTGATCGTGTCCCTTGTGACATGCAGTGGGTGGCCCTAGTCCTGGCTCGGAGAGTCCCGGTTGAGCATGTTAGCCCACTTGGCGTCGCCGCCTCCTTCAGCAGCTTCGGCACCACCTTGGAGGTGGACACCATTTGCCTCTCTGGCGACGATCTCGCCGTGGTTCGTGCGGTTGTGCTGCTCAAGCATGCCCAGCATGTTCCGGAGGAGGTCCTCCTCACTCGCAAGCCTTGGGGCTCGCGCCTCATCACCATTCGCAAGGTGCGGGTCTGGCGCGCGGCGGACTCCTACGATGCTGATGGGGAGTACATTCCTTTCTTCAGCCCTCCCCGCCGCCCCACCTGCGCCACCGGCCTGGTCGCGCTCCGCTCGCGCCCCCGCGTCTCCCACCCGCCCCTGATGCTGGCCACCTCGACGACATCGACGAGCATGCTCCGGGCGCGCGCAGTGCGGCGGGCCTTGCTCATGACGCGCTGCTGGCGATCCTGGACAGCGTCGCCTCCTCTCCGGGCCGTGGTGACATCTCTCCGTCCTCTACCTCGCTGTCCTCGCTAACCATCTCTTGGTGCAGTGGGGTTGGCTCGGTGGATGGCTCCTCCTCTCTCGGCTCGGCCCTCCTTGGCCGCCACTCGGAGGCACAGCGTGGTGATCACTGAGCTCGACGACCCCGGGCTCGCTGTCCCCGTGGCGGCGGCGCCCCCTCCGGTGGTGACCAAACGCAGCCCTCGTCTGGCCTTGAAGGAGTCCCAGCTCTACGAGCCTGTTGCGGTTCGGGCCATGAAGATCCGTGGCCTCCGCGATGCGCTCGGCGGGTGCACCGCTGCCCTTCAGAAGCAGGTCAAGAAACATGCCGCCCTGGCGTCTTACGCCAAGCCGCTGCGCAAGCGGGCGGTGGCAGCTCTGGCTGGTTCAATCTGTGCTTCCTCCAGCTCGGTGACCAACGGTGCCAATGCGTGATCGGCTTTGCCGTTGCCACTTGGGATGTCGCGTGCGTGCTCCCCTCTGTACCCCCCTGTGTTTCTTAGTCTTTCTGTCCGCCGTGTTCGTCATCTACCCCTCCCTCTGTAACCTCTCTGGTGCTTCTAGTGGTCATGATTAGTGGGTTTCGTGATGTTACTGTCGAATCGTGGAACACGCAGGGTCTTGGTTGTCAAAAAAAACGGCCGGTCGTGCGAGATGCGATTTCTTCTTCTGCCCCTTCCATTATATGCATCCAGGAGACCAAACTCGCCTCGATCGACCGCTTCTCCGCCGCCTCCTTCCTCCCCTCCCACCTCTCTGATTTTGCTACGGTTGACGCCATTGGCAGCTCCGGTGGCATTCTCACTGCCTGGGATCCACGGCTCTATGATTTAGTTTCCACTCGGAGAGATCGTTTTTCCCTTACTGTCAAACTTTCTTCCACCCTCTGCGATCTAGCTTTTGCGGTCACCAACGTTTATGCGCCGGCAGACCACTCCCTCTCCTCGCTGTTCCTTGAGGAACTTGAATCTCTTGGGCCGTTCTTCCCCCTGCCCTGGCTTATCGTCGGCGATTTCAATCTGATACGGGATCCTTCCGACAAGAATAATGCCAATTTCGATGTCAACCTTGCTGCTGCTTTTAACGACACGATTAGATCTCTTGCCCTCTTCGAGCTTCCCCTTCTCGACAGGCTCTACACCTGGTCTAACAAAAGGGCCTCGCCGGTGTTGGCCCGCTTGGACCGTGCCCTGTTCAACCAGGAGTGGAACCTAGCCCTACCCAATTCCTCCCTCTCCTCGCTCCCTCGCCCCACATCCGATCATGTTCCCATCCTCGTTACCGCTTCCACGAAAATCACGCGTCCTTCGTGCTTCCGGTTCGAAAACGCCTGGCTCCTAAACCCTCTTTTCCTTCCTTCCACCCTGCCTGCCTGGACCAATGTTGCTGTGGTGTCGGATGCTGCTGGTGACCTTGCCGCTCGCCTCAAAGCTTTCCGCAACGCCGCCAAGGTCCGGAAACGCTCCCACCTCTACAACCCCAAATACCAAAACAACTCGCTCTTTCTTGATTGACTTGCTTGACCTGTTCGAGGAAGGCCGTCCTCTTTCGGAAGACGAGCTCTCGCTGCGTGTGCTTTGCGGAGTCTACCTTGGAGCGCTCGGTCCTCGAGCGTGCTGCTCACTGGAAGCAGCGCAGGAAATTCCGTGCTGTTGTTGAGGGAGATGAAAATTCTCGCTTCTTCCACGCTCGTGCCTCGCAGAGGCTGCGGCGGAACACGATCCGCTCCCTCTTCGTCGATGGCGCCGCCTTGGTTACGCACGACGCCAAGGCCGCTGCCCTCCACTCCTTCTTCCGCGATCTGCTCGGCCGCTCCGTCGACTCTTCCTCGACCTTGGACATCTCTACCGAGGTTGCCCTCGGGTCAACGGTGATGACCTGGTTGGGCCCTTCACGAGCCAGGAGGTGGAGGCGGCCCTCCTGTCGCTGGACCGAAGCAGTGCGCCGGGGCCTGATGGGCTTGGGCCCAGCTTCTACAAGGCCTCTTGGGCCACGGTCGGCCCATGTGTGCTTCGGCTTTTCAAGCGTTTCCACTCCCGCGCGCTGGATTTGGAGAGGATCAACAGATCCCACGTCGTCCTCCTTCCCAAAACGCAGGGGCAGCTGTCGACGAGCTCCTTCCGCCCGGTTTCTCTTCAGAACTGCAGTGTCAAGATGCTCTGCAAGGCGCTCACCGTCCGCCTCCAGCATCAAATCGGGCAGCTCATCGACGTCGATCAGACTGGCTTCCTCAACGGGCGGAGCATTGCGGAGAACTTCGTTTTTGCCACCGAGCTGGTACAGACGTGTTTTCGCCGGCGCGCTCCGTGCGTCGTGCTCAAACTCGACTTCGCCAAGGCCTTCGACTCGGTGAGCTGGACCAGCCTGCGGACCGTGATGCTCGCCCGCGGGTTCCCGGAGCTGTGGTGTGATTGGATGGACCTGCTTCTCTCGTCCTCGCGCTCGGCCATCCTCCTCAACGGCATCCCCGGGAAGTGGATCAAGATCATGCGTGGCCTGCGGCAGGGGGATCCTTTGTCCCCCTACCTGTTCCTGCTGATGGCTGACGTCCTTCAACGGCTTGTGCGCCGTGACGACACCCTGCAACACCCCTTGGTTGATGGCATGCCCTGCCCCGTCCTCCAGTACGCGGATGACACGCTCATTATCCTCCGCGCGGACGGTGCCGCGGCGCGCCGCCTCAAGCTCATCCTCGACCAGTTTGGCGATGCGACCGGGCTCAAGATCAACTACCACAAGAGCACGCTGGTTCCCATGCACACTGACGGTGCGGTGCTCGCGGAGATCCAGGCCGCTCTCCAATGTCGTGTCGAGGGATTCCCCCAGACCTACCTGGGTCTGCCGCTCTCCGCCGACAAACTCCGGCTCGTCAACTTTGCGCCCCTCATCGCCAAAGTCGACCGCTATCTCTCGGGATGGCGGGCCCTTCTGCTCTCCCCGGGAGGCCGCCTAGTGCTGCTCAACTCCGTGCTGGACGCTCTCCCCACTTTCGCCATGGGCGCGATGGAGCTCCCTGCTGGCATGGTCACCGCGTTGGACAGGCTTCGTCGTGCCTTTCTCTGGGCGGGTGCTGATCGTGTGACGGGCGCCAAATTCTTGGTGGCCTGGGACGTTGTATGCCGTTCCAAGGAGGAAGGAGGGCTTGGGGTGCGCTCCCTCCATATTCAAAACCGCTGCCTCCTCACCAAACTCCTGCATCGCCTCTTCGCCAACCCTGGTGAGTCGTGGCCACGTTGGGTTTGGGCCACTCTCGCCGGCACGCCGCTGGAGGACGAGGCTCGCCGCTCTTCGGCTCTCTGCGGATCTCATTGGGCCTCCCTCCTGCGGCTGCTCCCGCTCTACCGCGCCATCTCGCGGGTACAGCTGGGAGATGGTTCCCGTACCGCCTTTTGGCACGATCATTGGCTGCCGCGCGGCGCCCTCTCCGCGGCTATGCCCGAGCTGCTCTCCCACTCTACCGCCCTCGGCCACGGTCCAGCAGGTCCTCCGCGCCGGGCTCGACTCCCTCCTGGTGGCTCGTCTCTCGTCCACGGCGGAGCGTCAACGTGAGGAGCTGATGTTGATTCTTGGCTCCATCCACCTGTCTGCAGCGGAGGACAGACGCACTCTCCCCCTTTGCGCCCGCGAGGGAGGTCGTCTGAAGACCGGCGCGCTGTACAAGCTCTGTTCCGACGGCGGCGTCCGCGACGAGAACGCCACCTTTGTCTGGCGCAACTCCGCCCCGCCTCGGGTCAAATTCTTCGCGTGGCTGCTGGTTAAAGGGCGCATCCAATGCCGCTCGAATCTGCTCCGTAAGGGGATTCTGGAGGAGGACGGCAGCCGCTGCCCCATCTGCGACACCGACCTGGAGACTCCTGCTCACATTTTGTTCCACTGCAGCTTCGCCCGTCAATTCTGGGCGGCCCTCGGCTCTCCACCCGTCGCCGACGATGCCACGCTTGCCGTGGCCCCGGTCTGCCCGTTGCCGACCACTGCTCCTGCCCGCTCGGCCTCAACTCTGCGCCTCCTGTGCTTCTGGCACTTATGGAAACACAGGAACAGCGTCGTCTTCGAAGGGCTCTCCCCCTCGCTCTCCTGGATTCGCAAGCGCTGCCGTGATGACGCTACTCTCTGGCGGGCTCGGCTCCCCCTTGACCACCGCGCCGACGTCGATCTGTGGCTCACCTACCTTCCTCCTGTACGATTGTAACTTCCTGAGGCCATCCCCCTGCGTTGGATGGGTCTCCCCTCCCCATGTAAATCTGCTGCCCAAAAACCTGGGGTCTTTCACCCCTGTCTTTGTGACAAAAAAATGAGAAATATATTCAGGTGAGAGCGTTGCTCTCCCCGGTGAACACTCAAAAAAAAAAAAAAAAAAAGAGTTGCTACCGATGAATCTAAAACCACAACTGTCCTAATCCTGCTGATGTGAAACAATTTTTGTGAGCAGGTTAAGCTATATCATGCCAAATACCTTGGTTTGCTTCAATCTCTACATGTAGATCATATCGAAGGATTGTATCGTCATTGTAGTGAATAACTTCGGCCACTATTCACGCTTCTTGCCAGTGTCGCGTTCCTTGTCAGAAGCTCGAGTTGCTAATGTGTTTATGGACAATATATTCAAACACCACGGGCGTCCTGCTTAGATTATTTCTGACAGTGATCGTATATTCAATAAGCTATTCTGGCAACAGTTATTTGATTGTACTAGCACGAAGATGAAGATGAGTTCCTCGTATCACCTAGAAACCGATGGCCAAAACGAACATGTTAGTCATGCCTCGAAGGGGTATTTGTGATGTTTTGCTCACGCTCGTCCCACTAAATGGATTTATTGGCTATCCTTAGCGGAATATTGGTACAATATGAGTCTGCATTGTGCCCTTGGAACATCTCCCTTTGAAGTGTTGTATGGGCGTCCTCCACGCCAGTTTGGTATTACGGCTGACAATACATGCTCTGTACCTGATATGGAAACATGTTTAAATGAACATCAGATGATGTAGGATCTTCTTCGTCAGCATTTGGAGCGAGTACGCTTGAGGATGAAACATCAAGCAGATAAGAAGTGCATTCAATGGGTCTTTTGTTGTTGGTGATTTCATTTTTTCTCAAATTACAACCTTATGTGCAATCTTCGGTAACTCCCCGAGCACATCATAAGTTGATCTTCAAGTATGAATGGCATTTCGAAGTGGTTAAGCGTGTCGGAGAAGTTGCCTCGTCTGGCCTTGCCTAGAGCAATTGTATCTATCTCGTGATCCATGTGTCACAGATAAAGAAGGCTATTGGCGCCGATTTACATGTACAAACTCGGTTGCCATCTCCTCTTGATGTCTTGCAGGTTTACCACTCGCGTCCTCCGATGTTGTATGCAGTCAACAAGGTCCAGTTGCCGGCAGTCAAACGTTGGTCCAATGGTAACCAACTTGGGGTAAGTCGGCTCTCGAGGCAGGGAGAATGTTACCACCGACACAAGGGGCCCACAAGCAAAGACTATTGAGATGAAGCGAATAGGCATGAGAGCATGCGCTACGCCAGTAAGGACCACGTCAAATAACACGTTACCGAGCGATGATTGGCCAACTATATAAGAACTATGTGGACAAAAGAAACAGTGTAGAACGATTGGTGGGTTTGGCCCAGGCCCGTTTGGGACGCATGTGCAGAATGTGCAATTGTATCGGGCCTCCACCTGATCAGAGCCCCCAATTTTTTGCAAGTTACTGAGGCTTGTGATAGTAAGTGGTTACTGCTAATAGGCCTAATTAGAGGCCGTAGCTGTGTAATAAAATGGCTCCATGTATTCTCAACTTTAATTTCACGCATGCACATTTACTCTCTCTCCAGAAAAAGATCAGTCCCTAGCAATCCCTCAAAAAAAAAAATCAGTCCCTAGCAAAGTAGCAATCCCTAGCTCCACCCCTGGTTAGAAGGACATTTGAAGATGTTTTGAACAGGACTGCTTCCATAAACTAGCTCAAGGTTTCATATGAAAGATTTTTATCGATACAATATTCTTAGGAGAAAATTTGATTATGCATGCTTAGCCTTAACAAAAAAAAAATTGTACGGTTTGATGTTTTCCAATTTGAGGCCCAAATTAAAATTCCGCCCAGGACCTCTGATTTCTCAGGTAAGGCCCTGCTTCGGCCAACCGTGTACTAGCTGTAGCTTTGCCTTTACATTCTGAACATTTCTGTATTGTAAGCGATATTTGAATTGGGGTGAACTGAATCCTGTGAGAGACTCTGATAAAAGAATCCATCCTAGATCCCAGTGCGTTGATAACAACAGAACTAGTACATGAACTATATATGTATTCCCGCTCAAGAAATGGAACCAGGCCAAGATTTGAACCAGGGGCAATGGCAAGATTGTCTTTTAAAGAGTTGGTACTTTCATATTTGTAAAAGAGACCTCAAAATGTAAATCATCAAGACACACAGCAAACTTTGGATCCGTTATATCAAAGAAAAGACGGATGAACTTAATTTGCGTATATTATTCCCTCGAAAAACAAACTTTGCAACATTATCAAAGTCCAGCCATATTAGTTACATGCAATCAACTTCCTCCCGAAGCAATGTGCAAATATGTATGAGGAGGAGTATTGTGTTCTTCCAAAAAGAAATGAAAGAGTAGTAAGCTACTAGGTAGATTTCCTAATATGACGGTAGACGCACAAAAGAACGGCACACACCCACATACGAAGAGGCGCACGCATGATCCCGGCGGCGGCGCGTCCCGTCGTCTCCATCATACTCGAGCTCGGTCCCTCCCTCGGAATCCTCGGCGCCCCGGGGCACACGGCGGAGACCCGCAGGCGGCTGCTGGGCGACGTCGGCGTGCCGTACCCCTCCTCCTCCTCCTCGTCCAGCCGGATCGTCGGCGCCCCGGGGCACACGTCGGGGACCCGCAGCCGGCTGCTCGGCGACGTCGGCGTGCTGTACCCCTCATCCTCCTCCGCCCCGTTGATCACGGGCGGAGGCGGAGGCGGAGGCGGGGTGTGGAAACCGCCGTCGGCGCTGACTGCGGGAGCCCGGACGGGCGTCGCTTCCTCCTCCGGCGCCATCGCGCCGTCGCCGCAGCTCGCGGCCTTGTCCTGGGCTCTGCGGGCGGCGTAGCTGTCCCAGCGACCCATGCGGGCGGCGTACGCGCGCGCGAGAGAGTTCCGGTGATTCCCGAGTCCAGATCGATCGGAGCGTGCGGTGGTTTGTGGAATCGGAGCCGCGATCGGAGCGTGCGTGGTTTGGTTTGATGAGGAATCGTAGGTGATTGGAGATGGATCGGGGCGTGGTTTGAGGAATCGGATCCGCGCGCGGCTCCGATTTATGAAGACGCTGTGGACTGATTCGAGTCGGTTACGGTGGGAAGAAGCAGAGGAGCTATCTGATTTGTGCTCCTCGCCTGGGCTGGGCCTTCCTTTTATTGGGCTGTAGCCCAAAACGACACGGAGGAGCAGTCTGGCCGCGTGCTGACGTCTTTTCACTCTAGTGCTCTCTGGAAAATTATTTTAAATCTATTTATCATGTTGATATGTTTACATTTGGAAATGTCTAATTGACAGCCGGCTGTCTCGTGAATCAACATAAGGATTTCTGGCGATTCTTCGCCTCGGCCGGCAACAGCCACCGGGCGCGCGCTCCCGCCCCTAGCCAGCTGCCACAACGCGCCCCCGCCGCCCTCCTGCCGCCAACGTGCACCCATGGGGCAGAGCTCTATGGCTTCCGCTTGTCCCGCGCTCGTTGTCGATCTGCAGCTCCATCGAACGGCTCCATCACTTGGCGGTCGACACCACCGTCGCTCATCCATGTGCAGGTTGGCTCCGTCACTTGCCGGTCAGCGCTTGGCGTCGCTCGTCCGCGTGCAGGATGCCGAAGCAGAAGCTCCTACAAACCGATGCATTTGGTGGCCAGGTTGGAGGCTTCCTCTCCCCTACCATGGTTGACATTGGAAAATGATGTAGCATTTTCGAAAATGTTGTTAATCAGAGAAAAAAATTGGATTTTTTCTTACCATTAGTGAATTTTTTTGCACCATAATTTCGCAACTTGACCGACTATAAGAAAAATTGTTACATACTCTAAAAGAATCGAAACATATGTGTTATGAAGTAACTACAATATAAATGTTAGAACATGCATAGGGCTGGGTAGTGAGATGAGAGTTAACACAATGGGTACAATGTTCTCCATATATAGTCACATGAGGATTAAGAGTTACAAGGATTTATGAAAGAGAGTTAACACTACTAATGTCATATGGGTTATAGCTTTGATGACATAGAGGTTATGGACATCCACATAAATAGGAATGTCATAACACTTCCTTTTGGATGTCCATTGACTGTGAATATGTATGCCTCGGTAAAAACCTTACCAAGGAAAAACCCAGTGGGAAAAAACCATGGTTAAGGGAAAAAGAGTACAATACATATTCACTCCCCCTGATGACAATATCACTGAATATCTCTGATTCGTCGTAGTCCAACACCGTGAATTAATTTCTTGAATGTAGAAGTAGGTAGCACCTTTGTGAATAAGTCTGCTAAGTTCTCACTGGAAGGAATTTTGTGAACTTCTATAACTCCGTCCTTCTGAAGATCACGAGTGAAGAAAAACTTTGGCGAGATATGTTTGACTCTATCTTCTTTTATATAGCCATCTTTTAGTTGGGTTCTACAAGCCATTTTATCGTCGTATATTACTGTTGGTGCCTCATTTTCAAAGATTAATTTACACTCTTTGCGAATATGGTGTGACATATTCCTTAACCACGCACATTCCATGCTAGCTTCATGGATTGCTAAGATTTCCGCATGGTTAGCTGAAGTTGCCGCTATAGATTGCTTCATTGAGCGCCATGAGATACATGCACTTCCGCACATAAAAACATATCCGGTTTGTGATTGACCATTGTGTGGATCAGATAGATATCATGCATCTGCAAAACCCACTATTCCCTCTTTGCATTTGTTAGAAAAATATAACCCATGTCTTTCGTACCTCGAAGGTAATGTATTATATGCTTCATACCGTTCCAATGCCGTCTAGTTGGACAAGAGCTATATCTCGCTAATACATTAACTGTGAATGCAATATCAGGCCGTGTATGAGTGGAAAGATACATTAGTACTCCAATTGCACTTAAGTATGGCACGTCAGGGCCAAGAATCTAGTTTTGATTCTCTGGGAGCCTAAAAGGATCCTTGGTTACATCAAGCGACCTGACAACCATAGGGGTACTCAATGGATGTGCTTTATCCATGTAAAACTGTTTTAAAATTTTCTCCATGTAGATTGATTGATGCAAAAGAATCCCACCTTTTTTATGATCTATTTGCAATCCAAGGCAAAATTTAGTCCTCCCCAGATCTTTCATTTCAAATTCTTTTTTCAAGCAATTCATTGCCCCGGAGAGTCCTTGAGAAGTACCAATGAGATTTAGATCATGAACATATACAACTATTATTACAAAATGTGATCCAGATTTTTTATGAATATACATGGACAAATAGAATCATTTTTGTACCCTTTTTTCATCAAACATTCACCGAGACGATTGTACCACATTCATCTAGATTGTTTCAATCCATACAATGACTTGTTCAACTTAATAGAATATTATTCTCGAGAACCTTCTTCTGGTAGTTTAAATCCCTCAGAAAGTTTCATATATATGTCACTATCAAGTGATCCATATAAGTATGCTGTAACGACATCCATCAAATGCAAGTCCAGATTCTCTTTTATTGCCAGACTAATTAGATATCGAAAAGTTGTTGCATCCATCACAGGGGAGTATGTTTCTTCATAATCTATACCAGGTCTTTGAGAGAATTCTTGGGCAACTAATTGGGCCTTGTGCCTTGTAATTTCACCTTTCTCATTTCGTTTTCGAACAAAGACCCACTTGTAACCAATAGGTTTTGTACCATTAGGTGTGCGAGTTACGGGTCCAAAAACTTCCCTTTTTTAAGAGAATCCAATTCTACTTGAATTGCGTCCTTCCATTTTGGCCAATCTTGTCTTTTCTTACACTCCTCAATTGATCGAGGTTCGTGATCCTCATTTTCATCCATAATTTCTAGCGCTAGACTATATGCAAATGCATCATCCGTGATTACTTTACCACAGTTCCAATTTTTTCTAGACACAACATAGTTTAGTGAGATCTCATTTTCTAATGAATTAGGTACCTTTGTATCTTCTGTATCAATAGTATTTGTCATGTCTTCGGTCTCTTTAGGAGATTTTTATTCTATTATTATTTCATCAACTTGTCCATCTTGATTCTTCCCTCCTTTTCTTTTTCTAGGATTCTTATCTTTAGAACCCAATGGTCTACCTCGTTTTATAGTTGGTTTTGATTCGTTAGCGGTAGACGATTGTCCATGTTGAACATCAATTTTTTCAGGAGCATTAGCAGTCGGGATATGTGACTTAGTCACTCTTTTTAAGTATGTAAAAGCATCTGGCAATTTATTCGCTAAGCTTTGTAAATGAATTATCCTTTGAACTTCTTGCTCACATATATTTGTACGAGGATTAAAGTGAGAAAGTGATAATTCAAACCAACTTATTTCTTTGAAAAAATTCTGACTCTTACTGAGCCCTCAATTAATTTTACACTTCCAGATATAGTATTAACAACTGCATCATAGGTATGAGAAATACAATTTAGTCTTTAGTATGGTATATGCATTGTTGCACTGTCTACAAGACATATATCGTCTTCATTTGTAAGCTCCCCTAGATTAACGATTTGAGATCGGAGTAAAATCAGGGAAATCGGTAACTTCCTAAATTAACATAATAAATCCCACAAATCTCTCTGGTTGACTCTCCATATATGTGCAGCCAGGTTATATTAGGAAATAAAAACACTGCTTCCTAAATCTAAGGAATCGTTGGAGTCATGCATTAGGAATTTCAATTAATTGTTTCCTTTTTGTCTGGATTTTTTTCACGCATGTCGTGTGGGAGCTGACCGGTACTGTAGGGGGTAATTGAAAAAGAGCCAAGCTACAACCTTATATTCTGAAACAAATGCCAAAAATCTATAGGCATTATAGAAAGGAACGGAGGGAATATGTAATATCCCAGGTTTAGAGACGATCGAGGGGTAGATTTTAGAAAGGGATGTGCATTGCATCGTAAATTCTGGGGAAATTTCGCGCTTTTAAAACAAAACTGCATCGAAGGGGGACAAGTTTCTCTCTCGACACCTTACAGGGTTAGGGTTTCGAGAGTGCGACAAACTTGTATCTCACCTAACTAATTTAGGGTTTTGAGAAGAGAGGAGAGTAAGTGCATTACAACTTAAGTTGCATGATTGAATTCAAACCTAAGTTGCATTTGAATTTAAAATTCAAACATCAAATGAATATCTCATAATTCAAATGTGAGGTAATTCATTAAGAAAATTATAAATAATAAACAATATAAACAATACAAATATAAAATAAAGCTCATTAGAGAAACTTGGAGCTTTATTGATAATCACACAAGATACATTGTGACATAGGCATCCCTAATGGGCCTGCCGAAGATAGTACCCGGGGTTTATTGAAGGCCCACTACTCGAAGAATAAGAAGATTCAGAAGCCCAAGATGTTATTAAGGAAAGTTAGAGTTGTAATAGAAAATCTTATTTGTAATCTTACGGGATGAGTTTGAAACCTTCCCGGACTTTGTAACTTGTACAGCACGAATCCCTCGGCTCCGCCTCCTATATAAGGGGGAGTCGAGGGACGCAGAGATCATCGAATCATTGTTGACAAACCCTAGTTTTCATAATCGTCGAGTACTTTTCGGCTGAAACCTTCGAGATCTACTTGCCCTCTACTTCCAATTAAAACCCTAGCCTACAATCCATAGGCATTAACAAGTTAATACCTTGTCAATTGGCGCCATCTGTGGGAATTAGAGGCGACAAGGAGCTGATCTCGATGGCACGTTCAAGATCGTCGACTTCATCAGTAGCAAGCAACATCATGGACAGAGGTAAACAGATCGAAACTGGTCTTGTTGATTTTGTTCCTCACCCGCCCTCCCGTTTGGATGCATATGCGTATCTGGAGGAGCCAATGAAGATGACGTTTGGAAAATTCGATTTCCGCGTCGAGAAAAAGGAGTGTATCGTCTCGAAGTTCCGATCTCGTCGGGATTTTCGTCGGGTGGTTCTGATCTCTCAAACTCGGCATCATCCGTCGAGTCCAGCGATAAGGAGATTTCGTCGCCACGCTTCATCGACAGCAGGGCAAGTGAAAAACTCGCTGTAATCTTCAGCGACATGTCATTCGAATCATCGGCGGACTCTTATATACGCGATGATTCAAGCGACACTGATAGCTTCGACTTCATCGACAAATCCGCCTCTATTGGGAAGGTCTTCACCAAACTCTATGGTGGTGTCACCGAACCAAGCAAAGTGAAAACTCCAAAATATCATCAAGTTTTTGCCATTGGAGATGCAAGTCGCGATCAAGAGGAAACATCGGAGGCTTTCGACGATTTGGGTAATCCCTATGTCGATCCCTCAGATCTAAGGAGAGGTATGGGCACTAAATATGTCGGGCCCACACCACGCGTCAGAGTTCAACTTCCACAAACAGCCCGGGATAGAGCTGCGAAAGCTTTAGATGGCTCGGAACCAATGACGACAACTGCTACAGTCCAAGAACGGCAAGCTTATCAATTTAGACTCGCCCGAGCTGGAAGAGAACTGGAAAAACAGCACGAAGCTCTAAACAGAAGAAAGGAGGCAGCTTCGCGTCAAGTAGACGAAGGGCAGAGTTAAGTCGACAATCTGGAACCTCGGGAGATAGCCATAGAGAAGCTCGGAACAGAGCAAGGTCAAGATTGCAACACATACCTGAAGGAGAAAGAGAGTACCTGGTTCAAAATCTTGACATGTCTTTTATGTCGATAGACACGAGAGGGAATATTATCCCCAAGACACCAGAAGCTGGGTATATGGCGACACAAGCCTTTATCCTTGCATCTAGGCCACCTCCAGGAGATCCAAGGGAGGCTTTGTACAACATGGCAGTGGCAGGAGCTGAAGCCATGGGAACGGCGTTTGTATCAACACCGCCAGAAGGAGCTGCAAGGCAAAATAGTCCACGACCTACGGCAGCAGCAGCAGCAAATGTCGAAGGAACAAGTGGAGCAAGAGATACGGCAGCACAAGCAAGGGTAGACAGAGCACGGCAAGGCAGAAGGGAACATCGGTATTCCCTAGAATTAAACGACGAGGATATGTGCGGTTTGCCGTGTTTCACAAGGAGAGTACGAAAACTCGAGTCCCTTCGGGATTTAAGTTGCTCGATCATTTCAAAAATTCGACGGCCCTGCAAGATCCGGAGGATTGGCTAGTTGATTACCTCGAGACGGTGAAGTTAACTGGAGGGACCAGGGCAACAGCCATGCAAAGCATTCAGGTGCATTTAAGTGGAGCTGCACGATCTTGGATCAAAAAGCTTCCTCCAGGTTCTATCGACAGTGCTGGGATAGCTTTGAGGACATATTCGTCAAGAATTTTCGATCCACCTGCAAGAAGCCCGCGTCTCTAGAGGAGTTACGGGCGTGTCGACAGAAGCCAGACGAGCCAATGAGAAAATATATCCAAAGGTGGAACATCATAAAAAATTCGGCAGAAAATATATCTGACGAGAGAGCAATAGATGCATTTGTCGCAGGAATCAGGCGTGGAGATTTTGTCGAAGATTTGGGAAGAACCAATCCAAAGACAGTATCTGCATTAATGGAAATAGCAAACAGATGGGCAGATGGAGAAGATGTTGTCCACAACAAACGACATAGGTCACCAGAGGAGGACCGCGGTCGAAATTATCAATCAAGGCGACGATTTCCTCGGCAGTACTCGAATTATGATGCTCCAGGTCAAATTTCGGCTGGTTTCCGAGCCAGTGCAGGAGGAAATAATCGAGATGATTACCAGAGAAGTAATGAGCAACGAAGTGACAATAGAGACGAATTTCGACAAAATAGGCAAAACAGCGGGCCAAGGTTCCAGAGGCCTTTTGTGTCTCCCGAAGAAATGATGAACGGGCCGTGTCGTATGCACTTTTTCCTCGACAACAACGGAAAAAGACAGTCAGGACATCTGCAGAAGGATTGTCGAAATTTCCAGGCAATGCTGAGATACGCAGGGCATGCTAATGCTCAGGCAGCGCAAAGAAACCCTCGAGAACCTAGAAGTGAGGTCCACCTGCCACCTCCTCCCGCGATAACAGATGACAATCGACATCAGCTAAGAATAGCGGCGGCGCCTGCACCACCACCTTACGTTGATCCCAATTCTAACGGAGCGGTCTCGATGATTCAGAAGGGAAGGCCGTCCAATAGAACTCAGAAAGTAATCTCGCGGCAGGTGTTCATGGCAGAGAAAATGCCTCCACCAACAGTTGAGTACCTCAATTGGTCAGGGCAAGACATTGGCTTCACCATAGCAGATCATCCGCAGCAAGTTCCTCGACCAGGGCAGTCAGCACTCATACTACCAACGGTCATCGCAGGATTTGACGTGTCTCGCGTGTTTATAGATGGCGGCAACAGCTTGAACCTCATGTACGCAGATACATTAAGGAAGATGAACATCTCCCTAGCAAACCTGCAACCAACAGACACGAGATTCCACGGCATCACACCAGAGAAGCCAAGCTATCCGTTGGGAAAGATAAACCTCGACGTTCGGCTTTGGGACCCGAGAAAATTACAGAATCGAGAAATTGGAGTTTGAAGTCGTAGATTTCCCGTCACAATACCACGCTCTGTTGGGACGACCAGCATATGCTAGATTTATGGCGGTACCACATTACACGTACGTATCTACTGTGGAGGATGCCCGGACCTAAGGGACCAATTACAATCAAAGGAAGCTTCGCTCTAGCCGATAAATGTGACAAGGATTTTCATCGACTATCAGAAACTTTCGGGATGCAAGCTGAGTATTTGGCATCAAGGCTCATGACTGACTACGACGCATCGCCGACGTTGCAAGGCCAAATAAAGAATCAACTTTCAACACTGAGAAAAATTCTAAGGAGGTGCAGATTCACCCGACGGATCCAAAAAGACGACATCCATTGCAAATGACATGGACCTCGCATAGGAAAGCGCGCTCGTCAAGTTCCTCCGTGAGAACTGGAAAATCTTCGCATGGTGTCCAGATGACATGCCAGGAGTACCCGTGGAACTTGCCGAACACCACCTTAACTTGGATCCACTAGCGAGACCAATCAAACAACCTTTGCGACGTTTTTCGGAACCAAACCGCAAAGCTATGCTATCGGAAATTGATCGACTCAGAGAAGCTGGTTTCATCAAAGAGATATCCACCGAAGCCACTTGGGTAGCTAACCCAAGTGATGGTGCCAAAGAAAACACTAAAGTCCTTCGCATGTGTGTCGACTTTACGTGTCTCAATAAACATTGTCCAAAGGATCACTTTCCCTCCCAAGGATCGATCAGATTATCGACTCCACGGCAGGATGTGAACGTCTTTCCTTTCGGACGCATACTCGGGTATAACCAGATCAGATTAAAAGAAGACGACGAAGCCAAAACAGCGTTCATCACACCGTATGGCGTATTTTGTTATAAAACAATGCCCTTCGGGTTGAAAACGCGGGAGCAACGTATCGAGGATGATGCAGAAGTGTTTGGCAACACAGATTGGAGAAAACATGCAAGTATACATTGATGACGTAGTCATAACGTCAAAAAAGGGGACAACATTGATCTAAGATCTCAAGGAAACTTTTGATAACCTCGACAAATTCTGCATCAAGCTGAACCCGACGAAATGCTCTTTTGGCGTTCCAAGCAGAGAACTCCTCGGGTTCTTAGTTTCAGCAAGAGGGATTGAGGCAAACCCCGACAAAATACAAGCCATCGTAACGATGAGGAAGCCAACCAAGTTAAAAGAAATACAGCAATTAACTGGGCGAGTCGCAGCTTTGAGTAGATTCGTCGCCAGGCTGGGAGAAAAAGCACTACCGTTCTACGCTTTGATAAAACAAGGGGAGAAATTCCAGTGGAACGAAGAAGCCGACAGAGCTTTCGAGGATCTAAAACGCAAAATCTCGACACCACCAATCTTGGTGGCGCCGAAGGAAAAGGAACCTCTCCCGCTCGTACATCGCAGCCACACCCCAAGTGGTTAGCACGGTGCTAGTTGTCGAAAGAGAAGAAGAAGGAAAACTCCATGGAGTGCAAAGGCCGGTATATTTCATTAGTGAAGTTTTATCGCCTTCCAAACAGCGGTACCCGCAGCACCGTAAACTAGCATATGGAGTGATTACAACAAGAAGAAAGTTGTGCCACTATTTTTCGGCACACCCGATAATAGTAGTCAATGAAGCACCTCTCTCAAATATACCGAACAATCCAGAAAGCTAGGGCGTGTCTCCCTTTGGGGAATACAACTTTCCCCTCGGGACATCACGTATGAAAAAAGAAAAGCAATCAAGTCGCAAGTTTTGCCAGATTTCATTGCAGAGTGGATGGAGCTGCAAAACACGGGACCCCCAGATTTGTCGAGAACTTGGACAATGAACTTCGACGGATCCAAGAGAGTAGAAGGAGCTGGCGCAGGAGTGATACTCATATCACCTGAAGGCGACAAGTTGAAATATGTCCTACGGATGACGTTCCCAAACGCATCCAACAATGAAGCAGAATATGAAGCCCTTATACATGGGATGAAGATGGCGAAAGCTTGCGGTGCAACTCGACTAAAAATCTTTGGCGACTCACAATTGGTGGCTCAGCAAGTTATGAACCAATGTGATGCAGTCAATGATAGCATGATAGCATACAAGGAGGTATACAATGAGCTGGAAAAGCTGTTTGATGGATGCGAGGTAAATCATATCAGTAGACTGAGCAATGATGAAGCCGACGCCCTCGCAAACATCGGGTCACAGTGCCTCCCAATCCCGCCAGGCGTGTTTTGGGAAGAAATAGCGGAGAGATCAACGAAGCCGAAGAAGGTGCAGAAAAAAGCAAAAGAAGGAAAATATCGGCGTCTCCCAAAGAAACCATGGAGGACGAAGAGGACCAAGAACTTGTGATGATGATAGAAGTTCCTTGGATGCAAGCATACGTATCGTATATCCTCAGGAAGGAAATACCCGACGATCCAATTGAAGCAAGGCGAGTTATTCGACGGTCCAAAGCTTTCACAGTGGTCAAAGGGGAGTTATATAAGCGAAGTATTTCAGGCGTCTTGCAAAGGTGTGTCACACCAGAAGAAGGAAGAATAATCCTAAAAGATGTGCACGAGGGAATATGTGGTCACCACGCAAGCAGTCGAGCTATTGCAGCCAAAGTCTTTCGGGCAGGATTCTACTGGTTGACAGCATTCGAGGATGCAAAAGAGATAGTACGAACTTGCGACGCGTGCCAGAGATTTGCCGCAAAACCGCACTCTCCGGCGGCAGAAACTAATGCCAATACCATTATCATGGCCCTTTGCCCAGTGGGGACTCGACATGGTAGGCAAGTTGCACAAAGCTTCGCCAGGAGGATACGAGTACCTGTTGGTTGCTGTCGACAAATTCACCAAGTGGGTAGAAGCGAAGCCAATAAATTCACCAGATGCACAATCAGCAATAAAGTTCGTGAAGGGCATCGTTTTTCGATTTGGAGTACCTCACAAAGATCGTCACGTACAATGGCAAGCAACTTCACGTCGAAGGAGTTCAAGGCATACCGTGCGGAAGTGGGCACCAAATTGCACTTCGCGTCGCTTGCACATCCCCAAACTAATGGTCAAGTCGAGAAAGCTAATGGCATTATATGCAATGGCATTAAAAACGTCCGCTAGGACCGCTTGAAAAGGCTCGACACACCGGCCGAAGAACCGCCAAGTGTTTTGTGGAGCATCCGAACAACACCAAACACAATGACACAAGAAACCCCGTTCTTTCTGTCCACGGAGCCGAAGCCGTACTACCAATTGAAATAGAGCACGATTCTCCAAGAGTAACAGGGTACGATGACGAAACATCACGAAAAGTTCGGGAGGATGATATGGATGCACTCGATGAAGCTCGAGATGAAGTACTGTCACGGGTTACCAAGTACCAACAAGACTTGAAGAACTACCACAGTCGATGATTGCGGCCAAGATCTTTTCAGGTCGGTGATTTGGTCCTGCGACTCAACCAGCAAAGTACAGAGAAGCTCGAGTCACCATGGTTGGGGCCTTACATCGTCACGAAAGTCATCGACGGAGGAGCATACAGGATCAAGGACAAGAAGATAGGGGTTCCTGAGAAAAACCCCTGGAACGTGGCGCAGCTCAGGCGGTTCTATGCCTAGAGCCGAAATATAGTCCTTCTCTGTAAAAATACAATGTACTGAAACGCCCGCGAGTTACTCCTCTTCCTTTTCCATTTTGGAGAAACAGCGGGAGGAGGAGATTGGGCCGACGTAGTGCCTTCGGAAGATCCCGCAGATTTTCGAGAATCCACGGGTTCATTCACAAAAGACGGAGCTTCTTGATTGTCATCAGTGACAATGGCCCTTTCTTCGACTTCTCCACCTTCAGGAAGAGGAGGAAGCGAGACAAGTTTTGGATGATCCTGTGCAAAATAAAGCAGGGAGAGATATCGAGAAAGAAGTAACAAAAAGATAGCAAAGCAACAACAAGACAAATAGACAAAGATTACCTTGGGAAGTGGATTGGCTGGCACGAACGGCGTCACACGGCAAGAAGAAGGGACAGCATCTCTTTTGCTGAGAGATGAAATTTTTCGGACAAGTTTTTCTAAATCTTTGACCTCCAAATTCACCGACAAGCCGATCTACGTCTTCGTCGCCAGCGATATTTCCAGAGAGGATATTTGCGAGCTTGAAGTGGCTGCACTCTAGTACTAAGAAAGTATGCAGTGATTTGGATACCCGATAATTCTTGGCCGCGAGTATTTTGCAACTCGTGGATACGAGTCATCAAGGTTTCTGTCGACGCCCTTTCTTCTTCGGTGGCCTCCGCGTCCCAGGAACGGCGGCGAAAGATTTTTTCGGCGCCATCAAAAGGAGGAATGTTATCCTCCGCACATCCATGGTTCTCCTCCTGAATGTACAACCACTTCTTGCGCCATCCTTGAACTGAGTCAGGAAGCTTGACGTCGAAGTAGTCAACAGTGGGACGAACAGAAATTACAACGCCGCCTATATTATAAGCGACATTGGGCGAGCCATTACGGCGGCAGAAGAAAATGCGCTTCCATAGCGCCCGGCTAGGGCCGGACGCCAAGGAAGGCCTCGCAAAGTGTGATGAAAATGGAGATGTGAAGAATGGAGTTTGGCGTGAGGTGGTGGAGTTGCAAACCGTAGACAAAAAGCAATCCACGAAGAAAAGGATGAATGGGGGCGGACAGACCGCGGATGAGGTGATCGACAAAACATACCCGGCACCCCATTGGAGGGGTTGGGTAGCTCTCCTCACTGGGGAAGCACAGCGCCTTGGATTTCTTGCTGATCCCCGCCTTCTTCAACATGTTGATGTCTTGCGAGGAAATTTTTGACCTTTCCACTCCGCCGCTCCAAGATCCGCGGCCGGCCATGGAGGATTCCGGTGTGCCGTGCCTCGTCAAACCGCGCGGCGGCATCAACAATGGCACAGGATTTGCAATCTGGAGGTGAGGAGCTCAAGAGGTTGTGAATCGCAGGAGGAAATTTGCAGATGAGAGAAGGAGGACGGCGTGAGCGGAAGTGTCCGAGGAGGAAGAAGATGATCTTATATAGGGGTGCGGTGAAACGACGGACCTTTGGATAAGGAAAATGTGTGTCAGATGATAGCCACGTGGCAACAAGGGTAAAAAAGTAACTTAATAATGGAGAAGTTACGGTACGTGCGCCCAAAAAAGTGGAGGACATGTGTCCCCCACTTGCACGACGTGTCAAGATAGTGGATCAATTGGGCCCGCATGGCAGCGAGAAAAGACTTGTCGCAAATTTTTGACTAGCAATCGTGGCTATCGTCAGCAATAACGTCACCTTGACGAAGAAAAATTCGGCTTAACACTGCATCAAAAGGCGACATGAAAGGTATTGGAGAGCTTTTGATCAAATACAAGTTTTTGAACAAATGCTCGGGGGCTACTTTGGAAAAATGAAGAGATCAAGAAAGACAAAATAGAAATGGTGTGGGCCTATGATCAAATACAAATATTTGTTCATAGCCTCGGGGGTTACTCCCATCGGGAGCGCTGTTCACGCACCCGAGAAATTATAAAACTTCGGGAAAGAAAGAAAATATAGCGGCATAATAGCGTGGAGCCTACAACCAAGCACAAGTCCTTGGTTGTAGCCTCGGGGGCTACTCCCATCGGGAATGTTGTTCGCGTGCCCGATGAAATTATGAAAAAGAAAGAAAGTCAGAATGAAAAGAAGAAACATAGAAAAGCAAGAGAGTATATTTCGAGTTATAAATAACTCTGCATATACTCCCATCGGGAGAGCAATATAAGTCATCCGTGACTCGATAAAATGTGCCATTCCATCAGCCGAATAAGCACTCGACAATATATTCTCAGAACGCCGAAGTTGCGATCAATTTCTGAATGCCGCAAAACTTTGCGAAGGTAAGACCCCAGATCTATTCTGTGAGGCGTGGCGCCGTCTCTGACGTCGGTTTGCTACTTTTATCCATATCAACAGATACGAAGAAAATTCCTAACGGACGCGTTAGGTACTCGATAAATATGACTAGGACTCGACAGAATGGTAAGACCTTAAGCGGCACCTGTCGAAGTTTACACCAGTATCCCGAAATCATGTCCAGGGACGTGATTTTGAAGTAGGTTTTTGCGGATTGCCACTAGAGCAGTTTAACTAGTACCTGATCCAGTCGATGAACTAGCTCCAACTACCATTATCCCCTGTACAATATAGAAATTTATATGAAGAAATATAGAAAGGTTTAAGATATCGAGTGAAGCACACCGTAATATCCCGGGTTTAGAGATGATCGAGGGGTAGATTTTAGAAAGGGATGTGCATTGCATCGTAAATTCTGGGGAAATTTCGCGCTTTTAAAACAAAACTGCATCGAAGGGGGACAAGTTTCTCTCTCGACACCTTACAAGGTTAGGGTTTCGAGAGTGCGACAAACTTGTATCTCACCTAACTAATTTAGGGTTTTGAGAAGAGAGGAGAGTAAGTGCATTACAACTTAAGTTGCATGATTGAATTCAAACCTAAGTTGCATTTGAATTTAAAATTCAAACATCAAATGAATATCTCATAATTCAAATGTGAGGTAATTCATTAAGAAAATTATAAATAATAAACAATATAACAATACAAATATAAAATAAAGCTCATTAGAGAAACTTGGAGCTTTATTGATAATCACACAAGATACATTGTCTTTACAATATTCAGATTTGAAAATATAAGATATTACAACACATTACAAGAATTGACAAAATGAAAAAAAAAATTACAATGAAATGATCAATCCTAAACTACAAGTTGATCTTCATGAAATTCTGGAACAAGATGATCTTGCAATTCATCTTGATCATCTTCCAAGTCCCTGCATACACACAAAGAGAAGAAACAAGTTATGCCAAGTGGCAAAGCCACTTGGCAGATTAGAAAAAAAAACAGTGAAATGGTGGATAATACCAAGCTCTGCCGAGCTGATCCTCTCACATCCAGGTGCAAAGCATCAGGTACACACACACACAGGCAGCTTACACTGCATGTGTGCATGCTAAACAAGCACACCAACGACCGAGAGGAGTCACCAAATGAAATCACCACTGTTGTCGACCAGAGAGAGCAAGGGAGAAGCATATATAACCTTTTTTGAGCCAAACCCTAGCTGTTCACCGGCAGCAACTCCACAAGGGTAAGCACACCAAGAACAGGTGAACAGCTATAGCTGTCTCACCTATCCCATAATCACCAGAATCAAACCAAGCATCAAGCTTGCAAGGAGGAGCAGGGCAAGCCAAGAAATCAACACAGCAGCTAAACCTCTACACCAACAACCTTTCTAGGAGCTGGAGTGAGGTATACCCAGATAAACATGAGCAAGCCATGGTTTTGCTCATAAATAAGCATGTGCATATGTCACAGAAGCAAAGAGGGTAGAATACCCTATTTGTATCATCATTTGGCTATCAGCAATATGATGCAAGCAAAATAAGGGTAAAACCATTAGGAATGGATCCAAGGGAACACTGATCAAGCCCACAGAATTAAAAGGAACTCAACCAGGGAAATCCAGCAAGGAATTAATCCCTATCTAGCTACCCAGATTCACCTAGCAACACACAGCTAGCAAAGCCATCGAATATCGGACAGATATCTCGTCCAAGTATGATTTCAACATCAAATAACCTGGCAGCCTATGAATGACTACCAGGATTAGTGCACGAAGCATCCAACAGGGGTAGGAGCAACCATTTCTAGCGACACGAGCCTCGCTAGGGTCACAACAGCTACCTATCCACACAGGAAATTCACCAAAGCATCACATCATTATCCAGTAGGATTCAGTATGAGCTAGGGTACCCAACCAGTGGTTGGCATCCCTCTAGCTACATCAGAATCATCCATATGATCATTACTCGATAAGCAGTTCACATCATTTATCCATCTAGTAAAGCAAGGAATTACGGATAAATGAAACAGCTTAAGTAACCAAAGCACCAACATCTTGCCGGTGACCCAATGGCTCACTCGCAAGCATCGATGATGCTTGAGTAAGCATTAACACAACATCACAAGTATAAGTGTCACATAGACACCAGGTGAAGCACCGAGTAAGGCACGAGCAACAAGCAAGTGATGATCATTTGATCATCGTAGCTCGCTAAAGCATGCCATGGCAGGCTAGAATCAATCACTGGTATCCCACATGAATTCTATGAATTAAACATCCAGAGATAAGCAACACTTGTATTACAGACTAGCACATAACCATTTTTATGGTTATAACCAGAAACATATCATCAAGGAATTGATGTATATGAACAACAATTAAGCAAGGCCAAATCTACTATAAGCCAGGACTCAATAATCATCACATAAATAACACTGTCTCTTGCTAAACAGCAAGAACCACTCACAGTAATGAACCAGGGGAGCTAGAGATTATTACAGCATAAGCATGCAAGCAACAACAATGGCTAGTGATGCTCAGATGAGCATCTAGCCAGATAATAACATGTATAACCCAAGGGTGAGCAGAGACAAGAATCAAAGGAAGCACTCGCCACAGCAAGATTTGCACAAGCACATAGACTAGAGCAGGCATGGTAGTAGCAGCACAGCAGGCAGCATACGCAGCAGCAGCAAGCACAAGCAGTAGCACAGCAGCATGTCTAGCTCGATTGGCGCAGTAGAGCACCAGCATGACAACCACCTCCATGAGGTGGAGCAGCCACGGCCAAAGCTCGAGGATAAAGATGAGGAGCAAGCAAGACAGAGAGAGAGGAGGAGAGCAGTAGGTCGTGTACCTGGAGCAGCGCATCGGCGTGCCATGGCGGCACGGCGGCACAGGCCATCAGGGCAGCGCCAAGCCGCGCCTGGCCTGGCGTCGCCGAGCAGGGGGCGCTCCGAAGCATCGCCACGACGCTCGGATCGACGGCGGCCGACGAAGCACCAGGAATCGCCTCGGTCAGGATCACAAGCGAGGTGCGGATGCACGATGACGAAGGCGAAGAACGAATCGGCGCGGACCACCGTGTTCGCCGTCGAGCGGCGGACCAGATCCACCTGATCTCGCCGGCGGCGACGGCCTGAGGCGGCGGGGATAAATCGGCGACGGCGGGGGCGATTTTGGTCGCCAGAGCGAGGAGGGGATTAGGGTTAGGACACGCGCGAGAGAGAAGGAGAGACTGAACGGGTTGGGCCGGACCAGGTGGGTCGGCCTGACCCTTTGGGCCACCTGACAGGTGGGGCCCAAGGGCATTTAGGTCATTTCACAATTCATGTAAATACAGAAACTTTGAAATTAAATAAGAAATGCTTAGGAGCTCAGAAAAATAAATTTAAAATATGAAAATGGATCAGCATAAAATTCTCTATTTAAATAAAATACCAAACATAATTTTTGAAGACAATTAAGAATAAATCTTATTTTGATGATTTAAATAATAATTTAAATCACACATACTGTTTTCAATAATGAAAATAAGTCCATTAATGCAAATGGACTATCAAAAACACCTTGACAATATCTCAAGGTTGTATTTACCCTAAATCAAGTATCTCTAAGATGTTCTTAGTATTTAACCTCTCATAAAATAACAACGACATCGGAAGGGGGGAACAAACCCTAAAACTGGAATCATGCATAATTGCTTCTTTAACCATTGCCCTTATCGGACAATGATGCTATTTTTCAGAACCCAGAGGACAAGGGTCAGTCCACACCATCCAACTGCAAAACTTTGCAGTGTTCAGGCAAGTTCATCACTTTCTCATGTCATTTGAGTATTTCTATCAAATTACTTGCAAAGTATTATGGTTATCACTATTGCATAAAAATCAAAACCACTACTTTCATAACTATGAATATGACTATGTGGTGGGAAATGGAACCATGGATTGTGTTGATATGGTGGAGGTTCCATTGCACGGGTTTATATCCATCTAGGATTAAACAACAAATGTCGCCAGTAATTCTTGTGCCGTAATACCCGTGTTAACCATAAGATCCGGAGTGGGACGGAGTAGTCAAAAGTGTTTCCACCTCTCGTACATCAACGGATGCACTTACCGTAGACACTTGACCCAGGTTGGGCAAGCGGTGGGGTGGGGATCCCATTCTAATTCCCCACGGTAAGTGGTCTATGATGGGTTGCGGCTACCGGCGAAGGAGTTTGGTTAACGAGTCCCGGACTCGTCGTCGTGGTCGGGGTCCATCCTTAATTGGTATAAGAGGACCGGCGAGGACCCAGGGTCGGGGTTTGCAACAAAGGGTGGGTGTGCGAGGTAGCGGAGGAACATGATTGGCTAGACCTTATACCGGGCCTCACACCATAGGAAGTGTGGACGGGAAACCTGCCCGGTTGGCACTGATACGTCCAAAACGTATCTACTTTCCCGAACACTTTTGCTATTGTTTTGCCTCTAATTTGTGTATTTTGGATGCAACTAACACGGACTAACGCTGTTTTCAGCACAACTGTTCTGGTGTCTCGTTTTTGTGCAGAAATCCAACTTTTAGGAAAAACCTCGGGATTTTGACGAAAGGGCCTATTTTCCCGGAATGCGACGGAGCCGGAAGGACAAGTAAGGTGGAGGCCCGAGGGCCCCACACCATAGGGCGGCGCGGCCCGGGGGCCCGCGCGGCCCGTGGTGTGGCCCCCTCGGCTGGCCTCCGACGCCCTCCTTCGGACTACTTATTCGCCTCGACCTAAAAACGCACGGGGAGAAGTCGAAGTCGCCGAAACCCTCCGGAACGCCGCCACATCGCGAAACTCCGTCTCGGGAGCCGAAGTCTCCGTTCTGGCACTCCGCCGGGACGGGGAATTGGAGGAGATCATCGCCGCCATCACCGCCAACGCCTCTCCATCAACCAGCCATGTTTCCCCCATCCATGTGTGAGTAATTCCCCCGCTGTAGGCCGAAGGGGATGGTAGGGATTGGATGAGATTGGTCATGTAATAGCATAAGATTGTTAGGGCATAGTGCCTAGTGTCCGTAGATGGTACTTTTATGATATTGTTGCAACTTGTTATGCTTAATGCTTGTCACTAGGGCCCGAGTGCCATGATCTCAGATCTGAACATGTTATTGTTTCATCATGATATTCATTGTTTATGGTCTTACCTGCAAGTTGTATACACATGTCGCTGTCCGGAACCAATGGCCCCGAAGTGACGAAAATCGGGACAACCGGAGGGAATGGTAGCGATGTGAGGATCACATGTGTTCACGGAGTGTTAATGCTTTGCTCCGGTACTCTATTAAAAGGAGTACCTTAATATCCAGTAGTTTCCCTTGAGGCCCGGCTGCCACCGGCTGGTAGGACAAAAGATGTTGTGCAAGTTTCTCATTGTGAGCGCGTACGACTATAATTGGAACACATGCCTATTGATTGATTAGTACTTGGATACCGTTTTATTATTATCTTTAAATGTCTTCTATGATTGTTACATGAGTTTCTCTCATCCATGCAACGCCCGTTATCCGTCCCCGTGCCTACAGTATTTTAATCCTGCTGTTTACTAAAATCACTACTGCTGTCTTTGTTACTCTGCTGCTGTTATTTCACTACTGCTACTTCTATAAAACTATTACTACTTGATAAACTCTTGCGAGCAAGTCTGTTTCCGAGTGCAGCTGAATTGAAAACTCCGCTGTTAAGGCTTTCAAGTATTCTTTGTCTCCCCTTGTGTCGAATCAATAAATTGGGTTTTACTTCCCTCGAAGACTGTTGCGATCCCCTATACTTGTGGGTCATCAAGACTATTTTCTGGTGCCGTTGCCGGGGAGCATAGCTTTATTTGGAAGTTCACTTGGATTGATATTGTTCGCTGCAAATTCTCCATCATGGGTAAACCTCGCGATACTAAGGTCGCCATATTACCATCCACTACAAGAAAAGGTACAACTCTGAGTACCTCTCGCTGCTCTTGATTCACCATCCGTGATTGATAAACTTGTTTCACCACCACAAGCTTCAAATGCTCGGTACTTCGCTGAATCTGAAAACTCTCATAATATTGATAATATTTCTGCTGTGCTTGATGATAGTGGTTCATTGGGAACTTTTCTAGATGCTACAATTGCTAGGTCTAGACAAATTGAAAATACTCGAAACTCCTGATGTTACTACACCTGTTAATTCACCTGAACTTGAATACTCTAGTGATGATCTTGATGAAGATTATGTGGAACTTGATGATGATTTTATTGAAAAATGCAATGCTACTACTGATGCAAGAAAAATTAAAAAATTGCTTGCAGAACATACTGTTAGATATAAACTGTCTCCTGATCCTAAATTTGCCACATCTCCTATAAACATTAGGGATAAAGATTATGATTTTTCTCTTGATCTATCTCATATAGCTATTGTTGAGAAAACACCTTTTTGTGGTACTGAAAAAGAAAGTGCTGTTGACCACATGACTGAGTTATCTACTTTGAGTAGCTTGTTTTCTGATGATGTTAAGAAGCGTACTTACTTTGTTGCTAAAATCTTTCCATTCTCATTAAAGGGTGACGCTAAAACTTGGTATAATAGTTTGCCACCTAGTTCTATTAAAAGTCCAAAAGAATTGCTTAATGTTTTCTTCCGGAAATACTTTCCTACTAGTGCTCAACATGCTGCTTTGCAGAGAGTTTATAATTTTGATCGAGGAGATGAAGAGAAACTGCTCGAGGCTTGGGCGAGATTTTGCTCTCTTATTAGAGCTCTGCTTGACCATGATTTGGAAAAGCATGATTTACTTGATATATTTTATAGTGGACTAACCATTGAGTCTAGGGCATACCTGGATAGTTGTGCTGGTTGTGTTTTCAGGAAAAGAACTCCGGACGAAGTTGAAGAATTATTGGCTAAAATAGGCCGGAATTATGATGATTGGACTACGCCTGAACCAACTCCAACGCCAATAGTGAAGAAGAGGGGTTTAATTAAATTGAATGATGAAGATATGAGGGAAGCCAAGAAGTCTCTCAAGGAGAAAGGTATTAAATCTGAAGATGTGTGATACGTCCAAAACGTATCTACTTTCCCGAACACTTTTGCTATTGTTTGGCCTCTAATTTGTGTATTTTGGATGCAACTAACACGGACTAACGCTGTTTTCAGCAGAATTGCTCTGGTGTCTCGTTTTTGTGCAGAAATCCAACTTTCGGGAAAAACCTCGGAATTTATGCGAAGGCCGTATTTTCCCAGGAAACTAACGGAGCCGGAAGGGCAATTGAAGTGGAGGCCCGAGGGCCCCACACCACCGGCGGCGCGGCCCGGGGGGCCGCGCGGCCAGGTGGTGTGGCCCCTCGGCCGGCCTCCGACGCCCTCCTTCGGACTACTTATTCGCCTCGACCTAAAAACGCCCGGAGGGAAGTCGAAGTCGCCGAAACCCTCCGGAACGCCGCCACATCGCGAAACTCCGTCGCGGAGAGCCGAAGTCTCCGTTCTGGCACTCCGCCGGGACGGGGAATCGGAGGAGATCATCACCGCCATCACCGCCAACGCCTCTCCATCAACCAGCAATGTTTCCCCCATCCATGTGTGAGTAATTCCCCCGTTGTAGGCTGAAGGGGATGGTAGGGATTGGATGAGATTGGTCATGTAATAGCATAAGATTGTTAGGGCATAGTGCCTAGTGTCCGTAGATGGTACTTTTATGATATTGTTGCAACTTGTTATGCTTAATGCTTGTCACTAGGGCCCGAGTGCCATGATCTCAGATCTGAACATGTTATTGTTTCATCATGATATTCATTGTTTATGGTCTTACCTATAAGTTGTATACACATGTCGTTGTCCGGAACCGATGGCCCCGAAGTGACGAAATCGGGACAACCGGAGGGAATGGTAGTGATGTGAGGATCACATGTGTTCACGGAGTGTTAATGCTTTGCTCCGGTACTCTATTAAAAGGAGTACCTTAATATCCGAGTAGTTTCCCTTGAGGCCCGGCTGCCACCGGCTGGTAGGACAAAAGATGTTGTGCAAGTTTCTCATTGCGAGCACGTACGACTATAATTGGAACACATGCCTATTGATTGATTAGTACTTGGACACCGTTTTATTATTATCTCCAAATGCCCTGCTATGATTGTTACATGAGTTTCTCTCATCCATGCAACGCCCGTCATCCGTCCCCGTGCCTACAGTATTTTAATCCTGCTGTTTACTAAAATCACTACTGCTGTCTTTGTTACTCTGCTGCTGTTATTTCAATACTCGCTACTGCTATAAAACTGTTACTATCGATAAACTCTTGCGAGCAAGTCTCGTTTCCAGGTGCAGCTGAATTGACAACTCCGCTGTTAAGGCTTTCAAGTATTCTTTGTCTCCCCTTGTGTCGAATCAATAAATTGGGTAATACTTCCCTCGAAGACTGTTGCGATCCCCTATACTTGTGGGTCATCAAGACTATTTTCTCGCGCCGTTGCCGGGGAGCATAGCTTTATTTGGAAGTTCACTTGGATTGATATTGTTCGCTGCAAATTCTCCATCATGGGTAAACCTCGCGATACTAAGATCGCCATATTACCATCCACTACAAGAAAAGGTACAATTCGAGTACCTCCGCTACACTTGATTCACCATCCGTGATTGATAAACTTGTTTCACCGCCACATGCTTCGCATGCGGGTACATCTGCTGAATCTGAACACTCTCATAATACTGATAATATTTCTGCTGTGCTTGATGATAGTGGTTCATTGGGAACTTTTCTAGATGCTTCCATTGCTAGGTCTAGACAAACTGAAAATGCTGAAATTCCTGGTGTTACTACACCTGTTAATTCACCTGAACTTGAATACTCTAGTGATGATCTTGATGAAGATTATGTGGAGCTTGATGATGATTTTATTGAAAAATGCCATGCTACTACTGATGCAAGAAAAATTAAAAAGTTGCTTGCAGAACATACCGTTAGATATAAACCGTCTCCTGATCCTAAATTTGCCACATCTCCTATAAACATTAGGGATAAAGATTATGATTTTTCTCTTGATCTATCTCATATAGCTATTGTTGAGAAAACACCTTTTTGTGGTACTGAAAAAGAGAGTGCTGTTGAACACATGACTGAGTTATCTACTTTGAGTAGCTTGTTTTCTGATGATGTTAAGAAGCGTACTTACTTTGTTGCTAAAATATTTCCATTCTCATTGAAGGATGACGCTAAAACTTGGTATAATAATTTGCCACCTGGTTCTATTAAAAGTCCAAAAGAATTACTTGCTGTTTTCTTCCGCAAATACTTTCCTCGCTAGTGCTCAACATGCTGCTTTGCGGAGAGTTTATAATTTTGATCGGGGAGATGAAGAGAAATTGCCTGAGGCTTGGGCGAGATTTTGCTCTCTTATTAGAGCTTTGCCTGACCATGATTTAGAAAAGCATGATTTACTTGATATATTTTATAGTGGATTAACCATTGAGTCTAGGGCATACCTGGATAGTTGTGCTGGTTGTGTTTTCAGGAAAAGAACAACAGACGACGCTGAAGAATTATTGGCTAAAATAGGCCGGAATTATGATGATTGGAATACGCCTGAACCAACTCCAACGCCAATAGTGAAGAAGAGGGGTTTAATTAAATTGAATGATGAAGATATGAGGGAAGCCAAGAAGTCTCTCAAGGAGAAAGGTATTAAATCCGAAGATGTGAAGAATCTACCTCCAATAGAAGATATATGTGAGATAATTCCCCCTTCATCCATGATTGAGGTAAACTCGCTTCAACGCTTTACTAGGGAAGATATTCCGTATTCGAAACCTCCCGCACAATGCTTAGATGAGTTTGATAATTATATTGTTAAGCAAGAAAATTTTAATATGAGAGTAGAGAATCATTTAATGGAAAATTCTCAAGCTATTAGTCAATTGCATGATATTGTGGAGAGAACCTCCAATGATGTTAAGATGCTTGTCAAACATTTTCATATGATTCAAACTCAAATTGATCAACTCACTAAAGTGCAAAATGACTTGTTAGGAAATAATGCTAAAGAAAAACATGCTTATGAAGTAACAACTAGAGGTGGTGTCTCTACCCAGGATCCTCTATATCCCGAAGGGCATCCCAAAAGAATTGAACAAGATTCTCAACGCATTGAACCTAGAGCTCATTCTAAGAAAAAGAAAAAGAAACATAAAAATGTTGTAGAATCCTCTGAACCTGTTAATGATCCTAATAGTATTTCTATTTCTGATGCTGAAACCGAAAGTGGTAATGAACATGATAATGATAAAGATAATGATAAGATTGATACTCCTGATAAAGAAGAGGTTGAAGAAGAACCTGAAAAGCATGCTAAAAATAAAAAGTATACTAAAGAAGATTTTATTACCGAGAAACATGGTAATGAAAGAGAACCTTGGGTGCAAAAGCCAATGCCTTTTCCTGCTAAGAAACTAAAATCAAAGGAAGAAGAACACTATAATAAATTTTGTGATTGGATGAAACCTTTATTCTTGCAAATCCCTTTGACTCGATGCTATTAAATTGCCTCCTTATTCAAAGTATATGAAAGATATTGTTACTAACAAAAGGAAAATCCCCAATGAGGAAATTTCTACTATGCTTGCTAATTACTCTTTCAATGGCAAAATTCCAAAGAAGTTGGGCGACCAGGTATACCTACTATTCCTTGTTCTATTAAGAATAATTATGTTAAAACTGCTCTATGTGACTTGGCAGCCGGTGTTAGTGTTATGCCTTTTTCTCTATACAAGAGACTTTACTTAGATAAGTTGATACCTACTGATATATCTTTGCAAATGGCTGATAAATCTACTGCTATTCCTGTTGGTATATGTGAGAATGTTCCTGTTCAAGTTACTACTAACTGCTTGATATTAACCGATTTTGTTGTATTGGAAATGCTCGAAGATGATAATATGTCTATTATTCTTGGGAGACCTTTTCTTAACACCGCGAGGGCTGTTATTGATTGCAACAAAGGAAAGGTCACTTTCAATGTTGATGATAAGGAACACACCGTCTATTTCCCCAAGAGGATTGAAAAAGCGTGCGGAGTTAATACTATCTCTCATGTGAGAACTATCAAAGTGGGAACCATCGATTGTCCTATATATGAGCCTAAAGAAGAATATCAAACTCTTGTTATTGGATCCATATCAATACAATTCAAGGTAACATGATTGATTTGAGGTTTATTTCTTCATATGCTATGTAAAATTTATTTGGTGGCAAGACTTGATCAACCTTGTTAACAAATACCTTTTATATGCATAGAGGAGGTAAACAACATCTCTTTCTTTCTCCACTTGCTTTAGTTGCTGTAGCACTTTTACTTTGCAAAGTTTCTTAATTGATTTGAGATTTCAAAAATTTTCCGGCCAGTAATAATAAACTTAATACCCGTGAAAATGTGCATTTTTCAAAGTTTTCAAAAATTCGCGAAAATTATACCGTTGGTCCTATTTTTCGACGAGGCACTGGGAGCACCAGAGGATGACTGTGGGGCACCGGAGGGCGCCAAACCACAGGCCGGCGCGGCCTGCAAGGTGGCCGCGCCACCATGTGGTGTGGGCTCCCCTCGCCCCACTTTGTCATCTCTTTCTCCCAAGCACCTTCTCTCTCCCGAAAAAACTCGTACCAAGTTCATCTCTCTCGCGTTTTGCTCCAGAGCTCCAGATTTCTCGATCTCTTTGCTCAGCCCAGATTTCTGTCTGAAATTTGGCACATTTGCTCTTCGGTATGTGACTCCTCCACCCATCCAAGTAGAATTTCGTTTGGTTGAGTATATCTTGAATATTTTGCTGCTGTAGGTAACATGTTTAGTGAGCTTGCATGCTTGTTCTAAGTGGTAGAAACTAGTTTTGATGCATGATTAGTACTCTAGCAAGTTCCTATGGTAGTTTCCCTCAATTTTATGTCACCAAATCAAACTTTTATATTGATTGTTGAAAATTTCAGAAAATGAAGAAGTTCAAATTTGGAGAGTTGTTCAAGAAGGGAACAACCAGCACCGGGAGGCCTTCTAGGTCCTCCACCCAAATTAGGCGGTCATACAATGAAGACATCCTCGCGCCTAGCTTCGCGCCCGAAGAGGACAACGGGCCTCCTAATGCTTCTACTTTTCCATGCTTTGATTTTCTAAGGAATGCAGGAATATTGGAGGACTTCTTAACACTTGTCAACAGGGCAGGGTTAACCACCTATATGGGCGATGAAAGGGAGCAATACTACTTGCTCACCAAGACTTTCGTCGAGAGTTTCCAGTTCAACAACAAACAATATGAGCCAACGGTTGCGTTCAGGATCTATGGTAATACTGTGACTATGCCATTGAAGGATTTTTGTTGTGCCTTGGATATTGCCCCTGTAGGTACAGCAAGTAGGATTGATGACAACCCCGGGACTTGCTGGAGCTCTACCGAGGGATTACCGATGATGATTGTCACACCATTCAGCGGGGCAAGATAAGGAACATTCAACTCCCCGCCATTAAATATTTTGCATACTACATTGCTACTAGCATTCTTGGTAGGGAGAACACTAGTAATATCTCTAGCTACCATCTTGCTTTCTTGAACATTGCACTTACTCGGACAAACATCCTATCATCTTGGTGCTCTTATTGCTCGCCGCCTGTCTACCGGGGGCCTATTTTTGGAGGAACCATTGCACTTGCGTGTTTTAACATTTCTTAATCTTCCTATTGATCCTAATGATGTGCCATTGGCCCCTAGGAGACTCGATATTACTGCTATGAAGAGTCATCATTTTGTTACAACTGACTCTACTTTAGATAATATGGTATATAGAATGTTGTTTTCTGACGGGGAGGAGAAGGAAATCCCTCTTCCCCAACCTGGTTTGCTCAGTATTCACGAGGCAATCATGGTCGTGCACTAAGGAGGAGGTGGATGAACATATGAAGATACAAGAGTTCCACCAGCAACATGACTCCGAGGACGTCGGGACCTCCTACGACCACACCGTCACATATCCGGGTGCTTCTTCTAGCACATACCCGGAATACGACCCATCTTCATATTACGGAGATACTACTTCATGGGATCGATGGGATTGAACTCCACTTAGGCCAAAAGTCTAAGCTTGGGGGGAGGTATACCGGCATCACTCATTCTTTGCATATTATGATTGCTGTATACTTGTATATACTTGTTTAGTTCGTTTGAGTGTTTTTCTAATGAGAGGAAGATGATATTTGGGGAAGTGCTGCCTGAAAACAGATTCTGGGCTGTTACCGTAAACATTCGTGTGCCCAGCCAGAACAGTATTTTGAGTTGAAAATTTTTGTGCATGTTCCCCAGGTTGTTATCTAACTTTCATTAGTTGAACACTTTTCGAACTGAGCAACGTAAGATTTTTGTAAAAATCGATTTCTGTACTGCTGTCAGGTTTTGGCAGATTTCTGCTATCTCGCTTCTCTGTGTTTCTTTTAGTTTGTTATTTCTTGCTTTCGCTTTGTTTCTTTCCCAAAACACAAAAAGACCAAAAATATTTCTGTTGTTTCTCTTCATCATTTGTTTATCTTGGTTTTTGCATTTGGTGGGTCCCCCTCTCAAGGTGTTTGACGAGAAGTCCGTTCAAAGTTCTCGACAATACACAACCGATTACCCCATCGCTGAAGTAGCATATAAATTTGTTCAAGGGAAAGATTTGGTCGAGAATCTCAGGAAGCTACCAACAAGTATGTGTAATTTGCATGCGTGGTACAGTAATGCCACAAAGAGAGGGATCGAGTCTATCATGGTGCGAGTTAAGGAAGAGAACTACTTCCAAGAATACTCTGTGAGCGTTGACTTCTGCGAACTTTTCCAGTTATACAATCTCCGGGCCCTCGACAAATCTATCATCAGTTGCTATTGTCTATAAGTGATTTATTTATGTAATTTGAGAAGTCTTTAGCTCAGCTCGTTCATTGTCTGAAAATTATAATCTTTTGTGCGCTATATTATGCAGATCGAAGATGCTCGAATGCAAAGGGATGAAATCACGGACATTGGGTTCATTGACCCGGACACAATGCATGTTAAAACCATAGAAGATCTCGTCCATAACAGGGATACACCGAAGACTTTGCTAAGATTTTTGAAGCGACAACGTGACAAAACGAAAATATTTTGGCCTTACAACTTGAAGTGAGTGTTATTGTCTTATAACACATTCTATTTTGCTCACCATATGTTAAAATTTTAACTGATGACTTATATATCTGACACTGCATATTTAAACGTGCGCAGGTTCCACTTTATTCTTATCGTCAATGTAGGATGGAGATGTTGAAGTCTTTGACGCACTAACCAAAGAGCCTATACTATACAAGTCGGCTTTTCTTATGCTCAAAAGGTAATTTTAATTCTTATCGGTTTTTTTCGTTAATTTCCTGATATCAACTAATTGATAACTCTTTTATGCATTTTCTTTTATCGGGCAGCGTATGGGAAACGTTCATCAAGGAAGATCAGTCACGTGAATGGCCACCGAAGCTGATATGGCGTGCGAACAAAGTAAGTAGTACTACCTAGGTCCACACACCTTTATCATACTTGATTATTGTTTGATTGAATTATATTCTTGTACATAAATGCACGAAACAACCACCGAGGACTGATCTATGTGGATACTACGTTTGCGAGTACACTCCACAGATTTGTCAGTGAGAGAACGAATAATCAAATAAATAATGAGGTACGAAAACAATATTCACAAATTTATTTTGTTACCATAAGTTGTGCTGAGTTTCAGTAATAATTGTTTGATTGTGATTTGATATATATATATATATATATATAGACACACACACACACACATAGCTCATGTATTCATTTGTATCTCATTCTTTTACAGTTGGCAAGAAAGCGGGACAGGATCTCAATCGAGGACCGCTTCAAAGCAATTGGAGAGGAATTGGCGGGATTTTTCCTTCGGGACGTCATACCACCATTCAGAGAGTACCACTATGCATGAAAATCTACATGTAACATATAGTTTGACTCGGAGAGTACCACTATGCTACATGTAATAGATATATAGTATGCCTCGGAGAGTGCAACTATATATGCATGAAGATTGAATTTCCGTTCACGGGAGTGGTGTTTTGGAACATGGGAGCATATGCTCCCTCTATTTTGAAATGCATCTTACACATATTTTGAATTTCAAAAAAATTGAAACCAAAAATTCGCATGTAAATCTTCTCGTGCTACACGCTTACAAAGTTGTTTCATAAAAAACCGACTTATCATGTGACGTGTGTAAAAAAGACAAAACTCAGTGCTAAAAATAATGCTTTTCACAAGATAAGTTTTCTCTGTTTTATATAGACCACAAAAAATATTGGTTTTTCGTGAAACTTGACGAACGAACATATATTATGAAGATGTACATGTAAAATTTTTTGTTAAATTTTTTCGACATTTTGAAATATGATTTTGTGGTAGAGGGTGCATACGCACCCGGGAGCCGAATTGAATTTCCGTACTACTTAATTTGCGATCTTATGCAATTACATGTGTTATATTATATGCACCAAGTTGATATGCATCACCTTATACTACCTAAACTCAAATGCGTTTCTGGCGCATCGACGCGATATGAAACGGTCTGATACCCCTAAACCCCTCCTAAAACCCTAAACTCTGAATTCTCTGCCGCGGCAGAGATTTATGCATTTATCTGCCACGGCTGCCAACCTTTGGTACCGGTTCGTATTAGAAACCGGTACCAAAGCTCGCTCGCCCTGCGCTCTCCTGGGAGCCCATGTGAAGGCCCCTTTAATACCGGTTTGTAAGGAACCGTTACCAAAGGGGGGGCTTTTGTTCCGAATCTTTTGTACCGGTTGCTTAGCCGGTACAAAAGCCCTCTGGAACCGGTATAGATGGCTCTTTTTCTACTAGTGCATGTTCATCTATGTTTATTTCGTGTATATCATATTTATGCCTTTTACAATTGTTGGTTGAAGTATACTTGATTTTATTAGATTTTACGGTGGCCAGATGTAACCATGTCGTGCTAGTTCTAGAATATGCATTGTTTGCTGATAAATAGGTTAGGGTGACGTTGTTAATTTCCCTATTCCATCTTTGCGTGGTCTGATATGTGCTTGACTGTTAATGCTAGTTGAATCGAAAGCACATGACCCATGTTATTTTTTGTTTTTGAATCTTATGATTTGGTTTTGTGCATCGATGATTAAATTTTGCAAGGGATGATTCTGTAACATCTTGTGCATTGCACAAACACTTTAGATTATGCAATTTTCTTGGTGTTACAGAATTATCTCTTTACACTAAGTATGAGTCTCCCGATTCTGCCGATGATTAAACCATGGCACCATCTAATGAGAATCAAAGGGTGTCCATAAGCCCTCGTCATATGTCTATGTAATTTTCTTGTGCATTTGATTTGGTCTTGTAGGTACTATTTTTTTCCCCGTGTGTCTTTATATGAGGCTTTACATCTATGGCTTATCTATATGCCGATGATTAGAATGTTGTGACACTATGTGATCCTGGGATGGTGCAAGCGATCCATGTGATATGCAAAAATACAAATCATGTGCATCCTATGTACTTGGATCATTGCTCCATCCGTGGGATTTGTGTCTCCACTATAAGTATGAGACATGTTCTTGAGTTAGCCCTTCTTCATGTTCATATGGTGGTGCTTTCTTCCTTGCAATTTCTCTGCCGACCTGAGGCCTCCTTTTATATGGGCAAGGGGTCACCACAGGATGATGCGTGGTTCCACGCGGCGAGGTATTGTGTGCGTGGGTGCAACATGCCGCAACATGTCTGTGGCCAGGCGACTGGAGTGGTGGAGCCAGAGGCGCAAACAAATGATGTTTTCTCCCAGATTAGTCATGTCTTGGCTAGGAGGGATTGATCTGACGGGTAGCCGCTCCATCACCACCTGTTTAGTAGAGCTCCGTGGGGGCGGCTCAGCTCTCGTCCGGTCGTCTATGCGGGGACCTTGTTTCCCCAGAGATGATAGTGCCCTTCTATACCAACTAGTTTCCATGAAAAATACAAAACTTTTGTGTAATGAAAGTTTGATAGAAAAGTCTTCACATAGATTAAAAAATGTTACCATATGTACCACTTATCTTGGTTATCAAGCCAAATACAAGCGGATGACCAAAACCATGATATAATTTGTGATAATGAATCCCAAATGGTAGATATAAGATTAAACATGTCAACACTAGAATTTAGCTGAAGGTAGATCATATGTTATGTAAAAGTTCTTGGTATGATGATTTCCATGGATTTGTAACTACCCATTTTTCATCTAAATGAGATTCGGTCGATTTTCCAAAAGTATGTCATATATGTACAAATGTAGTGTGCTATATATACTTTGGACCTTGAAATCTCAATGAACCCTTATAACTTACCTTAGCTAGTAGAAATCTATGCACTAGCCACAAAATACTTAAATAATTACCATTTGATATGAATGGTCAAGAGCCGCCAAGTTTGACCTGTTTTGGAAACTTCCAAGTAAATTCAAAAAAATACAAATAAAAACAAGAGAAAATATGCACAAATTGTCCTTTTGTACAAACTAGTTTCCATGAAAAATACCAAACTTTTGTAATGATAGTTTTCTTGAAAAAATGTTCACACAAAAATGTTACCATGTATGCTTATCTTAGCTTTCAAATACCAAGGGGATAATGAGCACATTCATGGCATATATAGTGTTCATGACAGTGAATCCCAAATTTGTACATAGGTGCATCTTGTCATGACCAACAATATTGCCAATCGGAGTATCCAACTTTTACAGCGGATATATCTAGAATCTCGAAATGGTAAATAAGCATTTTAGTGAAAAAATTCGATTGAAATGCTTGCACGTCATTGCTAATTATGGTATATCCCAAAATCCATTCAGCACCCTTAGTGCCCAAATCAAGATTGCGTGACCTTGTTGCCCAAATCCATTTGTCACTTCGTGCTCAAATCCATTATGCGCACTTGGTCGAAACCCTAGCAATTCTCCTACTCCCGGGCGTACATGCAGACCCGCGCCGAGCCCCTCTTCAGAATAACGCCGGGATTCGTCCCTAGTTACGGCCACACACACGGACTGGACCACAACAAGGCAGGTGAGTTTCTCTTCTTTCTCTCTCCCCGTCAACAAGTCCTACCTCCCCTCAAACCCTCAATACCGCATAAGGTTCGGGCATAGTTTTTTTTAGCGAATTTACATTCAATCCTCGTAAAAACTAAATCCCCCATAGGATACATAATATCCTTTTTAGCCATCTTCAGATGTCACTATTACTTCAGCCGCCCTAGTGTTTCTACTATTTATTATGTTCTAATCTTTGTGTAGCTCGACATATAATGATTTTTGGATGTAGTATAAGTAACTTCTTAAAGTTCTGAATTTGTTGGATCATATGTGATATGGATATCCAGGCCTGGTACACTAGCAGCCATTGATATGATAATTAGGTCTAAGGTTGTACCAGTATTTTATTATAGTCTTGTTATTAGGAAATAATAATGTAGCCAGGTCATGTGGTGGACAATTAGGGTTAAATTAGTGTTGTGTTTGGTTTTGAGCCTGTCCAAACCAAACCAGGCCAGGGCCCATAGTGGGGCGCCGTAGCCTCGCAAGGCTGGCCGGCCACTTCCCCTCATATAAGGAGGTGGGATGGCTAGGGTTTGAGATAGACCACGTTTAAGATAAACCCTAGTTCTTAGTTGTTTGCTATGCACAACTATTGAATCCCAATTCTCCAATTTGTTGCGATCTGGAGTTTTAGGCTACTGAAAGTTTGTGTGATCTGTTGTTCCATTAGGGATTAGAAGATTGCAATCTACCGCTTCATGGTCGGCGGCTACGTGCGCAAGTGTGTGGAGTTGCGAATATCTTGCAGGGTTGAGATCTGTTGCATTGGCTACAGGAATCAATCGAGAGACTTCGACGGCGTCATACAAGTTATCTACCTCATATCATCGATTCCCTCCGCTGCATACACCGTGTGTTCATCAAGGATTGTCTAGCTCAAGGTTTGAGGTGTATCATTCATCGATCCGTTGCTTGCTGGATTTGTTCCCTCTTCTTCAGGCTGCGTTCATAGCGTTGTTGGGAGATTCTATCTACCCGGGTTCTCACTGTGAAAGATCGGGCAACACCCAAGGTGGATCAGCTGGGTTTCCTCGTATCATGTGGTATCAGATTTCTGGGTTGCTCACGGCGAGGTTTTGTTGATCAGGCATACGGTGTTCGCGTGGCACGAAGTCCGGTTATATCTTCAATGATTACCTTGACATCCGGAAGGGAGTACCACGTCCCGTGTCAGAACTGAAGTGGTATTTACGCCATTACGCGACAATTGAGCAGTATGAGGATTGGGATAAGTACATGGAATTGGGTTTCCAAGGATGTCGCCGATACCAAGGGAAGTTCACTGGTTATGATGCATACGTTCTAGCTCACCGGCATGTGGATGAGGAGTTGGACATATATTGGTGTAATGCAGTTGATAGAGGCGAGTATGCTTATACTTGGGCGGACTTCAAATTTTTTCTTCGTGGTGGTTTCAGGTTACCATTGGAGGATCGTGAGCAGCCGTCCGGAGTTGTGCATGCAATGAAGGAAGTGGGCAAGTGCATAGTTCCTATTCAGGAGATTGTTCCACTACCAACAGTCACTAAGGATGAGGTGATATTTTCAGAGGAGAGGAAACCTGCCTCTGATACCAAGAGCGCTACTGTGACTGTTGAGGAGGATGTACCATTGAGCGGACTGAATATGCAACTTAAGAAGGTACAAGATGATGCTTGCAAGATAGTTGACAAGGGTCAGCGGTGGAGTTTGTTTCAGACTCAGTGCTTTATCAAGGGCAAGGCTTTCAAGTTGATGATTGATGGTGGTAGTTGTACTAATGGCATTAGCAAGGCGATGGTGGCAGCATTGGGGTTGTCTACATGGCGTCTTCTTGAACCTAAACGTCTTGAGTGGTTGAATATCTGTGGTATGCTGAAGATTACTCACAGGGTGTGTGTACCATTTACAGTTGATGAGTATGTTGATGAAGTCGAGTGCGATGTGTTGCCATTGGAGGTGTGTGGATTGCTACTTGGGCGTCCTTGGCAGTATGATCGTAATGTGACACATGCTGGGAGAGCAAATACATATTCTTTTATGCATGGTGGCAAACAGCGGACTTTGAAGCCTATGGGTGATGATCATATGAAGTCCGATGTGGAGTTAGTGGTGCGTAAAGAGAAGTTGCACAAGCCTAAAGTGCAGCAAGAGGTGCATGATGTTCCGAGCATTGATGTTGGTTATGTTTCAGCCATGCCTGTAGATGACAAGCCAGTTCTTGTTGGTGACAAGCCGAATGAAGCTACACTTGTTGTTGATGTGGATGTTGCAGCATGTGCTACAGTTCTAGTTTGTGTTGATGCTAGTATGCAGACTGATGATGTTTGTGCTGATGGTCTTTCAGTAGATATGGCGCAGATGCGCGTGGGAGGAATGGGAGGTGAGCGCGTCAGTGGAGACAGTGGGCAGCGGCACTACCGTGCTAGGAGTACTGCAATCCAGTTTTCCGCGACACCGCGGATGCATCGAGGCAAGGATGGACGTGTGAGACATCTATGTGGCCCAGGAATTACACATATTGTGCAGGGTCATGTGCAGAGACACAAGGTTCCATCAAAACCTCGCAAGAAGAAGGTATTGGCGCCGACGTCCAAGCTCATGTGGAGAAGAAAGGAGGCGCCAAGTGCTGTATCAAGTCAAGCAGGCCGCGAGGGAGGATGTGGTGTGGAAGGCAAGCAAGACTTGAGGACGACGAGGACGTGTCATGTTCATATCACGTCACCTTTTTCCAGAAGACCCTCATGCGTTGGGGACAACACTTCTTGAAGAAGGGGAGATATGATATGGATATCCAGGCCTGATACACTAGGACAGCCATTGATATGATAATTAGGTCTAAGGTTGTACCAGTATTTTATTATAGTCTTGTTATTATGAAATAATAATGTAGCCAAGTCATGTGGTGGGCCAATTAGGGTTAAATTAGTGTTGTATTTAGTTTTGGGCCTATCCAAACCAAACCAGGTCAGGGCCCATAGTCGGGCGCCCCAGCCTAGCAAGGCTGGTCGGCCACTTCCCCTCATGGCCTCATATAAGGAGTTGGGATGGCTATGGTTTGAGATAGACAAGTTTAGACTAAAGATTAGGGTTTTCCCCATTGCGTGTGTTCACGTGTATCATCCCTCCGGGGGTACAGCATTGCCGTTTATCTATTATATCCGTTGCGAAGGTTCTTGTGTTCATCAAGGATTGTCTAGCTCAAGGTTTGAGGCGAATCGTTTATCGATCTGTTGCTTGCTGGATTCATTCCCTCTACTCCAGGTTGCGTTCATCGCATTGTTGGGAGGATCTACTACCTCGGGTACTCGTTGTGAAAGATCGGCCAACACCCAAAGTGGATCTGCTGGATTCCCCCTTATCAGTATGTATGTAGGTATGTACGTACGTACGTACGTACATGTATGTATGTATGTATGTATGTATGTATGTATGTATGTATGTATGTATGTATGTACGTACGTACGTACGTACGTACGTATGTATGTTTTTTTTTGCTTTCTGAAACTAGCTATTGTTAATGGTTTTACTGTAATGAATTAATATCAGCAAATTCAAAAATAAGATCATGCCAACACACTTCATATCTCTAGTTCATTTTCATAGTTAACCATGTTGATGATCCATGCTTGTTATATTTAACTGATTATCATATATGTACAATAACGGTTCCTGCACACTATGTATTCATAGTTCCTTTGCATAGTTAATCATGGCATGATCCACTATTGCTATGATGGTGATTCTTTGTTGATGTATGTATGATAACCAGACCATGGTGGTTTAAGTATGTCAATTTTCTTGCAAATTTAGCATGTTATGGTACTTTCCTACTATATTTGAGAGCTAAATTTGGTTTAGTTCATTTGCGCTTTACTTTGGTTCATTGTTTAATTAGTTCAATATCTACACACTTTGTTGAGAAACGATACCCAATATGTCACCCGAGATGATAAACAAGGTGTACATATCAGTCCAGTAAAGGTTCCAAATCGGTACAACATCGTTGTAGCCTGTAGGCATCATTGTTCGTTAACGTGTGAAAATCACATGCATAGTATTTAGGGATAAAGAGCGGAAGGTATCGATGGAAGCGCTTTTGAGAAAGTTGTTTGATCGATACCCGTTAAACATTGAAGGTGGTGAAGTCGCAATGCAGAGAGCCAAAGATAAAGCCTTGTGCATAATGTCAAGAGCATTAAACACGAGACCAACCACCACAAAATAATGAAGTATAAAGATTTAAGACTCTTATAAAGAAGAGATGTGTTAATATACTAGAGGAGGATTGGAAATGGTTTATAGCATCCCACTCCGGCGATGATTTCAAGATGATGAGTAGATGGGGGAAGCACATGCGGATGAAGATCACGATGAACCACAAGCTTGGCAGTCATGCATGGTTATACTGTGAAGCGTAGATTTGAATGAATAATGTGTTTTCTACTATGTTCGGTATTGTGCTTTGATACATGTTATAGTGAGTATATATGCCTACATATTGTACGTAAAGTGCAACTCTTTTAATACTACATAATGTGATGATGCTTATATTCCCTTGGTTAGAAAGTTACTCTATTAACGTTGACCTATTAATTTTTTTAAATATTAATCATGTTACTTGCAAAAACAATACTATGAGTCCCTTCCATGTGAAAGCTACAACAATGCCATTGATAGGAACACGTGGGAAGATCCTCTCCGCCTAGATTTTGGCAGGAAGGAGACTCGTGTCGGTCAGAGAGTCATCAAGTATGCGGCTCCTTGGGAGGAAATTTCCCTAAAGGTCCTAGGCTTTCCAACTTGAGGCGAAGATACATGAATGAGGGTGGTTGTGATCCTGGTCTCCAGGCGGTAGTGGACATGGCGGTAGCATGTGTGTTGGCTAAAAGAGGTGTGGCACAAGGACTTCCACCCTTGGATCCTTGTGTCGATATTATGCATGGATAAAATGAGCCATCCCACCCAGTCCGTTAAACCAAGTAGCAGTGACTCCATCAAATGATTCACCCATGGGTCTCCTAGTCCAGGCAACAATATCATTGTAAGCGTCGTCGGCTCCACGCCACCCCATTGTTGGAATAATACTAATTAGGCACTATAATTGAGTTGGTCATGAAATATTATACTCTTTCAATGATTGCCTTTTTGAAAGGGAACATAGACATCAATATTGAGTACACACTGGTGTTGACTAGAAAAAACTCATGTGCTTACATTATTGTTATATATGCATCTGTGCACTAATAATATGATGTCATGCACTATTTTTGTTTCATATATTTGTTATTTGAATATTAACTATTTGCACACCGTTTTTTGTATTGCCACTACATCTCTGCACAATGATCTTATTTCGTATATTTCTTTTTCTTTTATCACCTCTCCAGCTGTTCTGAACAATTTTCTAGTTCCTAGAAAGCATGTTCTTTAGTTCTTCTATCATGATTAATATTATCTATTACAAGAATGTTATTATGCATCTTACCCTAATCAGTTAACATTACTCTTGTTAGTGAATGCCTTTTCGTACAAACTGTTATTGTTTAGAAAAACTAATGTTCTTTTACTATGGCTATATATGCATCTATATATGCACCAATAATATGATATCATACAATATTTTTGTTTCATATATTTGTCTTTTAAAGATTAACTATTTGAATAGTTTTTGTATTCCCAATACACGTGTGCACAATATTCTAATTGCATTCATTTATTTTAGGGATTACAACATTAATGATCTATTTTGTTGGTATGTTTTATTTTATCTTCTATCCAGTTTCTATTTTGAACAATTTTTGAGTTCCTAGGAAGCATGTTATTCATTATTTAGCTCTATCGTGTTAAATGTTATCTATTACAAAACAAGGGTACATGTTGCTAGGCATCTTACCTAGTTCAGTTAATTACTTCTTTCCTCATTGTCTACATCTTCGAAGTTAGAGGATTAATTGTCTTTTGTGTGATCTTGTCTTGTTTTCCTTGCTACAGTGATGCCACGTGGAAGATGCGGCATGTGAGGATATCAACCACGTGAAGATGAGGATACTTTTAGGGTGATATTATATATATAGTTCACACTCCATTAAAGTTGATCAGCAAGAAACTTCTAGAAAGTTATACTTTTGTTGAGCTTGATGTCTCATGTACGTGACAAAATACATTGCGCTTGATGTAATAACCCTCTTACTAATTTGTGGACTAGTTGACATGCAATTGTAAGCATGAACTACTGAATTCATACATACACCAACCTGATTTGTATTAAGTATGGCAAATATGGTATTATTATTTTCTGCAAAAAGAACCAACGACGGGCAGATATTGATGAACAATCACTGCTGAACACATTCCCGTAAAAGCGGATGAAATTTTGAACATCACTTAATGCTCACCAATAAAAGTTCGTACTTTAAAGGTGATGCCACCGGAATTGTATTAATGGCAGATATTGGATGAATCGAGATGTCACTGCAAATCTAACAACTACATGGGAAGTCACAAACTCATGTCATTGATTACTCACTGATGACGGTCATATTCACCGATTCTCGTCAACTAGATAACTTGTGTGGACGGATGTTTTCATATATTTTTGTCACCAGTTACTTAACCAGTGATTCTCGGCTCGCAAGATGTAGGTGTATTGGTGACTCCTTCTTTAGTGATTATCGTCACGGCTACTATGACCATTGACGGGCAAATGAACATCACGTGAAGAGGTTACCAGTAACATTATATAAGTGGCGGGCTACTCTACAGTGAACAGTGCGGAAAACATGCCCGTCGCTGGTAAGCCTTATTTTGGTGGTGTATGGCCAGATTGCATTAAAATTTAGTTGATTTTGATTGATTGTAATCTAACAATTTGTTAATCTGTGTAATTTCCAAAGTTTCTAGTGAGATCCAAATCTATCATGTTACCAAAATTTTAAACCTGCACCCACTAGTAAAGATTGGGCCGTCACACACGGCTGAAATGGCATGTCGCACATAATAAACCTACCTATCGCTATGCAAGGGTAGACACTATATATGCCAAAAGAGCGCACATGGTTTATTTAACCATGTGTGATAAGCCATCCTTTTGAACATGCTTTTTTTGATCCAACCGTGTGCGAATATCACGGCCTTCGCAAACAACTTTTCTCTTCTAAGCGTGTGCATTTTGAAAATACAATTCAAAATATTATTCAATGTGAGAATGTTATAGACAAATAGAAATAATTATCACATATGCCAATTGAAACAACTAGTCACTTACCTGCAACTGCAGATGGCATGGTACAAGGCAAAAGGAAGGATGTGAGCTTCAGCCTCCTTATTTTCTTACATCCAAGGTGTTTTCCAAGACGGCATGATCATGGTGTGCATGTTTCTGCAGAAAATTATCATGAATGTGAGAAAACTATCCTATATTTTTCGTCTTGTAATCTGCAATCATATGGTTAGGGAACATAACGGCATAACACCGGGTTGTAAAAAGCACCGGGAGCAACGATACAACGTCACATGCCTTGCCTTGTTCTTATGCAGTGTTACCAAAATAAGGTCCCTATTATACAAGTATAATATAAAAAGATATTATTATAGATGGTAATACACAGTCGACGTAATGCATGTATATGCAGATCTAACATAACCATACAAGACTATACAAGTTCACTGCAAGTTTAGTTAACAAATAATCTATAGATGTGAAGTAATTAAAAAAAGACCACATTCAGTACATATACGACATAGGTAGATCTAAACTACAAGACTACCCTAATAGTAGACTAAATAACAAATCAACAGTGCATAGATAGATCGATCTAACAAGTTAACTAAATAAGAAATTAACCGTGTATAGATAGATCTAACAAATTAAGTAAATAAAAAGTTAACAAATCAACCGATTTGAAGGATTTAAGAAAGATGGATGATTGATTTAACAACATGCTTTGCGAGGGAGCAGCAGTGGCACTGGTACCTACTGGCTCGTGAGGCTGTGCATCTCCACTCGCGTCGATGAACAAGACGTGATGACGCAGATCAAGTGCGTCACCAACGTGGATGTACATCACACCGGCGATGCAACACGTCACCGGCGTTAGCTCCGACCAGATGCACCTTTTGGTATAGCTAGCAAGCATAAAAGAGGAAGTGACCACTGTTGTGGGGAGTGCTGTGTGGTCTGAAGATGGCTGATCCCATTTTATAAGGTAGGGTTTCACCAAATGGGCCCTAACGGGCCCTGAACATCGCAAACGGGACTTTGGGAGAAAACCGTGTGCGACATTCACAAACGACGGATGCTGAAGAAACCGTTTGCGACATTTTTGCACACATTTTGACTATTGGTAAGCCTGTGCGATGTGAGAATCTTCGCATATGGTAAATAACAGCAAAATCACGTGAGAAAAGTACAAACACAATTAGGATGTTCTTATAAATATATATATATATATATTTACAAACTATAAGACACTGATACGTCTCCAACGTATCTATAATTTCCGATGTTCCATGCTTGTTTTATGACAATACCAACATGTTTTGTTCACACTTTATATCATTTTTATGCGTTTTCCGGAACTAACCTATTGACGAGATGCCGAAAGGCCAGTTGCTGTTTTCTGCTGTTTTTGGTTTCAGAAATCCTAGTAAGGAAATATTTTCGGAATCGGACGAAATCAATTCCGGGGATCTTATAATTTCGCGAAGCTTCCAGAGCACCGGAGAAGGGCCAGAGAGGTGCCAGGGGGGCCCACACCACACCCCGGCGCGGCCAGGGGGGGCGCGCCCCCCTATGGTTTGGGCAGCCCGTGGCCCCTCCGACTCCGATTCTTCGCCTATATAAGCCGTCGTGACCTAAAAACATCGGCAGAAAACACGAACCTCCAGAAAGACTCCAGGGGCGCCGCCACATCGCGAAACTCCAATTCGGGGGACAGAAGTCTCTGTTCCGGCACCCTGCCGGGACGGGGAATTGCCCCCGGAGCCGTCTCCACCGCCGTCTTCACCGCCATCTTCACCGCCATCGCTGCCTCCATGATGAGGAGGGAGTAATCCACCCCGAGGCCGAGGGCTTCGCCGTAGCTATGTGGTTCATCTCTCTCCCATGTACCTCAATACAATAATCTCATGAGCTGCTTTACATGATTGAGATTCATATGAGTTTTGTATCACAATTCATCTATGTGCTACTCTAGTGATGTTATTAAAGTAGTTCTATTCCTCCCGCACGTGTGTAAAGACGACGAGTGTGTGCACCGTGTTAGTACTTGGTTTATGCTATGATCATGATCTCTTGTAGATTGCGAAGTTAACTATTGCTATGATAATATTGATGTGATCTATTCCTCCTACATATGCATGAAGGTTACGGTGTGCATGCTATGCTAGTACTTGGTTTAGTCTCGTTGATCTATCTTACACTAAAGGTTACTAAAATATGAGCATTATTGTGGAGCTTGTTAACTCCGGCATTGAGGGTTCGTGTAATCCTACGCAATGTGTTCATCATCCAACAAAAGTGTAGAGTATGCATTTATCTATTCCCGTTATGTGATCAATGTTGAGAGTGTCCACTAGTGAAAGTGTAATCCCTAGGCCTTGTTCCTAAATACTGCTATCGCTACTTGCTTACTGTTTTACTGCGTTACTACTGCTGCAATACTACCACCATCAACTACACGCCAGCAAGCTATTTTCTGGTACCGTTGCTACTGCTCATACTTATTTATACCACATGTATTTCACTATCTCTTCGCCGAACTAGTGCACCTATTAGGTGTGTTGGGGACACAAGAGACTTTTTGCTTTGTGGTTGCAGGGTTGCATGAGAGGGATATTTTTTGACCTCTTCCTCCCTGAGTTCGATAAACCTTGGGTGATCCACTTAAGGGAAAACTTGCTGCTGTTCTACAAACCTCTGCTCTTGGAGGCCCAACACTGTCTACAGGAAAGGAGGGGGAACGTAGACATCAAGCTATTTTCTCGGCGCCGTTGCCGGGAGGAAAGGTAAAAAGGCACTCATACTCCGGTTCCAGGTAACGATACTTTTCCGGCGCCATTGTGTTTGTGCTCGAAGCTATTTCCTTTAGATCCTCGCAATTGCATCTTTTTGTTTCTTGTTTACACTAGTTAGGCATAATGGAAAACAACAAAAAAATTAGTGAGCTTTTTAATCTTTTTCCTGATTTAGAATTGTTTGGTGCAAACATTAAAAAACCAATGGAACCTCATTTGCATGCTAGTAGCGATGTTATTAGTACGAATGCAATTACTGGTAATGCTATGGAGAAGTCTAAGCTTGGGGAAGCTAGTTTTGAACTTTTTAGCTTCCCATCTTTAGGTGAGAAAATTTGTTCTGATAACACTTTATCTCCCATATGCGATAACTCTAATGATGCTTGTGATATTTTAAATGCACCTACTGAAAGTACTCCATATAAAATACCTATGAAAATTATTGAACGTGTTATGGATAACCGCTATGAAGGGGATGGAACTGGGCATCCTGGAGATCATTTACTGTTTTTGCATGAATTATGCGGGTTATTCAAGTGTGCAGGTATCTCTATGGATGAAGTGAAGAAGAAATTATTCTTTATATCGTTGTCTGGTAAAGCGGCGCATTGGCATAAACTGCTAAAAGATGAGCATTCTCTTGATTGGAAGGATATTGTGCCTCTATTTTATTCTAAATTCTATCCTCCAAGTGAAATTCACAAAGACCGAAACCGAATATATAATTTCTGGCCTCATGATGGAGAGAGTATTGCCCAAGCATGGGAGAGATTGAAGTCTTTAATGCTCAAATGCCCCAATCATGAGCTTCCAGGTAATATCATCATTGATAATTTCTATGCAAGACTTTCTTTTCAAGATAAGACCTTGCTGGATGCTACTTGTTCTGGATCATTCACGCGCAACAAAGAAGAGTTTAAAAGGGATCTTCTTGATCGGATTAAGGAGAACGCCGAAGATTGGGAGAACGACAAAGGTAAAGAGTCAGGTATAAATTATGATTATGAATGCATTGAAACTTTTATGGATACCGATAAATTTCGAAATATTAGTGCTACTTATGGTCTTGACTCTCAAGTTGCTGCAAATCTTTATAAAGCCTTTGCTTCTCATTTTGAATTGCCTAAAAAGAATTTTGATAAGTATCATGAACCTTTTAAAGAGGCTTGCATGAAGAATGAAATTGTTGTTAATTATTGTAATAAGCATGCTCAAACTCCTAAGAATGTTATTTCCTATAAGCATGTTAATTTTTGTGGAATACATAGACCTTGTGGAGTTAATCAAATCAAAGATGAATATTGTATCCATCATGCTAATGAAAAAACTAGAAAGTGGTTTAGGGCTCTAGATGATCTTGGTAAAAAGTTTGTGCCCTCTATCCTTTTATTTGTGAAGTTTGCCATGAAGTGGGTCATTTTAATTTTCAATGTTCCTCCAATGATAATTTGAACCCAATGAGTGCTGCAAATTTGTATTGTGATGATGAAATTACTCCTAATCAAGCATGATGAACTTACTTTATTCTTGGGGTGTGAAGAACTCGTCGAGAAAAATCTCTTTGTTACATACGAGTGATCTTGATATTGATGATGTCCTTCATGGGTGTTTTTCTTATTGCATTGATAATAGCCATACAAATACTTACATACAAAATATTTTAGAAGATGACACCTTGCCAAAATATGATAGGACCGCTGTGTGTTTTCAACTAATTAATGAAAAGGAGGGATCCTCCCAAGTTTCTTCTATTGTTTCTGAAAGTAAATCAGGTTATGCGGACAAGCCACCCTTCAAACCTCTTCCTCCTAAAGAAGGGAACGAGGAGAAGGAAGAGAAGAAGAAGAAGGGAACGAAGAAGAAGAAGAAGAAGAAGAAGAAGAAGAAGGAGAATAAAAAGAAAGAGGTAACGGCGTATCCCCGCGTGAATGAGATAACGCTAGGTAACCGTAAGTATGTTGCTCCTAATGACTATTGTGACAATGAATCTGAATACGATGATCTTCCTATGCCCTTTACATACATTAGTGATCATGATTTGAATGAGCATACTACTTTTGATATTACAAATCTCTGGGAAACTAATTCTGAAAATGATAATAATAATTGCCATAGTGTCAGTACTATCCATGCTTCCTCCCATAATGATATAGAAAGCTCTAAGCTTGGGGAAGAGGTGTTTGAAAATCCTTTAGCTACTGGTCATTATGTTCTTGATACATCTCCTTCTAATAACAATAATGGTGTGGACACAGATAAACCGATTGTGAAAGATAACTATTCTATTTCTTATGATGACACTGTTCATTACAAAGAATGCTATGATATAGGTTCTAACTATCCTTATGAAACTTGTCATAGTCATGATTGGGTTACCAAAAACAATTCCCTTAATATGCAATTTGTTTACCATGTTCAAATTCTTGATAATAATCTTACTCCAATTACTATTAATGAGAATAACTCTTCTTATGCCAAATTTAATGATACTTCTATGCATATGAACCATGATAAGAATGTTTTAAGTGATGGGTATATTGTGGATTTCATCAATGATGCTACTGAAAGTTATTATGAGAGAGGGAAATATGGTTATATGCATCTTAATAATATTAAGTTTCCCTCTTTATGTTGAGAATCTTGAAGTTACTCGTGTTTTATCCTCTTATGCTTGTCACTTTGTTCTTCATGAATTCATTTGTGTACAAGGCTCCTCTTCATAGGAAGCATGTTAGACTTAAATGTGTTTTGGATTTGCTTCTTGATGCTCTCTTTTTGCTCCGGATACTATTTCCCGCGAGCGCAACATTAAAACTGCTGAGCCCATCTTAATGGCTATAAAGAAAGAACTTCTTGGGAGATAACCCATGTGTTATTTTGCTACAGTACTTTATTTTATATTTGTGTCTTGGAAGTTGTTTACTACTGTAGCAACCTCTCCTTATCTTAGTTTTATGTTTTGTTGTGCCAAGTAAAGTCTCTATGGTAAAGTTGATGCTAGATTTGGATTGCTGCGCAGAAACAGCATTTCTGTCTGTCACGAATCTGGGTCTAATTCTCTGTAGGTAACTCAGAAAATTATGCCAATTTACGTGGGTGATCCTCAGATATGTACGCAACTTTCATTAGTTTTGAGTTTTTCCATTTGAGCAAGTCTGGTGCCATTTTAAAATTCGTCTTTACGGACTGTTCTGTTTTTGACAGATTCTGCCTTTTATTTCGCATTGTTTCTTTCGCTGTGTTGGGTGGATTTCTTTGTTCCATTACCTTCCAGTAGCTTTGAGCAATGTCCAGAAGTGTTAAGAATGATTGTTCACCTCTGAACATGTGAGTTTTTGATTATGCACTAACCCTCTAATGAGTTTGCTTAAAGTTTGGTGTGGAGGAAGTTTTCAAGGGTCAAGAGAGGAGGATGATATACTATGATCAAGAAGAGTGAAAACTCTAAGCTTGGGGATGCCCCGGTGGTTCATCCCTGCATATTTCAAGAAGACTCAAGCGTCTAAGCTTGGGGATGCCCAAGGCATCCCCTTCTTCATCGACAAATTATCGAGTTCCTTCTCTTGAAACTATATTTTTATTCGGCCACATCTTATGTACTTTACTTGGAGCGTCTGTGTGCTTTTGTTTCTGTTTTTGTTTGAATAAATGCTTGTGTGGGAGAGAGACACGCTCCGCTGGTTCATATGAACACATGTGTTCTTAGCTTTATCTTTTAGTGTTCATGGCAAAGGTTAAAACTGCTTCGTTCATTTTTATATGGTTGGAATTGGAAAATGCTACATGTAGTAATTGGTATGATGTCTTGAATAACTTGATACTTGGCAATTGTTGTGCTCTTATTTAAGCTCTTGCATCATATACCTTGCACCTATTAGTGAAGAAATACATAGAGCTTGTTAAAATTTGGTTTGCATGAGTGGTTTCTCTAGAGTCTAGATATTTTCTAGTAAGATGTTTGAACAACAAGGAAGACAATGTATAGTTTTATGATGCTTGTAATATGTCTTTTATGTGAGTTTTGCTGTACTAGTTCGTGCTTGTGTTTTCTTCAAACAACCTTGCTGGCCTAAACCTTGTATCGAGAGGGAATACTTCTCATGCATCCAAATCTTGAGCCAATCACTATGCCATTTGTGTCCACCATACCTACCTACTACATGGTATTTATCCGCCATTCCAAAGTAAATTGCTTGAGTGCTACCTTTAAAATTCCATCATTCACCTTTGCAATATATAGCTCATGGGACAAATAGCTTAAAAACTATTGTGGTATTGAATATGTACTTATGCACTTTATCTCTTACTAAGTTGCTTGTTGAGCGATAACCATGTTTCTGGGGACGCCATCAACTATTCTTTGTTGGATATCATGTGAGTTGCTATGCATGTCCGTCTTGTCTGAAGTAAGAGAGATCTACCACCTTTATGGTTGGAGCATGCATATTGTTAGAGAAGAACTTTGGGCCGCTAACTAAAGCCATGATTCATGGTGGAAGTTTCAGTTTTGGACACATATCCTCAATCTCATATGAGAATAATAATTGTTGCCACATGCTTATGCATTAAAGAGGAGTCCATTATCTGTTGTCCATGTTGTCCCGGTATGGATGTCTAAGTTGAGAATAATCAAAAGCGAGAAATCCAAAATGCGAGCTTTCTCCTTAGACCTTTGTACAGGCGGCATGGAGGTACCCCATTGTGACACTTGGTTAAAACATGTGCATTGCAAAGATCCGGTAGTCCAAGCTAATTAGGACAAGGTGCGGGCACTATTAGTATACTATGCATGAGGCTTGCAACTTGTAAGATATAATTTACATGATGCATATGCTTTATTACTACCGTTGACAAAATTGTTTCATGTTTTCAAAATAAAAGCTCTAGCACAAATATAGCAATCGATGTTTTCCTCTTTGAAGGACCATTCTTTTACTTTTATTGTTGAGTCAGTTCACCTATTTCTCTTTACCTCAAGAAGCAAACGCTTGTGTTAACTATGCATTGATTCTTACATACTTGCTTATTGCATTTGTTATATTGCTTTGCATTGACAACTATCCATGAGATATACATGTTACAAGTTGAAAGCAACCGCTGAAATTTAATCTTCCATAGTGTTGCTTCAATGTCTCTACTAAGAATTTATTGCTTTATGAGTAACTCTTATGCAAGACTTATTGATGCTTGTCTTGAAAGTACTATTCATGAAGAGTCTTTGCTATATGATTCAATTGTTTACTCATTGCATTTACATTGTTTCGAATCGCTGCATTCATCTCATAAGCTTTACAATGGTATGATTAAGATTATGTTGGTAGCATGTCACCTCAGAAATTATCTTTTATCGTTTACCTACTCGAGGACGAGTAGGAACTAAGCTTGGGGATGCCGATACGTCTCCAACGTATCTATAATTTCCGATGTTCCATGCTTGTTTTATGACAATACCAACATGTTTTGTTCACACTTTATATCATTTTTATGCGTTTTCCGGAACTAACCTATTGACGAGATGCCGAAAGGCCAGCTTGCTGTTTTCTGCTGTTTTTGGTTTCAGAAATCCTAGTAAGGAAATATTTTCGAATCGGACGAAATCAATTCCGGGGATCTTATAATTTCGCGAAGCTTCCGGAGCACCGGAGAAGGGCCGAGAGAGGTGCCGGGGGGCCCACACCACACCCCGGCGCGGCCGGGGGCGCGCCCCTATGGTTTGGGCAGCCCGTGGCCCCTCCGACTCCGATTCTTCGCCTATATAAGCCGTCGTGACCTAAAAACATCGGCGAGAAAACACGAACCTCCGGAAAGACTCCGGGGCGCCGCCACATCGCGAAACTCCAATTCGGGGGACAGAAGTCTCGTTCCGGCACCCTGCCGGGACGGGGAATTGCCCCGGAGCCGTCTCCACCGCCGTCTTCACCGCCATCTTCACCGCCATCGCTGCCTCCATGATGAGGAGGGAGTAATCCACCCCCGAGGCTGAGAGCTTCGCTGTAGCTATGTGGTTCATCTCTCTCCCATGTACCTCAATACAATAATCTCATGAGCTGCTTTACATGATTGAGATTCATATGAGTTTTGTATCACAATTCATCTATGTGCTACTCTAGTGATGTTATTAAAGTAGTTCTATTCCTCCCGCACGTGTGTAAAGACGACGAGTGTGTGCACCGTGTTAGTACTTGGTTTATGCTATGATCATGATCTCTTGTAGATTGCGAAGTTAACTATTGCTATGATAATATTGATGTGATCTATTCCTCCTACATATGCATGAAGGTTACGGTGTGCATGCTATGCTAGTACTTGGTTTAGTCTGTTGATCTATCTTACACTAAAGGTTACTAAAATATGAGCATTATTGTGGAGCTTGTTAACTCCGGCATTGAGGGTTCGTGTAATCCTACGCAATGTGTTCATCATCCAACAAAAGTGTAGAGTATGCATTTATCTATTCTCGTTATGTGATCAATGTTGAGAGTGTCCACTAGTGAAAGTGTAATTCCTAGGCCTTGTTCCTAAATATCGCTATCGCTACTTGCTTACTGTTTTCACTGCGTTACTACTCGCTGCAATACTACCACCATCAACTACACGCCACAAGCTATTTTCTGGCACCGTTGCTACTGCTCATACTTATTTATACCACCTGTATTTCACTATCTCTTCGCCGAACTAGTGCACCTATTAGGTGTGTTGGGGACACAAGAGACTTTTTGCTTTGTGGTTGCAGGGTTGCATGAGAGGGATATCTTTGACCTCTTCCTCCCTGAGTTCGATAAACCTTGGGTGATCCACTTAAGGGAAAACTTGCTGTTGTTCTACAAACCTCTGCTCTTAGAGGCCCAACACTGTCTACAGGAAAGGAGGGGGAACGTAGACATCAGACACCAAAAGAACATTTCATACGTTTACATATATATTTAGATCCTAAATTTAATCGTCGTCATCGGGGATGACGATGATATCGGCAATGACGGCTATCTCCGCATGTTCTCTGTCTTCCTCGAGTTTATACGCGAAGGACTCCAGGAGCACCTCATGTTCCCCAACAAACTCATGCTCCTTCTCATCCTTGGCCTGCCGTTCTAACATCTCCCACCATTGTAGCTGTGGCGAGTCATCTTCAATGCTCGCAGTCGTCGCGTCTTCGTCGTTCTCCAGATTTCTTTCGCCTTCGTCATCGGAGGAGGACCAGCCGAAGTGCTCCTCCGCCACCGGAGGCGCCTGCTCTGCCAACGGAGCCTCGTTCTCCGCTACCGTAGCCTCCTGCTCTACACGGCAGCGTTGCGCCTATGGGTTCTACGCGACGCAGGAAAGCGGAATGTCAATGGGTTCTACGATCACTCTAGTCTCCAAGGTGCAAACTGGTGAGGATGTAAATGATTTTATACCCATTTCTTTCGACAGTTGTGTGGCTCAAATTTTGACCAGATAGTTGCAAATAGGCTGTATAAAATAATCTTAAGATACATTCATAAAAAAATAGTAAGTTTTCGTAAAGTTAGATCGATCCTCGATTACGTGGCTTGGTCATTCGAATATGTTTATCACTACCATGCATCCAATAAACTTATCATCACCTTAAAGATGTATTTCACTAAGGCTTTTGACACTACAGAGCATGATATTATTCTACATGTTTTGGCACATAAGGGTTTTTCTATGTATAAAGAACATTCTAACCTCTGGCACCTCCTCCATCCTTCTTAATGAGTTCTTGGCGAGCGGTTTGTGCGGTAACCCATCACACCACTACATGATGTAGTTAGCAAGTCATTGGCACAACACTCACGGAACATTGTTCCACAAATATTATACCCAACAGAGTGGTACACAAACATCACAGGTCCAAGGCATAACTATAGTATTCGTAGCACATATCCTTTACAAAAGATCTTTGAAAATTCCGTGGCACAATGAGGTTTGTCGGGTAAGTCCTTAATCAAACCAAGATCTATAAATAGTAACTCATCGACTGCTCCATGCTAAGACCTATCTATAGTACTACTCAGCTTGTGATTGATGCTTCAACAATATTCTACGGAGATAGGTTCTATGGTATGGGGATATGCCCCCTTCTGTTCTCCATCTTAGCTTCCACTATATATAATTGCAGCTGTTGAGTACTTTGCTCATATTGTCTTAATTCAACTCCTCGCATTGTTCCTCCTTGTCGTCTTATTAGGTTTGTATGAGGTCTTGGATCTCCATAGGCTATCAAGGGATAAGAAGATAGCTTGAGTACAACATACTCAAGAAGTTCTAGATAAGGTGGGTGTTTGATGCACTATCTGCAGTCGTGGATTGGTGATCCTAGACTTATGCAAGTTTCCGAAAATAGTTTTATTTAGAAAAGGTAAATTTTAGTGTAGAAAATCTATACCCACCAGCATTCATGGGTTGTGAGTTTCATGGAATCCCTTTCCCGTTGCGATCGTAGTTCCTTCACGGAACAAGGAGTAACATGTCATGTTTTAATACACTACACAGAGACACGCTACTTTTCCCACATTCATCTTTAGCCTAGTTACACAACTGGGTGATCTTTCTTGTCCAGACTTCCATGGTTCGAGACCAAGTGTAAAGACTCGCCAGTCACTGGCCTCTCCGTGGCCCCGTATTCTACCCTTTGTAACGAGGTTCAGTCAGGAGACCAACATCCAATTACCTCCCTACTAAGATGCATAAGTCATCATCCCATAGCATGGAAGGAGACGTTACAGGCTCCCACCCCGCAGATTCCAGTGCGGAACACAACCCGGCATAGTACCCGAGGAGATACGGAAAGAAGAAGGTCCAGTTGACTTACCCGTTCCATTCCATGTGGTCAGTCTTGTCTATATGACGCTTAGAATGACTGACTTTAGTTGTTGTTTCATCCTAAGTTCCCTTCCCCGGTACAATGCTCCACCAAAGTGTTTCAACTCTGTATTTATCTATGGTTCCATTGCCCTCCACATCATAGTTCATTTGAACATTCATAAAACAATATTTGTTTCTGATGCAATCATACTTTTCAAAAAAAATATATAAAATAAGACGGCAAGATTGAAGTTTCCTCCGGATTGCAAAATAGTTATGAAGAATTTTAACATTTATCTGCAGCTCTGAGAGCTAACCCTTTATCTCTGAACAAAGCCTCATGGACATATACATGGGGAGATAGTTTCGCAAAACACTATTAGCATTTACATGCTCGTATTCAAGTCATGGGATTGTTCAAGTGGATCTTGAAGTATTGATGTGTCATGAAAACCATGTTTTTTTCTTGATTGTTGCTAAAATTATAGACCAAATACGAGGGGCTTGCTTTGAAAAGACACTGACAAGTGACAGATGACACCCATTGTGAGCATATGAGGATATGATGCCTCTGTTCTCTGAGTGTAACTTTAGCTAGAGGATATAGAATTATTTGCAGATTGGTTGGTCTCAAGGGAAATATATTCAGGCATGTGCTCTCACTTCTAGAACTGGTTTTGTGAAACCTTTCTTCACGGAGGTTATTATCATGACCTGCTGGCACACATGGAAGCAGAAAAAAGGAAAGATCTTTCAGCATGAGACCTTAGTTGGAAGAGGAATTTTAATCACTGTATACATTTGATTACGCATTCTGGGTTAAGAGGAAACACCACTCTTCTTTGATGACATGAATAGGCAGCTTCCAGTAGCTTTGGATTTTTGCTAGTTTCTTTCTATAGGTAGTTTTTTTTCTCTTTTTTTCCCCTTTGTATGCATCTTTTTTTTTGCAGAGGCTGGGGTCTTTCCCCATTTCGAAAAAATATGCGGGTGTGGTAATAAAAAAATAAGTGTCTTAAAAAATTAAACCTTTTACTAAATACCACATATGATACATCTGATCAACATTTGATGGTTAAGAGTTACATTATTAGTACTTTATATACTATGAAGAATAGTTGTCATGCACCGATAAAATATACTTCCTATGTTTATAAAAGAATGTCATAAATTTGTCTAAATTTAGATGCATCTAGATACTTTTTAGTGTATAGATACATCCGAATCTAGACAATTGTTTGACGGAGGGTATTTATTTGGTCACCAATCGGTGCATAATATACTTCATGCACTCATCAAATATTGTATTTGTACTTAAAACCGACAGTTTTTAAACAAATGCAAGATTATTTAATATTGTTTGGTGTTCCGTGTATAATCTTCTTGCCGAAGAAAAGATGGTTTACATCTGCATATAGGAGAAATGGTCAAACCATCATTGTATTTTATATTTGGAAAGCTAGTAGTAGTTAAGATCCCCCTCATCACTGTCGTCTTCTACCCACTGACTGCTGGTTGGAACACGCATTACAATCTGATCAAAAAGGGGATATTAGTACCGTATCAAGGAGAGACTTGTCACGCAAGATGGCAAGATCAAATACTCCCTCTGATCCATATAATTTATCACTAATATAGATATATTTAAAACCAAAATACATCTAGATACATCTATATCAACGATAATTAATATGGATCAGATGGAGTACAATTTCTTGGACAGCGGTAAACACTAGCTCGGTCAAGCATATCTTGAAATGGCCATACGATTATGCAAGTCTATTCACAGTTTCATACTTATACTTCTTGGGTAGAAAGATGAGCCGACATGGCCACCTGCACATAGCATGATTGGCTAAGTGATTATTGAAAACTATATTAGGAGAGCAAATAGACATCACCACACCTTCTGACACTGACTCGTAATCATCCATTGTTTGATAGAGTACACTGTCTATAGTGAAATTAACAAACGGTAACACGGTTTTATGGAGAGACTATCCATGCATTGGTGAAATACGGTGTCGGTCTTCCGTCAAGGCAAACCTACTCGGCTGAGATTGACACAGTGGATTAAATAATTTTGGCACTTCATAATTAAAAGAGACTAAAGAAAAGATGCCCTCGGTCTTCTTTTTTAATAGAAGTTCCTATGAGTACAACCTAGTTTGTGAATGCGGAGACTCGAACCTAGGTGGGTGGACATGCATCATCTCATGTCCACCACCCCGACTATGCCATTGTTCTCTAGCACTTCATAGTGAGGTGATAGAAAGATTGTGCCACCGGCATATAGCATATTATTCATATAATCACCGGAACCGTAATGAGGTATCACTTCATCATTTGAAGTGGGTTTATAAGCAATTGTTATTAGAAGGAACACACATGACATCTGCTAGCTAAAATATATATCTGAATCACTAGAAAACGGGCACCCTTCTAGAGAGGGTGTTCCACGTTTCATCCGGTGTGCAAGCATGTGGCGTGCAACTAGCTGCATCATGCCTGCACGCGATCTCCCCCTGCAGCTGCGTCGGTCACATTATTCCCTTTATTTTGTAGATTGAATTCAAAAATGCGACATCTTAGTCCAAAGAGATCAGTTTTTGCGATTGTGCTATTCGCGTCAAGATCTTCAAAACTAGATCTAATACTGATAGGTTTTGATAAAGTTTTTTTTTACATTTCCTTTAGTGCATGGCTTGCACTGCCTATGTTCTGCAGTTTAAAGCTATTTCTCACGTTCAATGAAAACATGGCCACATGGGGATTCCAATTTTTCAGCCTGTTTAGCTAGTTTAAATGAAAATTTTATTCTACCATTTGAAACCTTCCCCATTAAAGACGGCTCACATATACGATTCTGGGAAGATTCATTGTCAGGTAATGTCCCTCTGGGGATTTTAACACTCAAGACTTATCATATTGTATGACATCAGTTTTTCATATTCTTTGAAGTTCTACTAACATAACCGCTAAATGTCACTTTCACACGGGATTTGGTAATCATTTCGTATCCTGGAACGCGTTATTTTGTTCGTTTGGAATCAGTCAACTGAATTAGTGCCTATAAGCATGGTGAGTTTCGATAGAATTACGCCGGAACCGGTAAGCCTCTGCTTTTTTTGAACTGTGGTAAGCCTCTGTTATTTTAATGTATCATGCACTGGTTCACAGTGAAGCTCCAATTAACAATAAAATAATTGAAGGAGTCTGCTACACAGTGTGCGGTTACTATTTAGCGCTATAGGGTGTCCCTCCTGTTAGGAACTCGCATTTCGAGAAATAAGAACATGTCCCATGAGGAAGTTGTCAAAAAATAGGTCCCACGAGGTGAGAGCGACGGCGATTTACACAAAAATAACCCAAAAGTGGAAGAAAAGCACAGACTGACCCTCCGGCGAAATTATTTCACCAATCTAACCCTTTTGTGTGGCGCCCCTCCCACGGGCGCCACACATGCCCATGTGGCTCCCCTCCGCCGGCGCCACACACCCAGCCGACGTGGCCCCCTCGCCGCTGAGCTGGTGCGCCCGTCCGACGTGGCAGCATGTGTGGCGCCCCTCCCAACGGCGCCACACATGCACTTGGAATCCCCCAAAACATACTGTGGGACAAATCCTCTGGGACTTAGCCGTTTTGCGAGGCTCGATGTGTGGCGCCGATGCCACGGGCGCCACACTAGCATGTGTGGCGCCGATGCCACGGGCGCCACACATCCACTTAAGTGTGGCGCCCGCGCCCGCGCCCAGCCCGACCCTCTCTTTCTCTTCTTTCTCTCCTCTCTTTCTCACCCCCAACCGCCGCCGCCGGCCGCCTCTCCGCCGCCCCCACCAAATCCTCCACGGATTCTACAGATCTGGCCGGCCAAATCCATCCCCATACAATCCTCAAGGTATTCCCCTTCGTTCCCCTTCGATTCATCCAAGATTTGCTCCGGTTTAATTCGTTCCCCTTCGATTCATCCTAGATTGGAAATGTTGGTTGTGTTTGAACCATAAATTTGTATGCATGTGTGTTGAACCATAGATTTGAACCATAGATTTGTTGAAACCATAGATTGTATGCATGTGTTTGAACCATAGATGTTAAATTTTGTTAGATTGTATGCATTGTATCCAAAGATGTTTGAAATGGCTATGTATGTGTTGAAATGGGTATGTAAGTGTTGAATGTATGTATCCTAGATTTGTGGAGGAACCCTAGGCATCAAATTTCATGAATGTGTATTTGTAGGAATAACTCATATGCTGACCTGAACCCCAAGTGCACGGAGGAGGCGCGGTTCTGGCGTATGCGCTGCCCACTCATTTGCATGTGGCTTGTTGAACACCACCAACCGCAAAGAGTGATGAGACAGTTTGGGCTGTATCAGGAGTGCCCACCAATGTGGCAAGACACGGACAAGGCGCTTCATAGGTAAACTTCTGGAATCATGCGATGGAAGATTCTTGATAGAAGAGGTACAAACTAACTTGTTGATTCTTGCAGGCTTGATAGGCAGCGGCAGAGGAAGATCACAAATTGGCCAGTCCATCATAGCGGCCACATCGCAGCGTTCCAACACTGCTTGGAAGCGGCACGGAATGCTGGCCCTGAGCAGATTGTGCCTCACGACTTCACCGCTTTCAACAACTACCTCGAGTGGTTCCATCAGAACACGCGTATCGAGTTAGTGAAGCGCGCGTATCGTGAAGAGATCTTGGACGACCCCATCCAGTTCGATGAGGTTGGGCAAAGCCAGCACGACACTTTTGCTCGCAGAGGGAGATCGACTTCTATTGCTTCCGAGCTGAACTTCGTGGTAATGGATTCTCTCACTAACTAGTACATCATCTAGATTGCCATGTGCTCGCTTAAATTGTGTATGCTATGTTTGTCACAGCGGGAGGAGATCCAAAAACAGGCGAGGACTGCGAGGTTATGTGGGAGCGAGAGCGGGAGAGATGAAAAGCCTGTCGGACCGTTGCGGAATTTCATTAAGGTATGATCACCAACTTTGAATGTACACTATTATGTTCTGGTGGCTTTGTAACCATGAGTTCCATGACGCAGAACACTGCACGAAAGATGCGGCGGTTAGCGAACTTGCTAGGTTGCCGCGAAGGCGAAATCCCTACATCCTCCTCTTCTGAAGAACATGTATGGATTATTTTGTTGCTGTGAAACATGTTCTTACTAATTTCAACTTTTGTAATCTCATGTGTTCATGTTTGTGAAGATTCCTCCTGAGGACGACCTAATTCTGAGTCAAGGCATACTTCCGAAGCGTACCTCCAAGCAACGGTCAGCTTACCAGTTGAAGCCAAGGGGCAAGGCTCCAAACCGGTACACTCCGGAAGATTATGTCAACCGAGGAAAGAAGGTTGTCACTGAGGAGGATGACGGGCGGCCGCGGAGATCAGCTATGTCGAGGATGAGGAACGACGAGCCGTTCTCTTCAGATGAGGAGGAGGAGGAGGAGCAGCAGGAGGAGCAGCAGGAGGAGCAGCAGGAGGAGCAGGAGCAGCAGGAGCAGCAGCAACAACAGCCAAGGCAGCGGACGAAGAGGATGGCCGTCCGGAAGCAGCCCACGAGGACGGCACGTCGAGGACGCTACTAGGATGTGCTACGTGTTGTTCTGAACTCTATATTCATAAGTATCGATTTGTGAACCCTATGTCATTTCGAACCATGGTCTGTAATGCTACTTGTTGTTTGAATCTACGTGCTACAAATGTGACCTATGAAGTGTTATATGTGTATGTCATGAAATTGCTACTTGTTGTGTCCAATGTTGTACTCGTAACTGTTGGAGTTTGGTAGGCTTTTTCATGTTTTCAACACAAGTCCATGTGTGGCGCCCTCCACTCTGGCGCCACAAGTGCTAGTGTGGCGCCCCTGGCATCGGCGCCACACATGCCAACTTATATGAACTATTGGGTCCAAAACATCCAGGGGCTCCGGACGATAAGTCCTTAGCCGTTTTCGCGAGCCTCTATGTGTGGCGCCCGTGGCATCGGCGCCACACATCGAGCCTCGCAAAACGGCTAAGTCCCAGAGGATTTGTCCCACAGTATGTTTTGGGGGATTCCAAGTGCATGTGTGGCGCCGTTGGGAGGGGCGCCACACATGCTGCCACGTCGGACGGACGCACCAGCTCAGCGGCGAGGGGGCCACGTCGGCTGGGTGTGTGGCGCCGGCAGGAGGGGAGCCACATGGGCATGTGTGGCGCCCGTGGGAAGGGCGCCACACAAAAGGGTTAGATTGGTGAAATAGTTTCGCCGGAGGGTTAGTCTGTGCTTTTCTTTCACTTTTGGGTTATTTTTGTGTAAATCGCCGAGAGCGACACGTTCCGGAGATAGCAAGACAATCTGGTCCCTTTTCCTGCTGCGTTTTTCGCGGGAGCGCGCGCCATGAGTGTGAGATGCGCCGCAAAACACAGGCCATGCAAACGCATGTGAACATATACCAAGTACAAAAATTACAGTCAAATGAGCAAATAAACAGAAAAGGAGTCAAGGAGCAGAAAAAAGTCTCCACGTACTAATGTTGTCGTGCAAGAATCTGAGGAAGGTAAAGTTACTTCTACATGTCCATATCTGTTCAAATAGACACTATTCTACAAGCTAGGTATAATGTAAAAATTGTTGATGTAAAAAAATATTCCATGATTGGAAAATGAATAATCACATAGTAGCTGGAAGTGATGAGCATACTAGGATGTAAAAAATTGTTTGGTTGTGAAAACTATGAACAAAAGCATATGGTTTTCAGAACTCTATGGGCATCAAAACTTTGAATCACCGGTCGAATGACATGGAAGATCCAGCAAATTGTGTAGCAGAAAACTGGATCAAAAATATCATGTACAATTTCCTCGTGGTTTTGTTGGATAATTAGGCACAATTTCCATGATTAATTCCAGAATATAAACCATGATGACAACCACTACTAACATGTGAAACTCGAACATAGTAGATGCATTAATCAACATGAGTAGCAGCAGCACAAACAGTAAAGCATCCATCGCTAAACAGATCGAGATATGTCGCACGTACCGATCTGGTGGAGGTGGCGGTGGAGGTGTAGCAGATGATGTCGCAGCAGTAACGTTGTTGATGACAACGTTGTTGACAACAGGGACGACGGGTCGAAGTAGACGGCGTTGAAGACGACGGTAGGCAGCACCGCCCGACTTGGACGGAAGGCGACCCGTGATGAAGAGCTTGAGCAGTCGCGCGGAGCGCTTCCCAAAAACCTAATTCGCCCTCTCCCGTACAGGATCGCAAGGACGAGTGGTTCCGGAGACCTGCTCTCCCGTTCGCGCGATGCACGTCGGCGCGCGGGATGGAGTAGGCTACGATGGCGGCGCAAGCAGAGAGAGGTGGAAACCCTAACTCATGTATTCGATGTGATTCTGCGGTAGCCGGGCAGGAGATTATATAGGCTCAGGAAACCCTAGACAACGTGGGCCACGCCCACGTCGCACGAACGTTTTTGAGTCGGTTACAGATAGCCCACGATCCGGGAGCGACCCGAACCGACTAACTGCGACGCGTCCGTCTAGAACTCTGTTCGTTTTCCTGAGCTGCAAAAAGTAAGGAAAGTCTCGGCTCGAGGCTCAATCCACTCACCACGAGCGCGTCGCGTCGAGACGAGCGAGCGAGGAGGAGGAGGAGCGCGCGCGTGTAGCACTCCTTTTCTCACTCACTTACTAGTGGTGGAACAACCCACCTTATAAGGTGGTCTAACTTCCTCCCAACTTTCCATGTGGGACTAAACTTCCCACCTCTTGCCACTCCCTAGTGAGCTGCCACCAACTTGGGCTCAAACTCACAAGGCTTCCACTATGTGGGCTTTGAGATTTATAGGAAAATCTGAAATCTAGTATGGGCCATTAAGTGTAGGCCCAATATTTCAACAATCCCCCACCAGATCTCAAATCCTCATTTAGAGATTTACCAATACTCACTGCTTGTTTATATACCAGTGTTTCAGCGGAGACTGTTAAGTTGAACTTCCGCCTAGAACCTTAAGCTACATCCATTCACACTTGAACAATGGACTAAGCCTTGAATTGCAAGTTTTGCGTGAACAGGGTTTCACTCAAAGTCATGACCGAGTACATGGCTGTCGGTAGCCTACCCCGCGGGTGAAGCATATGCGTCATACTTCGTGGTCTCTTCATGAGTTTACTAGAGATCACCCAAATCTCATAGATTGCGACGTTTAACAATCGGACTCATATAGGTGTGTTATTTCAAGAATGCTCTGTAGGACAGCATCTTTGCTAAAATAGCCAACATAAACACATTAAGGCTTTTGCCAACCTGCCTTACAGCAATTGAGAGTTGTGCATCTTCACATAGAGAGGGTTACATAATACTCTCCTCAATTAAACCACTAGTTTGTTCTTCCCAGGTCCTAATTCACGGGATCTCCGATCACAAAGGTTGGGTTACCACTATGGTGTAACATCAACGGGTCTCAAACCCATCTCCCTCGATGCACTTTCTATCACATTACGTGATAGTCCCTTTGTAAAGGGATCTGCCAGGTTTTTGTCCGTTTGAATATATGTAACGGTTATTACTCGGGAGTTTCGCAATTTCCTGACGGACTTCAAACGTCTCTTGACGTGTCTTGATGACTTCGCGTTATCCTTAGAATTGTTCACTTTGACAATTACAGTTTGATTGTCATAATTCAAAAGGATTGCCGGAACAGGTTTTTCAACCACAGGCAAGTCCATCAAGAGCTCACGCAACCATTCTGATTCAACAGTGGTTGTATCCAAAGCAGTAAGTTCTGCTTCCATAGTCGACCTCGTCAATATGGTTTGCTTGCAAGATCTCCATGACACTACGCCACCTCCAAAGGTAAATACATACCCGCTAGTGGCGTAGAGATCAGCTACATCAGAGATCCAATTTGAATCACTATATCCTTCAAGCACAGCTGGGTGCCTTGAATAGTGAATCCCATAACTCATTGTACCACATAGGTAGCGCATGACCCTATCAAGTGCATGCCAATGATCAGTACCCGGGTTTGACATGAACCTACTCAACTTGCTAACAGCAAAAGAGATGTCCGGTCTAGTCGCGCTCGCTAAGTACATGAGTGAGCCAACAATCTGAGAATATCTCAGTTGATCTACGGCAATCCTTCGGTTCTTGCGTAATGTCACACTGGGATCATAAGGTGTTGGAGAAGACTTGCTATCAATATAGCCGAACCGGCTCAAGATCTTCTCAACATAATGGGATTGTGTTAGAGTAATCCCACTCTCGTTCTTAATAAGCTTGATGTTCAGAATTACATCAGCTTCTCCCAGATCTTTCATATCAAAGCACTTTGACAAGAAAGATTTGACCTCGTGTATTACTTTCATGTTTGTACCAAATATCAGAATATCATCCACATACAAACATAGTATAACACCTTCGCCCCCACCATGGCGATAGTAAACGCACTTGTCAGCCTCATTGACAACAAAGCCTACAGAAGTCAAAGTTCTGTCAAACTTCTCAAGTCATTGCTTAGGTGCTTGTTTCGGGCCATATAAAGATTTCAGCAACTTGCACACCTTTCTTTCTTCACCTTTTACTACAAACCCATCAGGCTGATCCATATAGATTTCCTCTTCCAACTCTCCATTAAGAAAAGCTGTCTTTACGTCCATTTGATGGACGATAAGACCATAGGAGGCAGCCATGGACAGTAGTACTCGAATGGTGGTAAGTCTAGCGACAGGTGAATAGGTGTCGAAGTAATCTTCGCCTTCTCTCTGTGTGTAGCCTTTAGCTACAAGCCGCGCCTTGTACTTCTCAATAGTACCATCAGGTCTTAGCTTCTTCTTAAACACCCATTTGCAGCCCACAGGCTTGCATCCATGGGGTCGTTACGATAGCTCCCAAGTTCCATTAGAAAGAATCGAGTCCATCTCATTATAGACAGCTTCTTTCCGAGTCATCCGCATCCGGAGATGCATATGCCTCTGCAATGGACGTGGGAGTATCATCCACAAGGTACACAATGAAATCATCACCAAAGGATTTTTCAATCCTTCGTCTCTTGCTCCGTTTAGGAGCTTCATTGTCATCCTTCTCGGTAACATTCTCATGTGATTGTTCAAAATACTCATTAGATGTACTAGACTCGGGAATTATCTCGGTAGAAATTCTAGCAATGCTATGCATATCTTTCATAGGAAACATATTCTCAAAAAATGTTGCATCACGAGATTCCATAATAGTATCAACTTGCATATCGGGTACCTCGGATTGAACTACTAAAAATCTATATCCTACACTCCGCGGAGCATAACCTAGAAAGATACAATCCATTGTCTTTGGTCCGAGTTTGCGCTTCTTAGTGATTGGAATATTGACTTTCGCCAAACATCCCCATGTGCGCAAATACGAAAGTGATGGTTTTCTCCCAGCCCACTCCTCGTAAGGGGTTTTATCTTTATTCTTGTTAGGAACTCTATTCAGGACATGACATGAAGTCAATAAAGCCTCCCCCCACCATGCCTTTGATAAGCCAGCAGTGGCTAACATGGAATTCACCAAGTCAGTCAGCGTGCAGTTTTTCCTCTCGGCAACCCCGTTTGATTGGGGCGAATAGGGAGGCGTCCTCTCATGAATAATGCCATGTTCCTCACAGAATTCATCAAAGATTTTAGGAAAATATTCACCACCACGATCCGACCTAAGACGCTTGATCTTTCTCTCTAGTTGATTTTCAACTTCGGCCTTATAAATTTTAAAGTAGTCTAAAGCTTCATCTTTAGTTCGCAACAAATAAACATAGCAAAATCTAGTCGCATCATCAATCAATGTCATGAAATATCTCTTTCCACCTTTTGTCAACACACCATTCATCTCGCATAGATCGGAATGTATGAGTTCTAGAGGTGCCAAGTTTCTCTCCTCGGCCGCCTTGTGAGGCTTCCGAGGTTGCTTTGACTGCACACAACTATGGCACTTAGAACCTTTGGCAATGGTGAAATTCGGAATTAAACTTAAACTGGATAGCCGAGACATTAAACCAAAATTAATGTGACATAAACGAGAATGCCAAACAACGGTATCATCACTAACATTGCCACAAATATGGTTCACGAGACTTATTACTGAAATCAGAAGCGAAAAGCGGAACAAGCCTCCGCACTCATAGCCTTTACCAATAAATTGTCCAAACTTGGAAACAACTACTTTATTCGACTCTAAAACAACCTTAAACCCATCTCTCGCATAGAAGGGAGCCGCTAACGAGATTCTTGTTCATAGTAGGGACATGCTTGCACGTTCCTCGGCTGCACGATCTTTCCCGAAGTGAACTTCGAGATCTACCGTGCCAACACCACGAACGAAGCATGTGACCCATTCCCCATCAAGACGGAAGAATCCCGGGCGACCTGGTAAGAAGTGAACATGGATATGTCAGCACACACATGAACATTAGCACCTGTATCAATCCACCAACATGGAGATTGAAATACCGAAAGAACAGTAAAGAGATTACCGTACCCATCAGCATTGCTAGCGGTCACTGTGTTGACTTGCCTCGCCTTTTTCTTGCGGTCTGCCCTCTTTGGACAGTCCTTAGAAAAGTGGCCAGTCTCTCCACACGTAAAGCAGCTCAGATCTGCTTTGTTTATCATCTTCTTCTTCTTGAAGGTTGTAGTCTTCATAGGCTTATTGAAGGAGGGCTTGTTATTCCCTTTGTTCTTGCTTTGTAGGGTTTCTTCCGCACCATGTTGGCGCTAGACCGACCCTCTCCTTTCTCGGTAGTATCCTTAGCCCGAGCTTTCTCCTCAACATCAAGAGACGCTATCGGATTTTCAACCGATATCTCCTCGTCTCTTGTGTTTGAGAAGTTGTGGCAAAGTTCCTCCATGAAGGGGGCAACTTAGCGATGATGCATCCAGCCACAAACTTGTCGGGTAAGGCACACTTAAGGAGTTCAAGATCTTTCGCAATGCACCGTATCTCATGAGCTTGTTCGACTACGTAACGATTGTTCACCATCCCGATGTCATGGAAGCTCTCCATGATGTACGGTTCATCTGCTCGCATCGGTTGAACCGAATTTAGCATTCGAGTGCATCCCAGAGCTCTTTACCATCTGTTATGTGCATGTACACATCACACAGACGATCAGCAAGAATACTCAGAACGCATCCGACGAAGAGAGTATTGTTTTCCTTGAACTTGTTCTGATCTTGGTCAGATATAGTTCCTTCAGGTAAACCATCAGTAACTTCGAATACTTTCAGATGAGTAAGCCAGAGCATGGCCTTAACCTGCCACCTCTTAAAGTGCACACCGGTAAACTTATCCGGCCTCAGTGCATTGGAAAAACCAGCCATTGTTAACTCAGGAAATTGCCTACAATTAGGTTTTTGGATTGTTGGATAATTAGGCACAATTTCCATGATTAATTCCAGAATATAAACCATGATGACAACCACTACTAACATGTGAAACTCGAACATACTAGATGCATTAATCAACATGAGTAGCAGCAGCACAAACAGTAAAGCATCCATCGCTAAACAGATCGAGATATGTCGCACGTACCGATCTGGTGGAGGTGGCGGTGGAGGTGTAGCAGATGATGTCGCAGCAGTAACGTTGTTGATGAAAACGTTGTTGACGACGGGGACGACGGGTCGAAGTAGACGGCGTTGAAGACGACGGTAGGCAGCACCGCCCGACTTGGACGGAAGGCGACCCGTGATGAAGAGCTTGAGCAGTCGCGCAGAGCGCTTCCCAAAAACCTAATTCGCCCTCTCCCGTACAGGATCGCAAGGACGAGTGGTTCTGGAGACCTGCTCTCCCGTTCGCGCGATGCACATCGGCGCGCGGGATGGAGTAGGCTACGATGACGGCGCAAGCAGAGAGAGGTGAAAACCCTAACTCGTGTATTCGATGTGATTCTGCGGTAGCCGGGCAGGAGATTATATAGGCTCAGGAAACCCTAGACAACGTGGGCGTGAGGAAAGTCTCGGCTCGAGGCTCAATCCACTCACCACGAGCGCGGCGCGGCGCGGCGCGCGCGTCGCGTCGCGTCGAGACGAGCGAGCGAGGAGGAGGAGGAGCGCGCGCGTGTAGCACTCCTTTTCTCACTCACTTACTAGTGGTGGAACAACCCACCTTATAAGGTGGTCTAACTTCCTCCCAACTTTCCATGTGGGACTAAACTTCCCACCTCTTGCCACTCCCTAGTGAGCTGCCACCAACTTGGGCTTAAACTCACAAGGCTTCCACTATGTGGGCTTTGAGATTTATAGGAAAATCTGAAATCTAGTATGGGCCATTAAGTGTAGGCCCAATATTTCAACAGGTTTTATGCTCACTCGAATTGTAGGGCGACATAGGATCTCCATAGGATGAACTATGTTTGCGTGAACTGTAAGGAATATTAGAAACAAAAATTTCCGTCACTGTTTGGTTCCAATACTGGATGATGCAAATGTAAAAACATTGAGGAGTGCTCAAAGTCAAGATCTTGAGGCACGTGGAGAACAAGTTATAGCCCCAACGCATGTTGTTGGAAGTAGTCGAAACATGGCAGACATTATCTGGTGATGAATACTAGAAAAGTTACAACCTATGTACTTTTTTTCGATAAAGGATGCTTTATTACTTTGATAAGCAATTACATCCAGTCTCTGCATAATCAGGATGCACATAGCCGTTTATAGGTCCAAGAGAACAATCTGATAAAAACAAATCTAGGCGAAATACATATCAGAACGATGAAATATAAAACGCCTAAGGTGTGAATGGAGCTTCAATCCGTAGACTATGCTGCCACCCATGTTGGGAAAAAGTATCCCTCGTCGTAGCCTTCAACCGTGTACAGACCTCCGTAAACAGGTCTCGGTTCTCCACTCGCTGAAGAGGTAGCCACGAACGGAAAATAGCCGTGCATCTATATATAACCTGCAAAAGGGGACAATTTTTGTCATTAAAAATCTTGTCATTTCTACTTAGCCATAGCGCCCAAATTGATGGGATTCGTAGCATAGAAAACAAAAACAATTCCTACCGCAAGAACGAAACACAAGCCAAGATCTAATCTAGAAGACGGTAGCAACGAGGGGATCACGAGACTAACCCTTGAAGATTTCCAAAGCCTACGAGATTAGATCTCGTTGTTGCAGAAGATGATCACTTGCCGCTTTCAAAAGCGCGTAGAAGATCTTGACGGTGTCACAATCGGGCAGCACCTCCGTACTCGGTCACACGTACGGTGTTGATGAAGACGACGTCCTCCTCCCCGTTCCAGCGGGCAGCGGAAGTAGTAGATCCTCCTCGGAATCCCGGCAGCACAGCGGCGTGGTGACGGTGGTGGTGGAGAACTCCGGCAGGGCTTCGCCTATGCGTTGCGGGAGTATTATGTGGAGGAGGAGAGGCTAGGGTTTGGGGAGAGGCTAGGGTTTGGGCGCCGGCCACTTGGGGGCTGCGGCCAAGAGGGCTTTGGTGTGGCCGGCCCCCTCCCCTTGCTCCTCCTTATATAGGTGGAAACCCCCAAGAATTGGACTCCAAGTCTTCGAATAAGACCCCAACTCAAAACTTGCCATAGGTGGGAAACCTACCCAAGGTGGGACTCCTACTGAAGGTGGGACTCCCACCCTTTCCTTGGGGGGGTGGCGGGCCACCATAGGTGGAGTCCACCTGGGACTCCTCCCCCATAGGGTTGGCCAGCCATGCTAGTGGAGTCCCTCTGGGACTCCGCCTTCCATAGTGATTTCTTTCGGACTTTTCTAGAACCTTCTAGAACCTTCCACAAATGCACCGGATCATTTTCAAACTTATAAAATGACTTCCTATATATGAATCTTATTCTCCGGACCATTCCGGAACTCCTCGTGATGTCCTGGATCCCATCCGAGACTCCGAACAAAACTTCGAACTCCATCCCATATTCCATATCTACTTAAACGACATCAAACCTTAAGTGTGTCACCCTACGGTTCGCGAACTATGCAGACATGGTTGAGACTTCTCTCCGACCAATAACAAATAGCGGGATCTGGAGATCCATATTGGCTCCCACATATTCAACGATGAATTAGTGATCAAATGAACCATTTACATACGATACCGATTCCCTTTGTCACGCGATATTTTACTTGTCCGAGGTTCGATCATCGGTATCTATATACCTCGTTCAACCTCGTCTCCTGACAAGTACTCTTTACTCGTACCGTGGTATGTTGTCTCTTATGAACCATTCATATGCTTGCAAGCTAATTAGACGACATTCCACCGAGAGGGCCCAGAGTATATCTATCCGTCATCGGGATGGACAAATCCCACTCGTTGATCCATATGCCTCAACTCATACTTTCTGAATACCTAATCCCACCTTTATAACCACCCATTTACACAGTGGCGTTTGATGTAATCAAAGTACCCTTCCGGCATAAGTGATTTACATGATCTCATGGTCGAAAGGACTAGGTAACTATGTATCGAAAGCTTATAGAAAATGAACTTAATGACGTGATCTTATGCTACGCTTAATTGGGTGTGTCCATTACATCATTCACATAATGACATAACCTTGTTATTAATAACATCCAATGTTCATGATCATGAAACTATGATCATCTATTAATCAACAAGCTAGTTATACAAGAGGCTTACTAGGGACTCCTTGTTATTTACATAACACACATGTGTCAATGTTTCGGTTAATACAATTATAGCATGGTATATAAACATTTATCATAAACACAAAGATATATAATAACCACTTTATTATTGCCTCTTGGGCATATCTCCAACAGTCTCCCACTTGCACTAGAGTCAATAATCTAGATTACATTGTAAGGTACCTAACACCCATGGCATTCTAGTTGTTGGTCATGCTTTGCCCTAGGGAGAGCTTTAGTCAACGGATCTGCCACATTCAGATCAGTGTGTACTTTGCAAATCTTTACTTCTCCATCTTCGATGTACTCGCGAATCGAATGAAAGCGCAGCTTGATATGTGTGACCTTGGTTCTTGTGCATTGGCGATGGCACCCATGTTGTGACAATAGATGACTAGTGGGTCCAATGCACTAGGAACCACACCAAGCTCAACAATGAACCTCTTCATCCATACCGCTTCCGATGAAGCCTCTGAAGCCGCTATGAATTCAGATTTTGTTGAAGACTTCGCCACTGTGCACTGCTTGGAGCTGCACCAGCTTACTGCAGCACCATTCAATATAAACACGTACCCATAATGAGACTTAGAGTCATCAGGATCAGTGTTCCAACTTGCATCGGTGTAACTGGTTACAACGAGCTCTTGGTCACCGCCATAACAAAGAAACATATCCTTAGTTCTTTTCAAGTACTTCAAGATATTCTTGACCGTTGTCCAGTGTTCGATTCCTGGATCACTTTGATATCTGCTGGTCAAACTAACAGCATGTGCGATATCCGGTCTAGTACACATCATGGCATACATGATAGAGCCTACTGCCGAGGCACAGGGGGTCTGATTCATCCTCACTCTTTCTTCTGCCGTAGCCGGACCTTGAGTCTTACTCAAGACCTTACCTGGCAATATCGGTAAGAACCCTTTCTTACTTTCATCCATTCTAAACTTCTTTAGAATCTTGTCCAGGTATGTACTCTGTGAAAGCCCTATTAGGCGTCTTGATCTATCTCTATAAATCTTGATGCCTAAAATGTACGCTGCTTCACCAAGGTCCTTCATTGAAAAACACTTATTCAAATAACCTTTTACACTGCTTAATAGGTCTATATCATTCCCAATCAATAATATGTCATCTACATATAATATCAGGAATGCTATAGAGCTCCCACTCACTTTCTTGTAAATACAGGCCTCTCCGTGACACTGTATAAACCCGAAGTCTTTGATCACCTTATCAAAGCGTCGGTTCCAACTCCTGGATGCTTGCTTCAGTCCATAAATGGAACGCTGAAGTTTGCATACCTTGTTAGCATTTTTAGGATCGACAAAACCTTTGGGTTGTACCATATACAACTCTTCCTCAATGTCACCATTAAGGAACGCCATTTTGACATCCATATGCCAAATCTCATAATCGAAAAATGCAGCTATTGCTAACAAAATCCTCACAGACTTTAGCTTCGCTACAGGTGAGAAAGTCTCATCGTAGTCAACACCTTGAATTTGTCGGAAACCCTTTGCGACAAGTCGAGCTTTATAGACAGTAACATTACCATCAGCACCTGTTTTTCTCTTGAAGATCTATTTATTCTCGACAGCCTTGCGGCTATCAGGTAAGTCTACAAAAGTCCATACTTTGTTATCATACATGGATCCCATTTCGGATTTCATGGCTTCTTGCCATTTGTTGGAATCTGGGCTCATCATCGCTTCTTCATACGTCACAGGGTCCTCGTCATTGTTGTCCACAATCATGACATTTATACAAGGATCATACCAATCAGGAGTGGTACGTTCCCTTGTCGATCTGCGAGGTTCAGTAGCTACCTTGCTCGAAGTTTCATGATCATTATCATTAGCTTCCTCTGTTACCGGTGCAGGCGGCATATGAACATCTTCCGGTACTGCGCTACTCTGATCAACGAGAGAAGGTTCAGTAACCTCGTCGAGTTCTACTTTTCTTCCAATCACTTCTTTAGTGAGAAACTCTTTCTCAAGAAAGGTTCTGTTCTTAGCAACAAAGATTTTGCCTTCGGATCTGTGATAGAAAGTATACCGAATAGTTTCCTTAGGGTATCCTATGAAGACGCATTTCTCCGCTTTGGGTTCTAGCTTGTCCGGTTGTAACTTTTTTACATAGGCTTCGCAAACCCCAAACTTTAAGGAACGACAGCTTAGGTTTCTTATTAAACCACAATTCATACGGTGTCGTTGCAACGGATTTAGATAGTGCCCTATTTAAAGTGAATGCAGCTGTCTCTAATGCATAACCCCAAAACGATAACGGCAAATCAGTAAGAGACATCATAGAACGAACCATATCTAAGAGAGTTCGATTACGACGTTTGGACACACCATTGCGCTGTGGTGTTCCCGGCGGTGTCAACTGTGAAAGTATTCCGCATTTCTTTAAATGCATGCCAAACTCATAACTCGGATATTCGCCTCCGCGATCAGAACACAGAAACTTGATCTTCTTGTTACGTTGATTTTCTACTTCACTTTGGAATTCCTTAAACTTCTGGAAAGTTTCGGATTTATGTTTCATGAAATAGATATACCCATATCTACTCAAATCATCTATGAAGGTTAGAACATAACGATAACCACCGCGCGAGGCTACACTCATTGGTCCGCACACATCGGTATGTATGATTACCAATAAGTCTGTAGCTCGCTCCATAATACCAGAGAATGGAGTCTTAGTCATTTTTCCCATTAGACATGCTTCGCATCTATCAAGTGACTCAAAGTCAAGTGACTCAAGTAGTCCATCGGAATGGAGTTTCTTCAAGCGTTTCACTCCAATATGACCAAGACGATAGTGCCACATATAAGTAGAATTATCATTCAATTTAATTCGCTTAGCATCAATGTTATGAACATGTGTATCACTACTATCGAGACTTAACAGGAATAAACCATTCATCTCGAGCGCATGACCATAAAAGATATTATTCATAAAAATAGAACAACCATTATTCTCAGACTTAAATGAATAACTGTCTTGCATTAAACAAGATCCAGATATAATGTTTATGCTCAACGCAGGCACCAAATAACAATTATTGAGGTTTAAAACTAATCCCGAAGGTAGATGTAGAGGGAGCGTGCCGACAGCGATCACATCGACCTTGGGTCCATTTCCAACGCGCATCGTCACTTCGTCCCTCGCAAGGTTTCGTTTATTCCGTAGTTCCTGTTTCGAGTTACAAATGTGAGCAACCGAACCAGTATCAAATACCCAGGCACTAGTACGAGAACCAGTAAGATAGACATCTATAACATGTATATCAGATATACCTTTCTTCTTCTTGACAAGGCCGCTCTTCAGATCATCCAAGTACTTGGGGCAATTATGCTTCGAGTGCCCCTTCCCATTGCAGTAATAGCACTCAGTATCAGGTTTAGGGCCACCCTTAGGCTTCTCAGGAGGCGCGGCAACTTTCTTGCCGCCCTTCTTGACGTTGCCCTTCTTAGGTTTGCCTTGCTTCTTGAAACTGGTGGTTTTGTTGACCATCAACACTTGGTGCTCTTTCTGTATCTCAATCTCAGCAGATTTTAGCATGGAGAAGAGTTCAGGTAACTCCTTGTTCATGTTTTGCATATTGTAGTTCATCACGAAGTTCTTGTAACTTGGTGGCAGTGATTGGAGAACACGATGAATACCCAGCTGGTTAGGGATGATTATCCCCAAGTCACTGAGCTTCTTCGTGTGTCCGGACATAGCGAACACGTGCTCACTAACGGAGTTGCCCTCTTCCATCATACATCCAAAGAACTGTTTCGAGGCCTCATAGCTCTCCACAGCCGCATGAGTTTCAAAGATAACCTTGAGCTCATTGATCATATCACAAGGGTCGTGGTGCTCAAAACGCTTTTGGAGCTCTGCCTCTAGGCTGCACAGAATGGCACACTGAACTTGAGAGTAGCGAGTCACCCGAGTCTCGTAAACATTTTTTACGTCCTCGGATACTGCAGGGGGTGGTGGGGGACCTAGCGGTGCATCAAGCACATATTGCAGATTTCCGCCATTGAGGAAGATCCTCACATGACGGAACCGAGTCGGTGAAGTTGCTACCATTGCTTTTAAGCTTTTCTTTCTCTAGGAACTCGGTTAAAATTGATTTATGGGGACGCCATGATCTACAACATATATTTTCAATAGTTTAGACTAAGTTTATGACAAATTGAGTTCAAATTTTAATTCAACAAAATTAAAAACTAGGTGAACTCCCACTCAAAACAATATCCCTCGCATTGTCTTAGTGATCACACGAACCAAATCCACCACACCAAGTCCGATCATCACGAGACAAGATGTAATTTCAATGGCGAATTGTTCATCATATCAATCATATGATTCATGCTCTACCTTTCAGTATCCAGTGTTCCGAGACCATGTTTGTACATGCTAGGCTCGTCAAGGCAACCTTAGTATCCGCGTGTGCAAATCTGGCTTGCACCCGTTGTATGCACATGTAGAATCTATCACACCCGATCATCACGTGATGCTTCGAAACGACAAGTCTTAGCAACGGTGCTACTAAGGATGAACACTTTATTATCTTGATATTTAGTGAGAGGGATCATCTTATAATGCTACCGTCGTGATCTAAGCAAAATAAGATGCATAAAAGGATTAACATCACATGCAATTCATATGTGATATGATATGGCCCCTTTGTCTTTGCGCCTTTGATCTTCATCTCCAAAGCACGAACATGATCTCCATCATCAACGGGCATGATCTCCATCATCATCGGCGTAGCGTCAAGGTCAATGGCGCCGTCTTCATGATTGTTCTCCCATGTAGCAACTATTACAACTTCTTTGAAATACTACTCAACATGAAATTTAAAGACAACCATAAGGCTCCTGCCGGTTGCCACAATACAATAATGATCATCTCATACATATTCATAATCACATCATGGCCATATCACATCACCAAACCCTGCAAAAACAAGTTAGATGGTTCTAATTTGGTTTGCATATTTTACGTGGTTTAGGGTTTTCGAGTAAGATCCAATCTACCTACGAACATGAACCACAACGGTGATACTAGTGTTGTCAATAGAAAGAGTAAATTGGATCTTCACTATAGTGGGAGAGACGAGACACCCGCAAAGCCACTTATGCAATACAAGTTGCATGTCGAGCGTGGAGCAAATCTCATGAATGCGGTCATGTAAAGTTAGCCCGAGCCGCTTCATCCCACTATGCCACAAAGATGCAAAGTACACGAACTAAAGACAACAAAGCATCAACGCCCACAAAACAATTGTGTTCTACTCGTGCAACAAATCTATGCATAGACACGGCTATCATACCACTGATGGGATTCGTAGCATAGAAAACAAAAACAATTCCTACCGCAAGAACGAAACACAAGCCAAGATGTAATCTAGAACACGGTAGCAACGAGGGGATCATGAGACTAACCCTTGAAGATTTCCAAAGCCTACGAGATTAGATCTCGCTGTTGCAGAAGATGATCACTTGCCGTTTTCAAAAGCGCATAGAAGATCTTGACGGTGCCACAATCGGGCAGCACCTCCGTACTCGGTCACACGTACGGTGTTGATGAAGACGACGTCCTCCTCCCCGTTCCAGCGGGCAGCGGAAGTAGTAGATCCTCCTCGGAATCCCGGTAGCACGACGGCGTGGTGACGGTGGTGGTGGAGAACTCCGGCAGGGCTTCGCCTATGCGCTGCGGGAGTATTATGTGGAAGAGGAGAGGCTAGGGTTTGGGGAGAGGCTAGGGTTTGTGCGCCGGCCACTTGGGGGCTGCGGCCAAGAGGGCTTTGGTGTGGCCGGCCCCCTCCCCTTGCTCCTCATTATATAGGTGGAAGCCCCCAAGAGTTGGACTCCAAGTCTTCGAATAAGACCCCAACTCAAAACTTGCCATAGGTGGGAAACCTACCCAAGGTGGGACTCCTACTCAAGGTGGGACTCCCACCCTTTCCTTGGGGGGGGGGGTGGCCGGCCACCATAGGTGGAGTCCACCTAGGACTCCTCCCCTTTAGGGTTGGCCGGCCATGCTAGTGGAGTCCCTCCGGGACTCCGCCTTCCATAGTGATTTCTTCCGGACTTTTCTATAACCTTTTAGAACCTTCCATAAATGCACCGAATCATTTTCAAACTTATAAAATGACTTCCTATATATGAATCTTATTCTCCGGACCATTCCGGAACTCCTCGTGATGTCCTGGATCCCATCTGAGACTCCGAACAAAACTTAGAACTCCATTCCATATTCCATATCTACTTAAACGACATCAAACCTTAAGTGTGTCACCCTACGGTTCGCGAACTATGCAGACATGGTTGAGACTTCTCTCCGACCAATAACCAATAGCGGGATCTGGAGATCCATAATGTCTTCCACATATTCAACGATGACTTAGTGATCGAATGAACCATTTACATACGATACCGATTCCCTTTGTCACGCGATATTTTACTTGTCCGAGGTTTGATCATCGGTATCTCTATACCTCGTTCAACCTCGTCTCCTGACAAGTACTCTTTACTCGTACCGTGGTATGTTGTCTCTTATGAACCATTCATATGCTTGCAAGCTAATTAGACGACATTCCACCGAGAGGGCCCAGAGTATATCTATCCGTCATCGGGATGGACAAATCCCACCGTTGATCCATATGCCTCAACTCATACTTTCCGAATACCTAATCCCACCTTTATAACCACCCATTTACGCAGGTGGCGTTTGATGTAATCAAAGTACCCTTCCGGCATAAGTGATTTACATGATCTCATGGTCGAAAGGACTAGGTAACTATGTATCGAAAGCTTATAGCAAATGAACTTAATGACGTGATCTTATGCTACGCTTAATTGGGTGTGTCCATTACATCATTCACATAATGACATAACCTTGTTATTAATAACATCCAATGTTCATGATCATGAAACTATGATCATCTATTAATCAACAAGCTAGTTATACAAGAGGCTTACTAGGGACTCCTTGTTGTTTACATAACACACATGTATCAATGTTTCGGTTAATACAATTATAGCATGGTATATAAACATTTATCATAAACACAAAGATATATAATAACCACTTTATTATTGCCTCTTGGGCATATCTCCAACACAAATGACTGGCAGCGCCCCCACCCTAAGAAGCAACTTGAACCTTGAATCGACACCATGTAACCAATTGCCGGAGACATTGGCCACACTAGTCGGGGGAAACAGGGTAGACGCTACTTGGATGACCGACCATATAGATTTCGCAAATTGGCACTTGAAGAATGGGTGTTTAATCATTTCGTCCTGTTGACGTAAAAACACACCGTGTACTTCCATGCCAGTTTTGCTTAACAAGATTGTCCTTGGTGAGGATAACTCCTCGACGAAGGTACCATCCAAAAAAAAATTATTTTTAATGGTATCTTCATCTTCCAAATTTTCTTATTATTATCAACTGGTATATCGGAATGAAGAATCGCATTGTATAATGATTTTACCGTCAAAGATCCATCTGCATTGAGATTCTACCTGAATTCATCCGGTTCAGGTGATAGTTGTATATCACCTAGCCGGTGGGTCAGGGTATTCCATGCTAACAGCCTTTGCCCAAGTAAAACTCTTCTGAACGTCACATTCGGCGGTGAGGTAGCCATCCCCATAGCAATGGTATCACTTTTGCGACGAACAATATTATACAAAGCAGAATACTGTTCACTTAAGGGTGCATTGTCTAGCCAAGTGTCCTCCCAGAACCGTATCTGTGCCCCATTCTTAATCAAGAAAGTACCATGGCAGAAGAAGATATTCTTTGCCGCCATGAGTCTAGCCCAGAAGTGTGAATCCCCTGGTTTCCAGACCACTTGGGATAATGTCTTCGAGCCCAAATACTTTCTCGTAATAATAGTTTGCCATATCCCATCCTCGGTAAGAAGCTTAAACAGCCATTTACCTAGAAGTGCTGAATTCTTGACTTCCAGGTCATGAACTCCAAGCCCTCCTTGCTCTTTGGGACTACAAACTATACTCCATTTAACCAATCGATATTTCTTTTTCTCGCTGTCCCCTTGCCAAAAGAATCTGGATTGATAATAATCGAGTTTATGCAGTATTCCTTTCGGTACTAGGAAGAATGATAACATATACAGTACCATGTTTGTGAGTACTGAATTAATGAGTACCAATCTTCCACCAAGGGACAACAATTTGCCTTTCCAACTACTAAGACGCTTTTGTAGTCTTTCTTCCACAATTTTCCATTCAGCATTTGTGAGTCTTCGATAATGAATCGGAATACCCAAATAGCGAATAGGAAACTGGCCTTGCCCACAGCCAAACAACTCTGTGTATAAAGTCGTATCGTTTTGGGCATCACCGAAGCAAAACAACTCGCTTTTATGGAAATTGATTTTTAATCCCGATAACTGCTCAAAAGCTGCCAAAATTAATTTTAGATTGCGAGCTTTTTCCAGATCGTGATCCATATAAAGAATTGTATCATCGACATATTGAAGGATAGATAAACCACCATCAACCAGATGTGGAATCACTCCTTCAATTTGGCCTTCAGACTTGGCCCTCTCTATCAGGATTGCCAGCATATCCGCTACAATGTTAAACAACATTGGAGACAACGGATCCCCTTGGCGTAACCCTTTTCGTGTCTGGAAATAGTGGCTGGTGTCATCATTGACCCGGATTGCCACACTTCCTCCATACACAAAATCATTGATGAGAGCCCGCCACTCAGGAGAAAAACCTTTCATCCTAAGCGTCTGCTGAAGGAAAGACCACTTGACCTTATCATAGGCCTTTTCAAAGTCTAATTTCAAAATAACCCCATGTAATTTCTTAGTGTGCATTTCATGTAGTGTCTCATGCAGAACCGCAACTCCATCAAGGATATTCCTTCCTTGCATGAAAGCGGTCTGTGATGGACGGACAACATGATCTGCTACCGTATTAAGTCTAATGGTGGCCACTTTCGTGAAAATCTTGAAACTGACGTTTAAGAGGCATATGGGTCTATATTTGTAATATCCCAGGTATTGGGGTTACAAAAATAGAGGAAACAGATGTGTGCATTGCATTCATGCATAGAAAATCTGGGGAATTTTCGCGCTTTAAAGTAAAACAGTCACAGTAACTGAAGTTTCACTTGACCTTGGTGGAATTGAAGTAGCTCATCAAGTCAAGTGCTATAAACCTCAGTGTGACCTTTGTTAAAACCTTGTTATGGGTAGAGGTGATTTGATCTAAGGGGTTAGATCAAATGGAACTAAAATCAACACAACAACACTTGACTCAATGACCAATTGCTTGATCTTATAAAAGATCATAATATGGTAATCCTTGACATAACATATGAATATCTATTTAATTGGAAATCAAGTAACAATAATTGGAGAAACTATTCTTCATTTATCTTATCCATGTCTTAAACTAATCCATGCACTTATCATAAACCCTATGATATTCATTCTACCTTAATCTTGGAAACAAGACAAGGAGATCCAACTAAGGAATATAATTCTTCTCTATTCCAAATAGATTTACATCAAACCTAAAGAGGTAAGAGTCCTATTTTATTTAAGGAAGCAATGACAAACCTTGGATATAAATATCCATATGATCAAATCATCATCTTTCAGAGAAACCTTAGGATGTTATTCAAGACAATCCCTAGAGAGAGAAACCATTTATGTTAAACATAGATATTGATGATCACATCAATCTCTATGGAGCCTAACCTCAGGTTAGTATTAAAGACCTTCCCAAATGAGAGAAACCATTCATACCAATCCAAGCTTTACCTATTTAAGAATAAAGGACAACCATTGAACCAAAGTATTAAGTTGTAAATCATTTCCTCTTGGAGTAGTGAGATAACCTAATATCACATGGGATAAGATTATATCCATAAATTGATAAAGAAAGGAGGAGACTAATCCAACCAAGATAGCCAAGTGGAGTCTTAGCCTAGATACCTAAGAAGATATTAAGAGTACATCCTAAACCCTAGAATAACTATTCATTTATGAGGGAGCACAAGTTATGGTGTCACATTCAAGTTAATGAGGCAACACTTGGACTTGGGGAAGAGAACTATCCATATAACCAGATGATTATATCATCATTAATTAAGTAGAACCCTAACATAATATCTCAGACATTCTCCTGGGATATAAACTTTAGAGGCAACCATAGTAGTCCCATTCAAGAAGGTAAATTAGAAGTACTATACCCTAGTTGATCAAGACAATGCTTGATCATGGAAGTGAGAACCCCATTTAATGAGAGATCCTTAGGAAACCAAACTTTGATCATTATAAATTGAGTGATGATCATAAACCCTAAGAACTTGAGGTAAATATACCAATAACAAGTTGATCATGTCTAAACCATGATCATGCTCTTGAGTTATGTAAGGATAAGTTAAATACTAATAGGATAAGTAGATATCATTAACCACATGAAATTATAAGGAGATCAATAGTAAGCAACCCTAGGCTTATATCCCCAACCTTAACTTGTGAACCACTTGGTGATCATAAGTAGAATTCTACCACATTTACATTCCACTTATTCTTCACCTAAGAAACATAAGAACACCTTAGAGTCAAACTCTATACTTTATATGGTGAGAAACCATTCATCACTATAACCAAAGTTAACTATAAAAAGAACCATAGCCACTTTAATTACTTTAATGATGGATTAGGATAATAATAGAAATCCATTGGAATCAGATAAAATAAATTCTTAAGTCCTTAGTAACTAAAGGAGCACATGAAATATTAAGCAAGTAACCATTTTATCATGCATTGGGGAGAGTAAACCTAGCCAATGCAATATGGTGGTATCTCATCTCTATAACCATAATTGCATCCTCATTAATATCCTATGCTTCAATTCATGAACATAAGAAACCCTTGTGCTATATTTTCTAATTAAAACCCATAAGTGGTGATCAACCACTTATCATTATAACCAAGACCAAACCCAGATGAGAGTAATATCTACTCTAAGTAATTCAAAGTGTTATTAAATGTAATTCTAGTGCTAACCTTGAAATAGGAATTTAATAAACCATACAAAACCTTAATAAAGATGCCCACATAAAATCATGTGTAAGTGACCAACATTCTCAAATGAGAGATCAAGTCCTTAGAGACATTTTAGCACATAAAATTATGCCACTTAGTCAATTACTTAATAGAACTCCATAAACAAACCTTACCTGGTGACTTGTATCTTACAAAGTAATACCCAATATAACCCTACATATCAACAAATAAAAAAATAGCATTTGGAAACTACTATGAGTCCTTCCAAGATGATATTCAAATTCATGCCATATGGATATTTAATTCTAAGTCAAATAGTAACTAAAAGACCAATATTTCAATGCCCATATTAAAGTGTATGATTACACAACAATAATTTTTACAGAATCCTGGGTGAATTGCACAAAGATTCAAACAATAAAAATGTACAAAACATGATTGAATTCCAACAGAATTTGAATCAATGAAATGGAAAACAGAAAATAAATAAAAACAGAAAAAGGAAAAGAAGGGAAAAACTCACCTAGACTTACCTTACCACGCAGCAGCCCAGCAGTAGCCCACAAACACGGCCCAAGCCGCAGCCCAACGCCAGCCCACGTACCCCTTCGGCAACAAAATAAAAAGAGGAGCTCGTCCTCATCTTCTTTGCGCGTGGAGGACAGCACGAAGCCGTGCTCCCCTTCTCCATGTCGCTGGCGGCCTCTCCTTCCCTGGCAGTATGGCGTGGCGTGCTCCACAGCGCCATATAAAAGCCCTGGACGAACCCTAAACGCCGTTCTCTCTCTCTCTCTAAATTTCCCCAATTCGAAACCCTAACCCGTACGGCCTCCGGCCATCGCCGTTGATTCTGGAAGCCCCAGACCCCACCGTAACCACCAGTGAGATCGCCGTGGTCGACTTGCTCTTCCTGCAAGAGGAATCGGGCCGCCGTGCTCGGAATCTCCGTCGACGAGTTCGTCTTCCCCGGCACCTGCACCGATGAATTCCGGCGATGCCGACCTCCATAGACCTCGCCGTCAAGCTGTGTGCGCTCCTGGTGAGCCACTAACCCTCCTAGCATGCATATCCCGCTTGATTGCATCCCCTAGCTTCGCCGCATCACACACACCGCGAGCTCTGCCGCTCAGTTCCGCCGCCGGTCAAGCTCCGACGACCAATAAGGGGCGGCGCCACCACCATTCGGTTCATCTCGTCGTCCTCGTTCGAATGAGCACACACACGCGCTCGCAGGAGCCCTCCAACGCCGGCGCCGTCCTTGACTGGCCGCCGGTGGTGCACATGGTTGCCACGTTGGCACCACGTGGTAACCAACGTGGCCATAGGCCCACCGAGTCGACCTCTCTGTGTAGATTCAATCGTGTACCTTTAGCCGTTTTTCATTTAAATCTATTTCCAGAAAATTGCTGCAACTTCAAATGAATTTAGAAAATTCAATTTAAGTCAGAAAAATATAAATGAGATATTAAAATTCTTAGAAAATAAAACTCTATCCAATAAAAATATAATTTGAAAATTTTATTTTTAATAAAAATTTAATTGTTTTAAACTCAATAATTAAGTCTTTTCTTTTATTCTTAATTGAATTAAAATTCAATAATTAGGAAAACCTTCTAAAATAAATAAAAACCAGTAAGAAAATAAAGAAAACATTAAAAGTAATTTTCTTTATTTGTTATTTTGTTAAATCCTTATTAGAGGTCGTTTGGAAGCCAGGCTTTCATTTCGTTTGTAGCATTTGAAAATGAATACATGTATTCATTTCATTTACATTGTAATTTCAGAAATATACACTTGTTTGGTTGCCACAGGAATTGCAAATGACAACGAGAATTCAATATTGAATGTGTAGAGGCTTCCATAGAGAATTGCAAATGACAGGTTTCAGCCTTGGAATCATGTTTACCCATGGAGTCATTTTGCTAGAATTCCTAAATGAAATGACAGCACAATTCTGTGGCAACCAAACAGCCCACCTATGGAATTCCAAAATGAATTCCAGGATTCCAGGCCCAAATGATGGATACCAAACGACCTCTTAGAGGGATTTAAACCCTAATTAATAATTACCTAATTATTAATTCTTGAAAATTAATAAAATACCAAATCCAATATTATTATTTCAAAGTTATTAATAACTTCAACTTTATTAATGAAGTTATTAACTTATGAACTAAATAGTAATTATGCAACCCTAGTTCCATAAGGAAGAAAACTAGGAACTCATCATTTCATGTGTAACCCTAAAACCCTAATGCCATTTAGACCCTAGCTCCATTACTTCATATGAACCTTAATTTGTTTCTAAACCTAAACCTAGATTAGAACATGTGATCATGATACTTTCCTTTCAAACATAGAACCATAATAGCAACTAAATAGTTGCCATGACCACATAAAATGTAAGAACCCTAACACTAGTTAATTGCTATGCTATGTTCTCATCTAAATAAAACTTGTTGATCTAGTAGGATCAACCAAGTGCAAAACCCTAGTTCCTATTCCCAAGACCACCATCCTTAACTATCCATGATTAGCATCACACCATCGCGATGAACCCTAATAGCAACCATACCTACTATTGTGCATTACATAACCATGTTCCACTAAACCCTACTAGTGTTGGATACTTATGAACAATTTTATTTAGAAACCAACCATTTTAAACTTAGTGAATCCTATAACCTAGACAACCTCAACCCTAATTGATATACTTCTTATTACTTAAGAAGTATGTTCTTCAAAAGTTATTCTTTTGAAGTAAATAAGGAGTAGCCATCAAACCTGCCTAATAGGATCTATAAACCCTAGCCAACTATCACCAATAAGATATACCACCTTGATAGCAACTATTGGTAATTAAGATGTTTAGGCTTAATTCAACAATACAAGCCCTAGTAGTTGATGAATCCAACTAGGTTGTGATCCATCTACTACTTACTCCAGAAAACAATTAGAACCATGGAAAACCATAGAACCCCACAAACCCTAATTATCATACTTGTTCTTTATTAAAGAACATGTTCTTCAAAAGTTATTCTTTTGAAGTATATGATAATTAATCATTAACCATGCCATATAATGCTAAAACCAACCACTATTCATTACATGTTAGGATTATACCAAATATTATTGTTGTGTGCTATTAGTGTTATTATTATGATATATTACAACACCTGTTTATGATACCAAGCAACCAATCCTTAATAAGAACCTTGTTTGTGAATCACTCTAAAAGTGCAACACCCCCTGAACCAATCATTACAACTCACTGATCCTAAATCATCGGGGTTAGATCACGCTTAGAACAATTGCATCTCATACTTATGCATTATTGCATCTTTGCCAATCTTTTAAACATCGTCCTTACCGGACGATGATGCTATTTCAGAATTTGGAGTTATTGCGTATCGAAGACCTTGCCTGCATAATCTTGCAGTCAAGAAAGGCAAGTTCATCACTTGCTCATGTCATTTGAGTATTTTTACCAAACTACTTGCAAAGTACTATATTTATCACTATTGCATCAAAAGCAAAACCACTATTTTCATAACTATGAATATGACTATGTGGTGGGCAATGGAACCATGGATTGTGTTGATATGGTGGAGGTTCCATTGCAAGGGTTTATATCCATCTAGGATTAAACAACAAATGTCGTCCAGTGATTCTTGTGCCGTAATACCCGTGTTAACCATAAGATCTGGAGTGGGACGAAATAGTCAATCGTATTTCCACCTCTTGTACATCAACGGACGCGCTTTACCGTAGACACTTGTCTTCTGTCGGGGGCAAGCGGTAGGCTGGGGAAGCCAAAAGTTCCCCACGGCTTTGTCCGTAGTACACTTGTCGCCCGAAGAGCAAGCGGTAGGCTGGGGAAGCCAAAAGTTCCCCACGGTATTGCGGTCTATGAGGGGTTGCATCTACCGGCGAAGGAGTTTGGTTCGATCCTGTCGTCGTGGTCGGGGTCCATCCTTAATTGGTGTAAGAGGACCGGCGAGGACCCAGGGTCGGGGCATGCAACAAAGGGTGGGTGTATGAGGTAGCGGAGGAATATGATTGGCTATGACCTTATACCGGGCCTCACACCAAAGGAAGTGTGGACGGGTTGCGCGCCCGGTTGGCACCAAGGTTAAGATCTCTTATGGGTAAAGCAACACACCTCGCACGAGTGTAATGAATCGTGACTCCGTCACTCCCCGTTCCGGGATATGGAACTCGCGAACGCCGCGGAAAGGAACTCCATGAAGTTCCAGTAAACCGGTGAAGGCTGACGGACATAGTTCTTCTGAATAAAAGCAACCTTTTGAAGAAATGGTTATGAAAACCTGCATTGGTATTAGACTTTCTCGTCTAATGCTGTAGCTAGTGCATTAAACACCTCTTTCCTATAATGAACTTGTTGAGTACGCTCGTACTCATCCCACTCCTAAATCCCCTGCTTAGATATGGAGGCATCGAAGGAGGATCTACAATATAACTCGAAGGCCGAGGAGTCAACAACTACTTCAAGGGACAGGACTCTGTCAGAAGAGTCAAATACTACATCCAACAAGGAGAAAACCTAGATTAGCCATAGAAGGGAACTCGCTTCCTAAACATAGCTCCTATTTAGCTAGAATCTATTCATAGCCTCTATAGCTAGTTAAATACTCTACAAATAGAGTTCGTGATAAGACTAGACTACGAGTCGTTCTTCCGGAGTTTATTTGCGCTTTACCTCATTGTAAAGTAGGAGGCTATGATGATCTTATGTAATAGAGTCAATGTTGTAATTCTATAGACATGCCTTGGACCCGCATATGTTTCTGTTGTACCACTCTGAGCGATATAATACTAGTGGAACGGTGTTTCATTGGTGTTATATCAGACTTGCATACTTCACCATGCAGTGGTATGCCGGGTCACCACAATATTGTTGAATCCTTTCTGCCTCATTAACTTTCGGTAACAAGATTACTTCACCAAAATTTAGACGGAATAATTCTAGTTGTCCCATGTGCAAAGCACTAAACAAAGCTAGAAGGTCCGATTTAATAGTATCCCAAAAATTTTGGTAAAACTCAGCTGGGAAACCATCTGGACCCGGTGCTTTATTACGTTCCATTTGGAAAATTGCCTTCTGAACCTCTTCCTCTGAATAAGGTGCAGTCAGAAGACCATTTTCCTCCACAGAAACTTGGGGTATGTCTTCCGTCAAGTCCTCGTTTAAAGAAAAACCACTTTCCTCTAGAGGACCAAACAGTCCTTTATAATAATTCGTAATGTAAGATTTGAGTTGTTCATGGCCTTCAATCACCCCTTCATCTTGTACCAGAGAGTAAGTACACTTTTTCCGATGTCTCCCATTAGCTACACCATGGAAATATCACGTATTTGAATCTCCTTCCATAATGAATTGAGCTTTGGATCTCTGATACCATTTGAGCTCCTCTTCCCTGAGAAGGCTCGCTATATGCGCATTGTATTGATTCTTAAGTTCAATCTATTGCATAGACAGTGGTCTAACCTCAGCCAAAGCCTCCAGCTCATCAATCACAGGTGATAAGCGAGCCTTCTCTTTTTTAAAAATACCAGCCATGTGGGCAGCCCAACCAGAGAGATGTTTGCGCATAGCCCGCAACTTATTATTCCATCTCAAAATTGGAGTGCTGCCCCCGACCGGTCTCTCCCACACCGTCTTAACCATCTCATGGAACCCCTCCCGATGTAACCAGCCAAGTTCAAACTTGAACGGCCGTTTACTAACCGGTCGGGGGTTCCCTGTAGTTAAGAGGATAGGAGCATTGTCAGACAATTTTTCAATACGTTCTAGTGCACGGACCGATACCATAGGGTACTTATCTTCCCACTCGGTATCCATCAACACGCGATCTAGTTTTTCGTATGTGGGCTCAGGCAAGCTATTGGCCCAAGTAAATTGTCGACCGGACATGAACACCTCTCTTAAGTCAAGGCTATCAATGACAGCATTAAACAAGAAAGGCCAACGTCCATCAAAAGGGCCTTTACTTTTTTCGTGAGGAAATCTCAGCAAATTAAAATCCCCTCCGATCAAAATCGGATAGGGATTGTCTTTTGCAAGATTTACCAACTCACGTAAAAGTCGGCCTTAAAGGCGTCTTGGGCGGCACCATACACAGCAACCAGACTCCATATAAAACCATCTGCTTTGTTCTGAATATCGAGTTTAATATGATACTCTCCATCCGAACTAGCTAGAACAATCATGGTATCTATGCGGACGCCAAGTAAAATGCCACCCGATCTACCACGAGGCGGGTGAGAATACCACTGATAGTTAATCCCGCCAGATAATCTGTCGAGAAAACTCTGTGAGAAATTCCGCCTACCCGTCTCCGAAATAGCAACAAAATCTAAATCACAATCTCTACAACAAGCGGCAATGTGAGAATGCTTAGCCAAGTCACCAAGACCTCTGCTATTCCGAAACATGCCATTCATCGAGAAACTATTTTAGATTTAGTGCCCTTATTATATCGACGAGAAGTCGTTTACTCCTTTTTTTGATTCTCGTATTTCTTCAAACTCGGTCCGATGAGATTTCGGTTTCGAAAAAAGGAGTAAACGACTTCACCGGTTGTTTAGTACCTACCGTGTCGAGGTTCATCTCCGCCTTTCGACGCATGGCCCGCTGCATGACGTCCTCATTCGTGACCCCGGTCCCATCCTTTGCCAGCGTATATCTCCCACTCCTCCTCACCTTCGGCTGAACGACAGGTGGGGGGCTAGGGGATCTAGGCTGCTGCAAGGTGGGGACCGCGGAGGGAGAGCTCGAGCGTGGTGTAGACAACGGCGAAGCAGGCACAAAGTCCGCCGATGCAGGGGTAGATGGCGGCGTGGCCCCCTGCACCGCACCTGGCTGTGTCGGAGAAGCCCCTGAAAGTGCCTCCGAGACCGGCTGCTGCAGATGTGCACCCGGCGAGGCTGGCTGGTGCACCGGCGAGGCCGGCTGCTGTCCCGGCGAGGCCGCCCGTAGGTTTACTAAAAGAGTAAAATACACTCACGGTAACTGTATTTGTCTAGAAAAAACACTTTGGTCACTGTATTCTAGAATCTGAATGTTACGGTCACTGAGTTCGTCTTATATGGCCAATACGGTCACCAGCGTCCCTCCGTGCTACGTATTCGGCCTATGTAGAAATAGTTGACACTTTGACCCAGTTTCAAAAAAAAAAGCTGACACTTTGACCCGTCAGATTTTGCGTTTTGGGCCGTCATTATGTTCTAGTGTTACTTTGGATTTAGAACCGCAGACATGGACGGTTTTTCTGCAAACTGGCTTAACATTGGATCGGTTGGAAATTCCTCTCCTTCCCCAACAAAGATCTAATCAAGATTTCTTTTCGCCGAGCTCCATCGCCCGCTCGCCGCAGCTAGAAGTCGTCGTTGCCGAAGATTGAATGCACCGCCGCCGAAGCTCGTAGACGCTGCTGCCGCTGCTCGAAGCCGCCGCCGATTCTGCTCGAAGCCACAGCCGCCGCTGCTCAAAGCCGACGCCGATGCTGCTCGAAGCAGGCGCCGCCGCAGCTTAGCTGGAAATAAGTACCGTCGTATGTTATGCGTGTCGTCGCCCCAACGTGGACGGACCAGTTCATCTGTATTGATGTGAATCTAGCTCATTGGTGGCGAAGTCATGGATGCCAAGGCGGGAGGAACTCCTGCTCATGAACTGCACCGGCTGTTGCAAGAAGGTAATGCTAACTGGTCTCTCACACGGAGGAGCATCCAGATTTGATCTTGTACAAGTGCGTGCACCACGAATCCACAATGTTAGCATCTGCTATTTCCCTGTTCCTTCTCTCTGAAACTTTGTCTGTCAGTGTGTGTTCTAACTTTTGTTTGTTAAATTTTGCAGAAAATTTGCAATTATTGGCATTAGGAACTATCTTTCAGAGATTACCTAACTGAGAAATGATTTATGAGTATGAATGATGCTCATATCGGTGCTCAATTAGTCACAGTGCAAGTGCAGAATAGGCATGCTGAGCATAGTGAAGAAATGAAGGCAATGTTGGTGTTTGGCAAGGAAATCTTGATGGTTCTAAAGATTGTAGTGTCTACTAGTTGCTATATATGTTGTGCCTGTGTGGTGCTAGTGACGAAGTGAGTACTTCCGCATCTATTTGTGAGATGCAAGATTTTCCGAGTGTCAAATTGTAATGTAATATTGTACTGATGTGATATTGCACACTTGTGCAATGGAAAGACAACAGTAAAATGCAATGTTTGCCAATATCTTGCTTGAGTATTATATTGTGCTAATTATGTATGCAATGCAAAGGAAAGAATAACAGTGTATACATGCAAAGGAAAGAATAAGGCTGACTAAATAGATACAGTTTATACAGATAGGTTGATTCAAAATTTACAGTCTATATATGTATTAATGTATGTTAACAATAAAAGTTATAACCTACATACAAATGTTGACTAAAAAGTTACATGCGTATGGGCAAAAAGAATGAGAGATACATTAATGTGACCCGCGAGGTAACATGCATGAAAATATATAGTACATGTAAGAATAATAAAAGTTACAGTCTTCATAAGCTATAGAGTTACATGTGGCTTATGATGACATCATAAAAAAAGTTACAGTCTATGTACATACAGTTACATGTAAACCATAGAAATTACAGTCCTGGTGAACTATACAATTCATATCTCATAATGAACTCATGGCAAACTAACATCCTATGTAGAGATAATTACATGGAAACCCATTTAAATATTCAAAAAGAACATAAGACATGCTGTCAAATGGTTCAATAACAAGACAATAACTCATAGACATTTCATTGCGTCTAGAAATATTACCAACTCTTTGGCATTCATCACAAGATAAAATAAATTTTCTTGCATCTTTAAAGAGGGTAGGCCAATAAAACCCTGATTGTAGAATCTTTTGTGCAGTTCTATCTCCAGCATGATGTCCTCCATAAGGACTACCATGACATTTTCTCAATATCTCCTGTTACTCATATTTTGGAACACATCTTCGCATAATACTATCCACTCCTTCTTTATATAAGTGTGGGTCATCCCAAAAATAATGCCTCAAGTCATAAAGGAGTTTCCTTCTTTGTTGGGTTGTAAATGTTGGAGGCAAATACTTGAAAACAATAAAGTTAGCATAATCAGCATACCAATGACTCTCACGCGAGGTTACTTTTATTGCAGTCAATTGTTCATTTGGAAAACTATCATTAAAAGAAATAGGATCATAAGAAATGTTTTCCAGTCTAGACAAATTATCAGCAACTGAATTTTCAGCGCCCTTCCTATCTACAATATGCAAATTAAACTCTTGTAAAAGCAACAACCATCTAATAAGCCTAGGCTCAGCATCTTTCTTTTTCATAAAGTACCTAATAGCAGCATGATCAGTATGAATAGTAACTTTCGAATCAACAATATAATGTCTAAACTTATCACAAGCAAAGACTACATCTAGAAATTATTTTTCAGTAGTAGCATAATTCTTTTGAGAGGCATCAAGAGTCTAACTAGCATAATGAATAACATTCAACTTCTTATCTACTCGCTGTCCAAGAACAACACCTACTACAAAATCACTAGCATCACACATAATTTTAAAGGGTAAATTCCAATCAGGTGGTTGAACAATAGGTCGGAGCAGTGGTTAAGGACTTCTTTAGAGTTTCAAAATCTTCCTTACAGTCATCATCAAAAACAAAAACTACATCATTTTGTAGAAGATTAGTAAGAGGCTTTGAAATTTTAGAGAAATCCTTAATAAACCTCCTATAGAAACAAGCATGACCAAGAATACTACGAATACCTTTAACATCCTTAGGACAGGACATTTTCTCAATTGCTTCCACTTTGGCTCTGTCGACTTCAATACTTCTTTCAGAAACTTTATGTCCAAGAACAATTTCTTTATTTAACATAAAGTGGCATTTCTCCCAATTAAAAACAAGATTAGTTTTTTCACATCACTGCAAAACTTTATCAAGATTGTGCAAACAGTTATCTAAAGAAGTCTCATAGACGGAGAAATCATCCATGAATACTTCCACAATTTCTTCACAAAAACCATGAAATATAGCAGACATGCATCTTTGAAATGTAGCAGGAGCATTACACAAACCAAAAGGCATACGTCTATAAGCATAAGTTCCATAAGGACATGTAAAAGTAGTTTTCTCTTGATCTTTCTTCTTAACATCAATTTGAGAAAACCCATAATAACCATCAAGGAAACAAAAATGAGTTTTCTTAGAAAATATTTCTAACATTTGATCAATAAAAGGTAAATGGTAATGATACTTCTTAGAAGTCGTTTGGTATCCATCATTTGGGCCTGGAATTCTGGAATTCATTTTGGAATTCCATAGGTGGGCTGTTTGGTTGCCACAGAATTGGACCGTCATTTCATTTAGGAAATCCAGCAAAATGACACCATGGGTAAACACGATTCCTAGCTGAGATCTGTCATTTGCCTTTCTCTATGGAAGCCATTTGCAAATTCAATATTGAATTATGTTGTCATTTGCAATTCCTGTGGCAACCAAACAAGTGTCCATTTCTAGAATTACAATGTAAATGAAATGAATACATGTATTCATTTTAAAATTCTACAAACGAAATGAAAGTCTGGCTTCCAAACGACTTCTTAGAGCTCGTTTGGTATACAGGTATTCGCCCCGGAATCGTGGAATTCATTTGGCAATTCTAAGAATATGTTGTTTGGCTGTCACGAAATCGTAGCCTCATTTCATTTGAAAATTCCGACCGAATCACCCGGTGCCTAAACACGATTCCCATCCTCGACCCGTCATTTCTCTGGAAACCTGGCTATCGTGTCCTCCTCCCCGATCTCATCTGCCTCGCCTCCTCCATCCCTCCACCTTACCGGCCTCCATGCCTCAACCTCGCCGGCCCAGATGGCCGCCATCTCGCCGTGGAATTTCGTGCGGCCGCGTTTTCTCTCCGTCTCCCTGTCGACCTCCAGGTAACCTTCCCTCCCGTCTGACCTCTTCTTCTCCCAATCTCTCCCTTTCTTCTCTGATTTAATATTTTCTTTTAACATAGCAGACACGAAAATCGGCTCCCTGCAGACATTCTTCTCTCTATTATCATTCTTTCAGTCCTCTTAAGTCCTTATTATTCAGGTCTTCGTGTTCCTGCATGTTCCCATGTGTGTGTGTGTGTGTACTGGTGTTTAACTTGTTAGTCGGTTATTTTTTTTACTGCATGTTAATCCTGGGCTATAAGTGTGTTATAATATATTATTGCTTGTTGTTAAACCTGGCCTGAAGTTTATAGTTTGCTGCAGTACTATATTTGCTAAATGATGGTGCGGCTTAACTTGGTTTATTTTTACACTCAACTAGTTTTGTACTATACTTGTTGTAGATGGCTGATCTACCACTAGAGTTATATCATGAGAAGAGGAAGAAAGGAAGCGGGCAACAACAAGACATAACAACAAATGTGTTGGGCGTTTGTGACCGTAAAATGAAGTTTATTTATGTCTTGGCTGGCTGGAAAGGTTCAGCGTCAGATTCACGAGTGTTGCGAGATGCAATGTTCTTGGTGACATACCAGGTTTGGAAGATGATCAACAGTTGGCAATATATGATGTTCTTGTTACTGATGATCACAAGCTCAAGTCTTTGATGGCACTGCCTGAACGAATGACGAAAAAGTGGGTGCTCAAGCAGATAAACACATGATTCAGATCTGAATTTGTGATGTAGCAGTTGCCATTTGAGACTTGCTTAACTTATTGAAACTTTGGAACTTGTATTTCTTATCTTGATCAATCTATGTTTCTTGGACTAGGACATGGCTTTATGTTTTGAATCATACTTTGGATGATAATCTATGTTTTAGTATCAGAATGCTCACATGGATGTGATAATGTAGCAATTCTATTTTGAATTCTAGAGTCATTTGTAAATTCATGTGGCAGCCAAACATGTGTGTGTTTTTGGAATCCAAATACAAATGAAATGAATTGATGTATTCATTTCATTTCTTATTATATCAAAGAAGAAGAAAAGGAAAACAAAAAAGGTGGCGAACCCTTGTCAACTAGGGCGCGGAGCCGCTAGAAAATCGCATTCCTCACGGGCGCGTTTGGTAGCATGCATCAGATTCCTAAACCACTGGCGCAGTGGGAAGAAGTCCCCTGCGCATCGCAGACGGGCCATAGGCCATAAAAGCCACGTTGTTTGGTGGTCTGCACAGATTTTTTTCGGCCCCGTGGAGATTTGGGCTCTGCCCGTTTGGTAGGTTGGATTTCAGGCCTTGTAGCAGCCCAGACCGGCACCCCTGTTGTTTGGTTGCAACCTAGAATCTGCTTCTGCTTACCTCTTACCTTCGGTGGTGAGGTTACCAGCGATTGATGTCTACGTTCCCCCTCCTTTCCTGTAGACAGTGTTGGGCCTCCAAGAGCAGAGGTTTGTAGAACAGCAGCAAGTTTCCCTTAAGTGGATACCCAAGGTTTATCGAACTCAGGGAGGAAGAGGTCAAAGATATCCCTCTCATGCAACCCCGCAACCACAAAGCAAGAAGTCTCTTGTGTCCCCAACACACCAAATAGGTGCACTAGTTCGGCGAAGAGATAGTGAAATACAGGTGGTATAAATAAGTATGAGCAGTAGCAACGGTGCCGGAAAAGTGCTTGGCGTGTAGTTGATGGTGGTGGTATTGCAGCGAGTAGTAACGCTAATAGAAACAAGTAAACAAGCAGTAGTAACTCAGCAGTATTTAGGAACAAGGCCTAGGGATTACACTTTCACTAGTGGACACTCTCAGCATCGATCACATAACAGAACAGATAAATGCATACTCTACACTTTTGTTGGATGATGAACACATTGCGTAGGATTACACGAACCCTCAATGCCGGAGTTAACAAGCTCCACAATAATGCTCATGTTTAAGTAACCTTTAGTGTAAGATAGATCAACGCGACTAAACCAAGTACTAGCATAGCATGCACACTGTCACCTTCATGCATATGTAGGAGGAATAGATCACATCAATATTATCATAGCAATAGTTAACTCCATAATCTACAAGAGATCATGATCATAGCATAAACCAAGTACTAACACGGTGCACGCACTGTCACCTTTGCACACATGCAGGAGGAATAGAACTACTTTAATAACATCACTAGAGTAGCGCATAGATGAATTGTGATACAAAACTCATATGAATCTCAATCATGTAGGGCAGCTCATGAGATCATTACATTGAAGTACATGGAAGAGAGATGAACCACATAGCTACCGGTACAGCCCCGAGCCTCGATGGAGAACTACTCCCTCCTCATGGGAGCGGCAGCGGTGATGAAGATGGCGGTGGAGATGGCAGCGGTGTCAATGGAGATGGCAGCGGTGTCGATGGAGAAGCCTTCGGGGGCACTTCCCCGCTCCGGCAGGGTGCCGGAACAGAGATCCTGTCCCCCGGATCTTGGCTTCGCGATGGCGGCGGCTCCGGCGGGTTTACGTGGGTTTCGTCAATTGGTATCGGGTTTTCTGATCCGGGGGCTTTATATAGGCGAAGAGGCGGCGCAGGAGGGCTGACGGGGGGCCACACCATAGGGCGGCGCGGCCCCCCTCGGCCGCGCCGGCCTAGGGTTTGGTGGCCCTGTGGCCCTTCTCTGGCGGTTCTCGTGTGTTCGGATGCTTCCGGGTAAAATAGGAACTCGGGCGTTGATTTCGTCCGATTCGAGAATATTTCGTTACTAGGATTTCTGAAACCAAAAACAGCAGAAAACGGAACTGGCACTTCGGCATCTTGTTAATAGGTTAGTTCCGGAAAATGCACGAATATGACATAAAGTGTGCATAAAACATGTAGATAACATCAATAATGTGGCATGGAACACAAGAAATTATCGATACGTCGAGACGTATCAGCATCCCTAAGCTTAGTTCTGCTCGTCCCGAGCAGGTAAAACGATAACAAAGATAATTTCCGGAGTGACATGCCATCATAAACTTGATCATACTATTTGTACAAGCATATGTAGAGAATGCAGCGATCAAAACAATGGTAATGACATGAGTAAACAAGTGAATCATAAAGCAAAGACTTTTCATGAATAGCACTTCAAGACAAGCATCAATAAGTCTTGCATAAGAGTTAACTCATAAAGCAATAATTCAAAGTAAAGGTATTGAAGCAACACAAAAGAAGATTAAGTTTCAGCGGTTGCTTTCAACTTGTAACATGTATATCTCATGGATAATTGTCAATGCAAAGCAATATAACAAATGCAATATGCAAATATGTAAGAATCAATGCACAGTTCACACAAGTGTTTGCTTCTTGAGGTGGAGAGAAATAGGTGAACCGACTCAACAATAAAAGTAAAAGAATGGTCCTCATAGAGGAAAAGCATCGATTGCTATATTTGTGCTAGAGCTTTGATTTTGAAAACATAAAGAGAGCATAAAAGTAAAGTTTTGAGAGGTGTTTGTTGTTGTCAACGAATGGTAGCGGGTACTCTAACCCCCTTGCCAGACAAACCTTCAAAGAGCGGCTCCCATTTTATTTTTATTTTTGGATGGCACTCCTTCCTACCTTTCTTTCACAAACCATGGCTAACCGAATCCTCGGGTGCCTGCCAACAATCTCATACCATGAAGGAGTGCCTTTTTATTTTAGTTTTATTATGATGACACTCCTCCCAACCTTTGCTTACACAAGCCATGGCTAACCGAATCCTTCGGTGCCGTCCAACAATCACATACCATGGAGGAGTGTCTATTTTTGTTAATTAATTTGGGACTGGGAATCCCATTGCCAGCTCTTTTTGCAAAATTATTGGATAAGCGGATGAAGCCACTAGTCCATTGGTGAAAGTTGCCCAACAAGATTGAAAGATAAACACCACATACTTCCTCATGAGCTATAAAACATTGACACAAATCAGAGGTGATAAATTTTGAATTGTTTAAAGGTAGCACTCAAGCAATTTACTTTGGAATGGCGGAGAAATACCATGTAGTAGGTAGGTATGGTGGACACAAATGGCATAGTGGTTGGCTCAAGTATTTGGATGCATGAGAAGTATTCCCTCTCGATACAAGGTTTAGGCTAGCAAGGTTGTTTGAAACAAACACAAGTATGAACTAGTACAGCAAAACTCACATAAAAGACATATTACAAGCATTATAAAACTATACATTGTCTTCCTTGTTGTTCAAACACCTTACTAGAAATTATCTAGACCTTAGAGAGACCAATTATGCAAACCAAATTTTAGCATGCTCTATGTATTCTTCACTAATAGGTGCAAAGTATATGATGCAAGAGCTTAAACATGAGCACAACAATTGCCAAGTATCACATTACCCAAGACATTATAGCAATTACTACATGTATCATTTTCCAATTCCAACCGTATAACAATTTAACGAAGAGGAAACTTCGCCATGAATACTATGAGCTAAGAACACATGTGTTCATATGAACCAGCGGAGCGTGTCTCTCTCCCACACAAGCATGATGTAATCCAATTTATTCAAACACAAACAAAAACAAAAGCAAACAAACGAGACGCTCCAAGAAAAAGCACATAAGATGTGATGGAATAAAAATATAGTTTCGGGGGAGGAACCCGATAATGTTGTCGATGAAGAAGGGATGCCTTGGGCATCCCCAAGCTTAGACGCTTGAGTCTTCTTGATATATGCAGGGGTGAACCACCGGGTGCATCCCCAAGCTTAGAGCTTTCACTCTCCTTGATCATAGTATATCATCCTCCTCTCTTGACCCTTGAAAACTTCCTCCACACCAAACTCGAAACAACTCGTTAGAGGGTTAGTGGACAATAAAAATTCACATGTTCAGAGGTGACACAATCATTCTTAACACTTCTGGACATTGCATAATGCTACTGGACATTAGTGGATCAAAGAAATTCATCCAACATAGCAAAAGAGGCAATGCGAAATAAAAGGCAGAATCTGTCAAAACAGAACAGTCCGTAAAGATGGATTTTATTAGGCCACCAGACTTGCTCAAATGAAAATGCTCAAATTGAATGAAAGTTGCGTACATATCTGAGGATCATGCACGTAAATTGGCATAATTTTCTGAGCTTCCTGCAGGGCAGTGGGCTCAGATTCGTGACAGCAAAGAAATCTGGAACTGCGCAGTAATCCAAATCTAGTACTTACTTTTCTATCAACGGCTTAACTTGGCACAACAAAACTCAAAACTAAGATAAGGAGAGGTTGCTACAGTAGTAAACAACTTCCAAGACACAAATATAAAACAAAGTACTGTAGCAAAATAACACATGGGTTATCTCCCAAGAAGTTCTTTCTTTTTAGCCATTAAGATGGGCTCAGCAGTTTTAATGATGCACTCGCAAGAAATAGTATTTGAAGCAAAAGAGAGCATCAAGAGGCAAATTAAAAACACATTTAAGTCTAACATGCTTCCTATGCATAGGAATCTTGTAAATAAACAAGTTCATGAGGAGCAAAGTAACAAGCATAGGAAGATAAAACAAGTATAGCTTCAAAAATTTCAGCACATAGAGAGGCATTTTAGTAACATGAAAATTTCTACAACCATATTTTCCTCTCTCATAATAACTTTCAGTAGCATCATGAGCAAACTCAACAATATAACTATCACATAGAGCATTCTTATCATGAGTCTCATGCATAAAATTATTACTCTCCACATAGGCATAATCAATTTTATTAGTTGTAGTGGGAGCAAATTCAACAAAGTAGCTATCATCATTATTCTCATCAAGTGTAGGAGGCATAGTATAATCACAACAAAATTTACTCTCAGCGAGTAAGTGGCATCAAAAGACCACTATCATTATCATCATCAGAAATAGGAGGCAAAGTATCATCAAAGAAAATTTTCTCCTCAATGCTTGGGGGACTAAAAATATCATGAAAACCAGCTTCCCCAAGCTTAGAACTTTCTATATTATTATCAACAATGGTGTTCGAAACGTTCATACTAATATTACTACCAGCATGCAAAGAAGATTTCATAGGTTTTTTAATTTTCGCATCAAACAATCCATGTTTTAAATCAGGAAATAGAATAAGAAGCTCACTCTTGTACATTATGCCAAACTAGTGTAAACAAGAAACAACAAGATGCAATTGCAGGATCTAAAGGAAATAGCTTTGAGCACACACACGACGGCGCCGAGAAAAATACTTTACCCGAGACCGTAGTATGAGAGCCTTTTACCTTTCCTCCCGGCAACGAGCGCCGAGAAAAGTGCTTGATGTCTACGTTCCCCCTCCTTTCCTGTAGACGGTGTTGGGCCTCCAAGAGCGAGAGGTTTGTAGAACAGCAGCAAGTTTCCCTTAAGTGGATACCCAAGGTTTATCGAACTCAGGGAGGAAGAGGTCAAAGATATCCCTCTCATGCAACCACCGCAACCACAAAGCAAGAAGTCTCTTGTGTCCCCAACACACCAAATAGGTGCACTAGTTCGGCGAAGAGATAGTGAAATACAGGTGGTATAAATAAGTATGAGCGAGTAGCAACGGTGCCGGAAAAGTGCTTGGCGTGTAGTTGATGGTGGTGGTATTGCAGCAGTAGTAACGCAATGAAAACGAGTAAACAAGCGGTAGTAACTCAGCAGTATTTAGGAACAAGGCCTAGGGATTACACTTTCACTAGTGGACACTCTCGGCATCGATCACATAATGAACGAGATAAATGCATACTCTACACTTTTGTTGGATGATGAACACATTGCGTAGGATTACACGAACCCTCAATGCCGGAGTTAACAAGCTCCACAATAATGCTCATGTTTAAGTAACCTTTAGTGTAAGATAGATCAACGAGACTAAACCAAGTACTAGCATAGCATGCACACTCGTCACCTTCATGCATATGTAGGAGGAATAGATCACATCAATATTATCATAGCAATAGTTAACTCCATAATCTACAAGAGATCATGATCATAGCATAAACCAAGTACTAACACGGTGCACGCATCTGTCACCTTTGCACACATGCAGGAGGAATAGAACTACTTTAATAACATCACTAGAGTAGCGCATAGATGAATTGTGATACAAAACTCATATGAATCTCAATCATGTAGGGCAGCTCATGAGATCATTACATTGAAGTACATGGAAGAGAGATGAACCACATAGCTACCGGTACAGCCCCGAGCCTCGATGGAGAACTACTCCCTCCTCATGGGAGCAGCAGCGGTGATGAAGATGGCGGTGGAGATGGCAGCGGTGTCAATGGAGATGGCAGCGGTGTCGATGGAGAAGCCTTCCGGGGGCACTTCCCCGCTCCGGCAGGGTGCCGGAACGAGATCCTGTCCCCCGGATCTTGGCTTCGCGATGGCGGCGGCTCCGGCAGGTTTCGTGGGTTTCGTCAATTGGTATCGGGTTTTCTGATCCAGGGGCTTTATATAGGCGAAGAGGCGGCGCAGAGGGCTGACAGGGGGCCACACCATAGGGCGGCGCGGCCCCCTCTCGGCCGCGCCAGCCTAGGGTTTGGTGGCCCCGTGGCTCTTCTCTCGGCGGTTCTCGTGTGTTCCGGATGCTTCCGGGTAAAATAGGAACCCGGGCGTTGATTTCGTCCGATTCCGAGAATATTTCGTTACTAGGATTTCTGAAACCAAAAACAGCAGAAAACAGAACCGGCACTTCGGCATCTTGTTAATAGGTTAGTTCCAGAAAATGCACGAATATGACATAAAGTGTGCATAAAACATGTAGATAACATCAATAATGTGGCATGGAACACAAGAAATTATCGATACGTCAGAGACGTATCAGCGATCAACAGCACAAGCAAGAAACACAATCACAATTCAGGCAAACTTAGCACTGATCATAGTCCGGTCATAGTTCACGACACAGGACGATCATAGTTCACGACACACCATAGACGATCATAGTTCAACAGACGACAGGAACAACAACTAGACACAGACATGGTGGCAACGACACAAAACCAGGTAAGCTTCAGACATGACTTTGGAAGACGACACACCTGGTGGCGTCGCCATGGTAACCGCACCTGGTCATCCCCTCAGTGCAGGTGTGGTCGAAGATGAACACATTGTACTCGAAGGTGGACACTTTCTTGAAGATGAGGAACTGGCCTATCTGCAGCTGATGAGCAATGGTGAAGCCCTCCTACCGCTGGTCGATGTATGCGTCATCGCCTTCTCTCACCGTAGTCATCCTCCAGTTGCAGCCAGTGTTGGTGGTGACGATGATGTTCGAAGGGATTTCTCCGAACCACCTGACGAAATGTTGAGGGATTCGTAGCCGGTTGAGCCCGAAGACGATGCGCATGAACTGATCCGACCCTACATCCGGCTGGAAGTGGCCGACGTTAGCTGTCCTTTGCTTCTTGGACGGTCCCTCCTGGGGGGTCTCAGGTGACCAAAGCTTGAGTTTCTCAGTCTGCCAGAAGAACACATGCCATTAGAGATGTGCCTGCTCACAAGTATATAGATGAAAACGAACATTGAAACATGTGATGCCTCATACATTGGATCACACGGCAGCTCAAGGGACTGCCCTCAAACTAAGTCTAGTGTGCAAGTAATCACACACACACGACTAAGTTTGAGGGCAGCACCAGGCCTTCGAGTGTGCCATTATTGAATCATTGGCCAATGTAGTAGACAAACAAAATGAGGCCTCGTAAATTAGATCACATGGCAGGCAAAGGGACTGTCCGCAAACTAAGTCTAGTGTGCAAGAAATATGACATAGACGACTAAGTTTGAGGGCAGCACCCTGCCTTCCGTTGTGCCATAGTTAAATCATTGGCCATTGCACAACTGAAAAAGTACAAACATGGAAAGCAAGGTAGCACATGCCTCATACAATGAGCACGTATGGAGGAGATGTTTGATCAGAACCAATGACATGGTGATGTTCAGTCATGCCATAGGTTCTGATCAATCATCTCCTCACACTATAATTTCCGGTTACAATCATCGGCATAGTTCAATCAGAAACAACACAATCTAGAACAAACTAGCGCGACTCATTCCGCACAGCAATCTGAACATGCTAAACCCAAGCAAAAAAAAACCTTCCCTTCTTTGCATGACAGTAAGATCTGACAGTTTCAGCAATCCACAGTCCGATCTAGGAAGGATCTACCGCAATCTGATATTATAGTAACAAATCTAAGCAAATCGAGACCGTGAAAAGCAAGAACTGGACAAGAAATAGGGACGAACACCTTGCAAACATCAATCCCAACGCTATCCTAATGGAAACCCTAGCAGATCTAATGTGCATGCCGTCGCAAATGATCAAGAATGGCATGTTCTGGCAGAAGGAGTACGAAGGTGCGAAGGAGAGGTCGTTACCGTCATTGTTCCGGCTGAGGACGAGCTCGAGGTCGAGATGCCGATGAAGACTGCGGAGCAGGTTGCGGCCGATGTCGCGGTGCTGCTCGCCGATATCTCCTCCTCCGGTACCGGTGCTCCTCCGTGCGGTGATGCGGCGGATTGGTCTGCGGGAGGGGAACCCCCAGGTGATGTGACAGTTTGGGGGAGGTCGCGAGTGAGAGGAAAGAGCGGGAGCGGTGACCCTAATTATGATGCGTGTTCCCGAAGGGACGCGGTGTTTCCGCCTCCCTTCTCCATGCGTGCAGCCTTCTGGCCGCAACGGGTCTGGCCCCGGAGAAACTGCCATTCCAGGTGTTCCTCCGGAATCTATCCCGTGGATGCTTTAAAACTCGGTTAATGGAAGAACGCAGTAACCTGCAGACATCCAAACATACCAAAGTTTCTTGAACCGATGCGAGCCAAGGTCCATCCAGACTACGAAACGCCCACATTTCGCTTCCCTTCCTTCCGTGGCAAGCCCAAAACCAATCTGAAAGACCCACATGTCAGCCAGGCCTCTTCCCCTTCCACGCTCCTTTTCCCGCTCCTCCTCCTCCTCCTCGCCGCCCCCGCCTTCGCCTCGCCCCTCTAGGATTTCCGTCTCCGGTCCCGGCCACCGGCGGGCACCAGGGAGGAGAGCGATCTCACGCCGCTTCACTCAGGTGAGCTCTCTCAGCGAACCCGTAAGCGCGCAGCTCGTTTCCTGCCTGGGGTTGGGCGTTTCCGCTTTGGGGGGAGGGGTTACGGTGTACGGAGGATTTTGGTCCGCAGTGGCGTCCTGCGATCATGCGTGATGTGGGGTTTTCTGCGGGCGATCTCGCTCTCTAGCCCGACCCGAACCGTGTAGTACCACTTCCTTGCGGCGGGGGTGCTGGGCTTTGCGTTTCCGCCTCGAGCGGCCTAGTGTGGATTCGGCTTTGCGGTGCTACGGCCGGATCTTGTGCAGTGGAATTCGAGATTTGTGGCGGACCAGTGTCGAACGACCTAGGGTTTCCTGCTTGCTGCGTGGTTTGGTTTGGTTTGCTTATCTGTTGGGGGTGAATTTTGTGGAGGCGCTGTTTTGATCGAGGGGCTCCTATCCTTTTGCAGTTTGCGCGCGGCACTATCTGTTGGGATTGTTAGGGCTAGGCGACTTGGGATTTCCGTAATTAATTCCTAGCTGAATGGCTGGCGTGCAGTGCTGCTGTGCTTGACTGCTTCTGTTCGTTCCATGGGGTTTCTAGGAATACAAGAAACACGGGCATCAAGATCTTACTTCTGAATTGTTTCAGATCGATAGCCTGTGCTTTAGCAAGCAGTGGATTGGTGATAATTATGCCTGTTTTAATTCATGAGGATTGGCAGTTACCATTGTTACAATTGCGTGTGTAGTTGCATGTTAACTAACTGAGCCTCCTTAAATACCATTGATTCTTCCATGTCTGTTATCGCATTGTTGGGGATTGTGATGATGGAATTTTGCTGAAAGTAGGTTCGTTTTTATGTGAAGTGTTTCACTTGTTACCTGATGGGCAGAAATGATGTAGCATTAGTAGGTTCTGGAGTTACTCTGCTTTCCTATTACTCCTCAAGTCTATATCTAGAAATCGCACCACCTATTCAACCGGTCAAACTACAGACTTGAGGGGTATTAGGAAAGCAATGCATAATTGAAAAGACACATGTTGTACTAAGAGTAACTGCTGATTGTGAAGTAGTTACTGGTTGCATGTACAGATGCCATGTTGCCAATGATAAACTGTTGATTTTATGTTTTCAGTTTCTGAACACCTGCGCCTTTGTTTCTGAGTAACTGCATTACATGATTCTTCTATGTCTGTTATCGCGTTGTGGGGGACTGTGGTGATAGAATTTAGCCGAATGTTTTCTTTACGTGTAGTTTTTCACTTGGAATCCTATGAGCAGAAATGATGGAGCATAGCAGGTTCTGGAGTTAATAAACTGTGCCTACTTTTAATGGGCGTATTATAATTAGTGTTTCATGGCCATTTTGTCATAACAAGTCTATAATTCCACCGGTTGAATGGCTAGTGTGATTGTTGTGTGGGCTTGGCTCCATGTTTTTCCAGAAATATACTTGAGTATCATTATATTAGGGAATCAATGAATAATTGAGAAGTCACAAGTGCTACTATAAGATTAAGATGATTGTGAGTGTAATACTGTCGGTTGCATGTACGTACAGATGCCGTGTTGCCAATTGTGGTGATAAACTGGTCATGTTATGTTTTCAGTTTCTGAACACTAGTGCCCTTCTTTCAGAGTGACTGCATTCCCTGATCTTAAATTGTTACATGCCACTAGTTGTCTCACTCAGGTTCCCCCATCTCCGCAATTTATACAACGGTACAAGACACAAGGTTCCGTGCAGGAGGAATCCCAAGGTCCGTGTTCGAACTGGAGCAGCAGCAAGTTGCCTCCTCTACAAGATCCAGCAGGTTAGCAAGCAAGCTGATCTGTGCCTCACACAATTTAGTTTCCCTTTTGGTCCAGAACTGCCTTTTTTTGGTAATGTCCAATGCATGTTGTCCGATATAACTGAAAAACATGAACCATCATTGCCAGTGCAATATTCCTGCACAGTATAGTTTTGGTGCTTATTAAGAGTAATTTGAATTTTTGTTTTGCGCTCGCTGGTTTAGTGCAGAAGATTTTGATCTTTCGGAATAAAAATATATTTGGTATGTGCTCCAGTGTTCTGGGTTGTGGTTGATCATGACTTCATGGGAAAATGTTTCTGACAGAATAGTTAATTCTATGTGTTTATCCAGAAAAGAGCACATAATTACTTTTTGTAAATTGCATGCATCCCAACTTTTGGAGCTTCAGATGACTTCCATGCTTCATGTGCTTTAAAGTTTGTGCAACTCTTTGAACCAGCTCCCACACATCTGAATCATATTTGTAGCTATATCAACTAAACAAAAAAGAACCTGTTGTATATTAATAATTTCGAACACCATATCACCAGGATCATATGTTCATATATCCTGAATGCAAAACAGAATTAGATATACGCAATTTTGTAGGATTGTTTCAACTCATGATCGTTGTAGTTTGTATTAGATGAAACTGAAGTTCCTATCGCCATACTTACGGTGTAAACAACTGAACAATGTTACATTACAGTTGAAGGGCGATCTGGCAAATGTATGCCTGAAGCATTTGAAGCACAACAACCTTGTATATGCATCTGGTTATCTGAACTCTTATCATAAAGTTGGTGCAACTGGTGAGCGGCATTATCTACTATAAGGTTAGTCAGTATTTGGCTATTTGCAACTTCTTACAATGTATGATGCTCTATCTTTGTGAGATAAGCAGTTGTTTTTTGCATAGTTGTCTTTGTGAGGCCATTTAGATTGATTTGGTGCTCTTACCATTAGTGCTCATGTCTTAGCCGTGATTTGTATATGTTATAATGTCCTGCCTCTTCTGATATGCTCCTATAGTTCTGAAAAAGTAATGGTTTGATTTCTCACAATTCAGGCTAAATAGCAGATAGTTCAGTACATAAAATCAAGTATAATGTATCCTTAGACACCAGATATGTATTTCGCTTGGTCTTTTTTTTTTGAGATCAGCTTGGTCAATTTAAATTGATGAACACAAGGGAGGTTTGATTAAAAAATCTTGCTAACGGTGCTTAACCTATTTCCATTAATACCAGCAAGTGAATGCTTCCACACATTTCAAGTCTGGCTATGATTCACTGTTTGCATCATCACATCTAATCTTTATGCAATTTACTTCTAACTGTAGTTAAAAAAAACCATGCTATTTTGTTTCCATGCAATCTGAAACTCTGAATGTATGTATTCACTTATTCAGATCAAATAATTCATCTGGAAAGAAGAAACTGCCTGATGCTAACACAATGGGTTGCTTATCATGTCATATCTTGCAACTTTTTTCTGTGTTATTTAATATAAGTTGTAATACAATACTCCCTCTTTTCCTTGAAAAGAACTGCATGTTGCCTATAAGTTAGAACTGATAATATGCAGTTGATATCCTATCTGTTTTACATGGCACCAACTAATAATCTGCACTTTAATACTCACATCATTGTCTATTGACATATTTTCTTTAAATTTGATTGTGCTTGCTCAGAAAAAATGGCAGATTTGGTCCCTCCATCTGTTTTCTCAAAAGTGGCCCACCAATGGGTGCACAAGAACAAAAGGGCATCTATCATGTTTGTTATGTATGTTATGAAGACGGACTGTAGAGCTCAAGCGCGTACCCATCTTCAAACTAAACTTGGCAAGTCATTAGAAGAAGCTATCGCCATTGTTAATGCCAATAGCTTGGACTGTTGTACCGGCTTCATCATTGGACATCGTGGGAGGGGAGCTCACGTGCTGACATGTTGCCACTCTTTGAAGGCGTTCTACTCTGCAGAACAGCAACTAACACAGGAAATGGTTCAATGGTTTGATATCCACGTCATGTGTACTCATCAAGAAGAATATTTGGCAAGCTCAAACTCTTCACTATATGATAATCCTAATTATGCAAGGATTTACACCGCGGCAACTGCTGTGGAAGTGGATGGAAATAAGGACTTGATGCTCCTGGAGATCAGCATGAATCAGTTGTACCGCAGAACTGGGAACAGATGTCTAAGATCTCATGAGCCATTAAAGCTTGCTAAAAGTGTGCCTCCTCAGCTAAATGATGTTGTCATGATATCTTGGCCACCACTTCAACCCGACACGGTCGTCACCGGTGAACTTACCAATGCATCTCGCTGTTACAATCAACTAAGCAGTGAGACCAACAAAGGGTATAATATGCGCTTGCTTGAGCTAAACATGATCGGTAGAGATGGTTGCTCTGGCTCACCGATATTGAACCATGAAGGAGAAGTTGTTGCTGTGTACCATGGTCGTCTGCATGACAAAGGCTATGCAGTTAGCTTCAGGGATGTACACGACTTCTTAGGGCCACATTTTCGACAAATGTGTGGCCTCACATGATTGACATGCAATTTTCCAGGTCCATGAATCATAAGGTAAGATGACCAAACAAAATCTGATTCCATGGATAAATATCTCCTTTTGATGATGATGCAATAACATTTCAAATATCCGAAATTATTTAATTTGTGCGAAAAAAAGTGATACCGCACATTTGATATTTGATACTACCCTTCTACATCAGATGCTTTAAAATTTGCCAGTTTTAGTAGTTCAATCCACATTTTAAAGGCTAAGAGAGCTAGTGCACAAGGATGATTGTTTTTTCGCACTTTCAAGTTTCAAGCCAACTAGAATGACCCTATTGACGGAAAGAAACCCAAGTATTATGTGCAATTAACATTTGTGCATGATCATATGCTAGTTCAACAGATGTACTTCTACTTGTACACAGGGCATGGTATACATGAAGTAATCCATCACGTGATAAAATTATTCAACAGATGAACTTCAGACAATAGAATAATATATTGGTGTTTATTCAAATTTGCAGCTGTGAGGGACTTGGGCTGCACCAGTATTTAAGCTCACTGAGATCTACAAGCACAACTGGATCATCCTCACAGTTGTCTTGTGTGTACTGCTCAATATTTATTATGTTTATCTGTGTAGTGTGCTGCATTAAATTTGTTATGGTGTAATGTGGAAGTCAAGAAATATTCCGTGTTCACTTCTGTTATTTTTTTAGGGGATGTTCACTTCTGTTCTCATTGACACATATTACATTTTCTCTTTGCTATTATGATAATTTAGTTAACAAAGCATTGTTTACTTTGACAGGTGCAGGAAGTAGAATAGTTGAAAGGATTTGATGAGTGGACCAACAGTTATGTTGAAGTGGAAGGAGAATTGACAGTTCAAGTAAGGTTGTAGGAGAAATTGACGGTTTTGTTCCTGTAGAAGGAGAATCAACAGTTTTGTTGCAGTGGAAGAAGATTAGGGAACTTCGGCAAGTATTTTGGTGACTTACCAAGCCATTCTTTGTCATAGAGTTCAGAATGGATTGAAGACTGGTTACAGATCTCTGGGTGATCTTATAAGTACATGATTCTTACTTTTGTTACTGGTGACGAACATTGTAAGCAGGTTCTGAGTAGACACATTTCGGAGTAAACATGTCCATGAGTTTGCTTCAATTTTGTTGTTGCTGTTATGCCCTCGATACCAAAGAGAGAAAGGGGAGTGGTATACAGAGAGGGAACACAAAACCTGACAGATGAACTTTAGAGAATTCTTTTCGTCTCATAAGTGAAAATTCTGCAGAATGTAGGTTCTTTTGGTCTACCATTGCGCTCTTCCAGGAATTTAACATGTTTGTTTGGGTTTGCATGATGTCATGGTTATTTTCTAGGGCACTCTTCAGTATTGTATGTGGGTATGCAGAACTGCAGATTAGATTTTCTTTTTTGCGGGTAAAAAATAATCTAATCTGCACTTCTTGTGATGTGTTAATTTTCTCTCTCGGGTGTAATATAACTGACAGTCTACCCACTTTATTCTGCTGGTAGTAGAGTACTACGAAATCCAATGCATGAATTAAGCAGCCAAATTAAGGCAGAGTGACAAGGAGGAAGTAAATAGTTACCTGGGTGGAAGCATAGGCGCTGAAGACCAGCGTCAGCCGCCGTATGTGGGGGCATAGTTGGGACTTGGGTGTGTATGGTGGCTGACGCTGACACGGGCATGTCAAAGGCGAATGACCGTGCAGTTTTCCACCAGCATGTACGGATGTACCCCGCCTTGGGTTGATCCTGTATTCCTCTGTGATGTTGTACAACCTCCAAGGCTCCAACTCGCCAATTAACATGTGTTGCTTTTCTGCCTACGGAAACTGCGATAGATGCCCTTCAGCTATCTACGTCTGTGTACATAATAATTGTGTTATACCTACGGAGTAATTAATTACTAACTCTATCCATAAAATATTTTTGCAAATTTGTCTAAATTTAGATGTATCTAGATACTCTTTAAATATAGATACATCTAAATTTAAATAAATATCCGACATCCATTCGTAGATGAAGGAAGTACCTTATCCTTATTTCCATTCAGATATCGTCCAAAGCACAGTAGAGGCGTAGAGCATCTCCACCAGTAGCCTCAATAGCTACCGCAATAGCCGCTTGGGGGGTCTGACGTTGCTTTTGGACCACACCGGCGCGCCCAATAATGCGTCGGCACCATTCGGACCCCAATATAAACACCGGCAACCCCATGCTGGTCCCTTCGCGCGTGGGCGCCGACGCCTTGCGACACTTCGGATGGAATCCCTCGAGCTTGCTTGGCAGCCGCTGAATGATTGTTGGCTAGGCGGGTCAAACACGCCACAACGCCCTGCGGTGGCTCCACTTCCGAGGGCGCCGAAGATTAGTGGCGCCACCGCCCACCTAACTCTGTCTACCTCCGATCACGCAAAATATACGCCCCCCCCCCCCCCCAAATATTACAAATATGTTTGGGAAGTGGTTGAATGGGGTCCCCAAAAAAAAGATAAAGGGAACATTAGAGTTGGAGTTTCTGCTATTCTATGTCCCATATGGAGAGTTCGTAATGACTGCATCTTTAACACAAAAAGTTTTCCATCATTTTTGCAGGTTATCCCTTTGGTTACCCACTCGATCCGTATGTGATCTTATCTACGATTAGAGGATGAGCGTCCGACATTGGATATTGGGTGCAACCGAATGAAGACGATTGCACACGATTTATACAGCCGGTGTGGATGGCGTGCTGACCGACGTTTGGCATGTTGCATGTTTTTCCCTTTTTTGATGGCTCATCTTTGTTGAGACCCTTTGTGATCCATGATTTGTAATAATGCGTCTCACACGCTCGTTTGTAAGGCTGAGTTTTTTTGTTCAATAAAAGCGGCTGTATGCATGATTGCGATGCAGAGGTTGGGGCAACCCATTTCGAAAAAATAAAAATTATATGTGTTGGCCTGCCTGAAAGGATGGGATGTCGCCTAGAGGGGGGAGGGGTGAATAGGTGTTTTAAACTATTACAGATTTGGCTTGCAAGAATGCGGAATTAAACTAATATTTATTTTACAAGCACAAACCCTAAATATACTAGGCTCAACTAAGTGCAACAACAACACAACTCAAGCTAGGCAAGATAGACACAAGGTAAGTAATACAAGTGATAGGAATATATATATATATATATATAGACAAAAGTTTTCGTATGTAACCAAACTGCAGCGCATGCTATCGTCGTCCACCTCTATGCCAACATGCGTGCCAATCTTTTCCTGAGTTTCTTTTCCTCATTTATAATCGGCTCCTATTATTTCCTCTTTGGTAGGCTTGGTTCCCCAGGTTTGTTGCATGCATGTGAGATGCCTGTGGCCGTGGCAGCCCACAGGCCAAACTTTTCTGCCCTGACCCGCTGCAACCCTGGCCTGACTCACTCTATCTCCTACTAGTCTGGACGGACTCTGGAACTGGAAAATAGACCAACCTCTCCCTTCCACGCGCATAACCCCACCCTGGTCATCTCCTTACCTCTGTCCTCCCCGTTGGAAAGGCAACCACCGCCGGCGAGGCTCCATATCCACCGCCCAGGCGTGCGCCGTCGGCCCTCGACCCGCTGGCCGTTACCCATGAGACCCACGCGCTGTCGTGCTGCTCTGCCCGCGCGTCGCCGCGACTCGCATGCTGCCGCCCTCCACCTCCTATCCACGCGCGGCCGCGCCCCTCTGCTCGCGCGCCGCCGGCCCTGACCCGCGCAATCCCGCCCTCCTACCAGCGCACCGCCGCGCCCCCCTCCGCGTGCCGCCGTGCCCGCCGCCGGCGCGCCGAGTGGGAGAACCGGCTGTTCGCTAAGGCCGCAGCGTATATCTCCTCCCTCGCTCGAGGACGCCCACGCCGCCCACGCCTCCGTGCTCTTCTCATCCACGCCGAGGAGACCAACGGTGGCTTCTCGCTCCACCTCTCGGCCCCGGCCACACCGTGTGGGACACCTTCCAGGGTGCACGCCTCACGTGGACCTGCCGCCCTGCCCGTGAGGAGGACGGCGAGGGCTGGTGCTGCGCATGCGGCGGCACGACCGGACGCTCGTGTTGCAGCAGCACGTCCAGTCGGTGTCCGACGAGATGGAGCTGCAGCTGCTGTTCGCGAATGCCGGCAGCGTGGCGCGCGGACGGTTGGTCGACGCAGAGGAGTAGCCCCGGCTCGCTGCCCTGTCCGTTGAGCCGTTGCGAGCACTCCGGAGGCGGTCACTGAAGGTCTCGTTCAGTACCCAGATCTAACTTCAATGCTTCTTTTTTGTAGCAAGAGATTGCATTGCTCAGTTTGTTTGTGAAGATTGCTAGCTGTTTGCGTCGGCATATGCCAATCTCTGATCGGGACAAAGGATTGGGTCATCTTGTTTTGTATATCATGCTCTGCTGAATTCTACTAGTAGATGAAACCTGCTCGTTCCCTTTTCATCGTAATTAGTCTGCTTGTTTTTTCAGAGAGATCTGGAGATCAATGCTTCTTTTTCTTACTCTCCTTTTTTGAATGTTCAGTTAAAAACTCATGCAGAAGTTCATGTTCAAATGTGAGGCATAATTCCAGCTGCTTGCATTTTGTTACAAGTTTCTCTGAAGTTTTCAGGCTGTCTAAAATGTGGCCTCCCTTTCAAGCTAGACGCGAGACGGGCCTGCCGTGCCGCCCATTCTCCTTCCCCATCGTTGCGAGACCTCCGCGCCCCCATCAGCTGTCACCCAACGTGGAGCTCGGCTCCCCCGACCTGGAGCTCCTCCGCCGCGGCCGTAGACAGTCGAAGCGACGCCAGTACTGGTGGGCCTGAGAAGACGCATCGAGCTTGGGTCGCTGCTAGGTGGGTCCGACGAATCGTTCACCAGAGGCGGACACTTTGCGCGTCCGCGCAGCGTCTACAAAAACGCATCCGAGATGCATATTTGGGTCAGGTTTGCGTCATCACGGATGTCACTTTATGTCGCCGCAGTCGTATATTTACTATTTTTAGATACTTAACAATGTCAAACCGGGTGCTAGATAATTTTTCAATAGGATGCTGGAATAGTTAAGTTGCGTTGCTTCACTCGACATCGGAGGTGGGTCGATGAAGGGTTCTATCAGCAGACACGGCCGCATGCAAATTCAAGAAAATAATGAATTTGTACGTACGTTTCTGCATTGTGGTTTGGATCCAATTCGCAAATCGTTACTCCAGTAGTCCAGTTGCTCCATGTCCTCCGTACCAGCACGAAAATCAACGAGATACGCGTGGCTATCTGGTCTAGGCTTCGGTGTGTAGCGACGAAAAGGAGGAAGTCCACTACTGCACCGTCCCGAACGACCAAGCGCAAGTGGCAGACAAGTTTGAACAAAAAGCAACCGAGATGGGAAACAGATTGATCTCCTAGGCCTGCTAAACTACAGAACCTGACACCGTACGTGTGTACCCAGCTCGATTAAAATCGATGGTGGCCCTAGGCCCCAGACCCTATACTGCAGGCCGGTTTAGGCTGGTGCCAATGCACCGCCCGCCTCCCGCCCCGCCACGTCAGTTTTTCTCCCACTCTCACCCCACTCTCATCCCACTCTCACCCCACCTTGCCAATGCATGGGTTATAGTCCCCACTCTCACTTCTCTGTCCTCCACATCACCATTTCTTTTCCACATTAAGTTATTTCACTCGATTTTGTTTAGACATTCAAAATAATGCAAGAAATTATTTTATTCAACTTAAAATGTTACTGATTACATCATAAAATAGTGCCAGCTCTATTTAAATTGTTGTGCAAAAAGCCCCTCAAAATTTGGCTCAAAACACCCTAAAATGCCAAAATTTGGCTCAAAACACCCTAAAATGCCAAATCCTACCAATTTTTCCTAAGTCCAGGGGGTTTCTCGCAAAACCCCCTTTGTCTTCTACCTCCCGCCCCGCCTCTCGCCCACCCCGCCATCGCTGCCGCCCCGCTCCCGCCTCCCTCCCGCCTCGCTCTCGCCGCCAACGCGGGCGGCAGCCGGGCGCCCCCGCCGGCGCCCCTCCCTCTCGTCTCGCCCGCCTCCCGCCTCTCTCCCGCCCCGCGCCGGGCGGTACCGCCCCCGCTCTCTCCCGCGTTGGCACCAGCCTTAGAATGGTGCGAATTTGAATTCAAAACGACTACTCACATCATAAGGTAGCTTAAAAGAGAGACAAGTTTTGAACTTCTGCACATCATAGCCAACCATGTCAGACTTTAGGAGAGAGAAAAAAAAATCTTTCACTCCTTTTCCATATGTCACACTAGACACTAGTAGAAGAAAAGAAGTACCAATCTCAAAGCAAATGAACGGTGATGATAGCATGCGCTGGGGTAAGGTTACGTACCAAAACCACGTCCTATATATATATATATATGTACTTCAAGCACGATAGCTATTACAAGGAAAGTAAACTCTGGTATACATAACCGAGGCACGCAGAGACGAAGATGTATTCATGTGTTCCCCCACAAGGTGAGGTACGTCACATTGGAGTGACGCGGGCTACCACAAACCTCCCGAACGCCATGAAGGCTCACCTTCTTCTCCAAGACGATACCACGAAGGAAAATGATCTTTCCCTTATGGTTAACTTTTCCTCCACTCCGGAGATGGCAAGCACCACAACCACTTCACAAGCTCCATAAAGAAGAAGCCCAGGCCTCTTCACAATCTTCCACGAAGAGGTCACCGGAGCACTGATGACCCACAAGTATAGGGGGTGTATCGTAGTATCTTCGATAAGTAAGAATGTCGATCCCAACGAGGAGCAGAGGTGTTGACAAGCAGTTTCGGTGAAGGATTCACTGTAAATGCTCACAGACAAGTATTCAGGGGGTTTTGATGTAACAGATGAATAAAGTACGAGTAAGTAAAGTGCGAGAGTAATAATTGCAGCGAGTGGCCCAATCCTTTTTAGCACAAAGGACAAGCCGGTTTGTTTACTTATAATAACCAAACGTTCTCGAGGACACACGGGATTTTAGTCTAGTGCTTTCGCTACATATGGCTAATTAATCTTCATTGTTTTGATAAGTGTTGTGTGGGTGAACCTATGCTAATGTACCGCCCTTCCTAGGACTAATACATACTTGTGATTATACCCCTTGCAAGCATCCGCAACTACAAGAAAGTAATTAAGATAAATCTAACCACAGACCTTAAACTCGAGATCCTCGCTATCCCTCCCGCATCGATATACCAACGGGGGCTCGTGTTTCGTCACTCCGGCAACCCCGCAATTGGCAAACGAGTACAAGATGCATTCCCCTAGGCCCATAAAGGTGAAGTGTCGTGTAGTCGACGTTCACACGACACCACTAGAAGAATAACACCACAACTTAAATATCATAACATTGAATATTACTCAACCATACTTCACTACTAACATATACACTTCACCCATGTCCTCAAGAACTAAATGAACTACTCACAAGACATCATATGGAACATGATCAGAGGTGATATGATGATGAATAACAATCTGAACATAAACCTTGGTTCAACGGTTTCACTCAATAGCATCAATAACAAGTAGAAATCAACACCGGGAGAGTTTCCCCTATCAAACAATCAAGATCAAACCCAAATTGTTACAGCGGTGACGGCGTGCAGCGGTGGAGACTGTGGTGATGATGATGAAGGTGATGATGATGGTGATGGAGATGATGTCCAGCTCGATGACGGTGACGATGGCGTCGATTTCCCCTCCGGGAGGGAATTTCCCCGGCGGATCTCAGCCTGCCGGAGAGCTCTTTCTCTCTCGGTGTTCTCCGCCCCGCGAGGCGGCCGTGGCTCTTCGCGATGTACCCCCGGAGCTTAGGTTTTCGGGACGAAGGCGTACGCGAAGAAAAGGAGGCGAGAGGGGGCTGTGGGCCCCCTCCTCACAGGCGGTGCGGCCGGGCCTTGGGCCGCGCCGGCCTATGAGGTGGGCCCACCTCGGGTCCCCTCGGCTCCCCCTTCGGCTCCCTTCGACATCTGGAAAAATAGGATTTTTCATATAATTTCCGTCAACTGTTGATCTTCCGAAATATTGCATTCTGACGGTGCTTTTTCCAGCAGAATCTCGACTCCGTGCGCGATCCTCCAATAATCAAAACATGCAAAATAGATGAAATAACATAAGTATTATCTCCAAATATGAAATATATCAATGAATAACAACAAATTATGATATAAAATAGTGATGCAAATTGGACGTATCAACTCCCCCCAAGCTTAGACTTCGCTTGTCCCCAAGCGAAACTGAACTCGGTAAACAGGACCACATGTTTATGGAGTGAAGAGTCGATAAATCAAATACGGACAAGAAGCATCATATTCATTCACACAAGACATTCTAGTGAACAACTTCCTCATATAACTCAACTTGAAACAAGTATAAAGTAATCACAAATAAAGGTGCATAAGAAATCATAGTTGGTGATGGCAAACTTCGTTCTTGGTCAGAGAACAATTAACAGGTTATTCTTATCTATCAAGCAGCGCTCTCATGTTAAAGTTTATATGGCTCATCTTGCATACTCAATCATAATGATCATTGATAACTTTCAAAGCTATATTCATTTAGATAAAACTTGTACTAAACAAGGAAGAATAAAAGACATGATGAAATAAATCACAATATAATAGTTTGATCACAACTACTCAAATGCTTGCTTGAGATGGAGGGAAATAGGTTTACTGACTCAACATAAAGTAAAAGACAGGCCCTTCGCAGAGGGAAGCAAGGATTAAATCATGTGCTAGAGCTTTTTCAGTTTTGAAATCATATAAAGAGAATAAAAGTAATATTTTGAGAGGTGTTTGTTGTTGTCAACGACTGGTAGCGGGTACTCTAACCCCCTTGCCAAACAGACCTCCACAGAGTGGCTCCCATGAAGGACGTTATTTCTACCAGCAAGGTAGATCATCCCTCTTCTCTTTTGTTTACACATGTACTTTAGTTTATTTAAGGATGACACTCCCCCCAACCTTTGCTTACACAAGCCATGGCCAACCGAATCCTCGGGTGCCTTCCAACAATCTCATACCATGGAGGAGTGTCTATTGCAAAATTAAGTTGCTTACTGATGAATCAGGGCAAAACATGTGAAGAGAATTATTAGTGAGAGTTGATTAATTGGGGTTGGGAACCCCGTTGCCAGCTCTTTTTGCAAAATTATAGGATAAGTGGATGAAGCCACTAGTCCATTAGTGGAAGCTGTCTAACAAGACTGAAAGATAAAACACCACATACTTCCTCATGAGCTATAAAACATTGACACAAATAAGAAGTAATAAATTTTGAATTGTTTAAAGGTAGCACATGAAGTATTTACTTGGAATGGCAGGAAATACCATGTAGTAGGTAGATATGGTGGACACAAATGGCATAGGTTTGGGTTGAGGTTTGGATGCACGAGAAGAATTCCCTCTCAGTACAGGTCTTTGGCTAGCAAGGTTAATTAGCAAGCACAAAAGTTGAGAGAAACAAACGAATATACATGTGATAGAAACAATCATGCATCTTTCTTGTAAGCACAAACAATTTTAACTTCAGAATAATAAGCTATGAGCTAACAAGAAAGGAAGACAATGAAACAACTATATGTATTTCTCTTTTCTAATTAAACCTCAAGGTGTTGTTGCTATTGACCAATGCTAAGTTTGCCAAAACCAAATAGATTTACTCAATGCTCCCAAAGTGGTACCAATACTAAAATCAAGATCAATCATATAATAGAAATTGCAAACTAAAATAAGGTGTGCAATATGTAAATGATAAGACTTCTCATTAATATTTCATAACGATAACTCACACCAAGGGATACATAGACAAGCAACTAAAGGAGAGATACTTCCACACTGCAACCCATCTTATATGATAACTTCCCTACTCATGATATGACACTACTTGATAGTAAAAAGTAAAAGGTAGTGATGATGTGATACCGCGGCACTCCCCAAGCTTGGAACAAACCAAGGGGATGCCAATACCGATGATGAATTACTCCTTCGGCGATGGTGATGATGAATTCCCATCATCAGACTTCCAAGGAAGAGGCTCTCCATCAACAAACGACATCTTGGTCTCGGGAATCCTGAAACTAGCAGCATGGCTTATGTGTTTAAACCTGTTTTCATACTCACAGTTCTGATTCGAACGTCATAGAGTTGAGCTTGGAGTTTGTTGGTGGTGTCGTGAAGTGAGAGGATGTCGCCCCATAGCTTTGCGGTTTCCTTCTCGTGTTCAAGAATGAGTTCGGACACAATCTTGTGGAAGATATCCACCTCACGCTCAGCCATCTTCTTGTAGTTGAAGACCTCTTGTTCTAGCTTCTCCATCCTGTCTTCCAAGCTTCCTTCTCCTTTAGGACCCCGGACATCTTTGATCTGCAGCTCCCCATCAACGAGCGAAGAACTCCTTGGAATGCATCCTCGGCTCGTTCATGTACAAGTTGTCAACGTCCTTGCAGGAGCTGTCCTTCGGAGTTTCGATGAAGACATGATACCTCTAGATCCGAAGCAAATCTCGGCGAAACAACTCGAAACAAAACGCGTCGAGAAAACGATATACGGACCTCCAGGGGTCCGGGGGATTATATAGCAGGAATTTTTATGTCAAACGGAAAGTACCAGGTCGAACCAGAGTCGGAGAGGGGCGACGGGGCGGCCTCCTCACAGGGCGGCGCGGCCAGGCTGGGGCCCGCGCTGGCCTGTGGGGGTACGCCCTCGCGCGTCTCCTCCACTCCGTTTCGATCTCGTATTTTTTCATATTTTCCAAAAACAGCAAAAATATTGTTCGGAAAGTAAAAATCGCGAACTTTTTATTACCTGTACTGTTACCTATTCAAAGTCGAGTTCTGGCGGACTGTCAATTTGACCTTTGATGAAAGCCTCTGGTGTTTCCACTCGAATAATATCAACATCTACATTATAAGAATCACCTGAGATATAATGCTTGAGTCTTTGTCCATTCACCACTTGCGTGGCATTGCCTTGGAGAGAACTAATTTTAATTGCTCCCGAACGATACACCTCCTCAACAACATATGGTCCTTCCCATTTCGAGAGTAATTTCCCCGCAAAGAATCTGAGACGAGACCGATACAATAGGACTTTATCCCCAATATTAAACTCTCTTTTGATAATCCTTCTATCGTGCCATTTCTTAACTTTCTCTTTAAAGAGTTTAGCATTTTCATAAGCTTCACTTCTCCATTCATCTAGAGAACTTAATTGCAGCAACCTCTTGTTACCTAGCTAGTTTAGGATCTTTATTTAGTTCTCTAACAGACCCAATAAGCTTTGTGCTCTAGTTCTAAAGGTAAATGACAAGCTTTTCCATAAACCATTTTATAAGGTGACATTCCCATGGGGTTTTTATAAGCAGTTCTATAAGCCCATAGTGCTTCCTTCAATTTACTAGCCCAATTCTTTCTAGTTTTATTAACGAGTCTTTTGCAAGATAGATTTAATTTCTCTATTTGATAGTTCTACTTGCCCACTAGTTTGAGGATGATAAGCGGAAGCAATTCTATGATTAAGACCATATTTAGCAAGAGTTTTTCTAAAACCACCATGAATAAAATGAGAACCTCCATCTGTCATAATATATCTAGGAACTCCAAATCTAGGAAAAATAATGTCTAAAAGCATTCTTAAAGAGGTCTCACCATCAAGCACTTTTTGTAGGTATGGCTTCCACCCATTTAGTAACATAATCAACAAGCAACAAGTATATGAGTGTTACCTTCGAAGAGGGAAAAGGTCCCATGAAGTCAAATCCCCAACAATCAAACGATTCAATAACAAGAGTATAATTCATAGGCATTTCATTGCGTCCGGAGATATTACCAACCCTTTGACATTCATCACAAGATAAAATAAACTTCCTTGCATCTTTGAAGAGAGTTGGCCAATAAAAACCTGATTGTAGAACCTTTTGTGCGGTTCTATCGCCGGCGTGATGTCCTCCATAAGCACTACCATGACATTTGCTCAATATCTCTTGTTGCTCATATTCGGGAACACATCTTCGCAGAATACCGTCCACTCCTTCTTTATATAAGTGTGGGTCATCCCAAAAATAATCTCTCAAGTCATAAAAGAATTTCGTACTTTGCTGAGCTGAAAAGGTTGGAGGCAAGTACTTGGAAACAATAAAGTTAGCATAATCAGCATACCAAGGACTATCTCGCGAGCTCACCTTTATTACAGCCAATTGTTCATTTGGAAAACTATCATTAACGGGAACAGGATCATAAGCAATATTTTCCAATCTAGACAAATTATCAGCAACATGATTATCAAGCACCTTTCCTATCTACAATATGTAAATCAAATTCTTGCAAAAGAAGTACCCATCTAATAAGCCTTGGCTTAGCATCTTTCTTTGTCATAAGGTATCTAATCATGAAGCATGATCGGTATGAATTGTAACTTTTGAATCAACAATATAGGATCTAAACTTATCACAAGCAAAGACTACAGCTAATAATTCTTTTTCGGCTTGTAGCATAATTTCTTTGAGCAAGCATCAAGAGTTTTGCTAGCATAATGAATAACATTCAATTTCTTATCTACCCGCTGTCCAAGAACAGACGCCTACAACAAAATCACTAGCATCACACATAATTTCAAATGGTAAGTTCCAATCAGGAGGTTCAACTATAGGGGCAGTTGTTAAGGCTTTCTTTAGAGTCTCAAAAGCTTCCTTACAATCATCATCAAAAACAAAAGGTACATCTTTTTGAAGAAGATTAGTAAGAGGCTTTGAGATCTTGGAGAAGTCTTTAATAAAACTCCTATAAAACCCAGCATGACCAAGAACGCTACGAATACCTTTAACATCCCTAGGATAGGGCATCTTCTCAATGGCTTCAACTTTAGCTCTATCAACTTCAATACCTCTCTCGGAAATTTTATGTCCCAATACAATTCCTTCATTAACCATAAAGTGGCATTTCTCCCAATTAAGAACAAGGTTAGTTTCTTCACATCTCTGCAAAACTTTATCAAGGTTCCGCAAGCAATTATCAAAATAATTTCCATAGACGGAAAAATCGTCCATGAATACCTCTACAATAATCTCACAAAAGCCATGAAAAATAGCAGACATGCATCTTTGAAAAGTAGAAGGAGCATTACATAAACCAAAAGGCATACGCCTATAAGCATAAGTTCCATAGGGACAAGTGAAAGTGGTTTTCTCTTGATCTTTAGTTTTAACAGCAATTTGTGAAAACCCGAATAACCATCAAGAAAGCAAAAATGAGTATTTTTAGATAACCTTTCTAACATTTGATCAATAAAAGGCAAAGGGTAATGATCTTTCTTAGTAACCTTATTAACTTTTCGGTAATCAATGCACATTCTATACCCTACAACTACTCTTTGAGGTATAAGCTCATCATTATCATTAGGCACAACAGTCATTCCTCCTTTCTTAGGAACACAATGCACAGGACTAACCCATCTACTATCGGCAATAGGATATATAATACCAGCTTCAAGGAGTCTTAATACCTCATTTCTTACCACATCCTTCATCTTAGGAATTAGACGACACTGAGGTTCAACAACAGGCTTCGCATCATCTTCCATATTAATGGCGTGTTGGCAAATAGAGGGAGAAATCCCCTTCAAGTCATCAAGAGTGTAGCCAATAGCGCCTCGGTGTTTCTTCGTATTTCCAATAACCTTTCTTCTTCAAACTCGAAAGCTTAGAACTAATAATAACAGGATATATTTTCTTATCATCAATATGAGCATATTTAAGATTATCGAGCAATGGTTTTAAATCAAAGACAAGATCTTCCTTTGGTGGTGGTGTTGTACCCGGATCTTCCACCGGTAAATCATGCTTAAGAATAGGTTGACGAAGGAAAATTTCATCAAGCTCATCTCTTTCTTCCCTAAAAACTTCACTCTCACTATTCTCCAAATGTTGCCGCAAAGGATTACTAGGAGCAAGAGCAATAGATGCACACTCGTTCAACTTTAAAATCACTATTAGGCGAATCAATTTTATAAGGAGTTTTGGTAAATTTAGAGAAGTTAAACTCATAAGATTCACCAGCAAATTTAGTCAAAATTTTCTCTTTCTTGCAATCTATAATAGCTCCACAAGTATTTAGAAAAGGTCTACCACAAATGATAGGACAATATTTACTAGCAATGAGAACCAAGTACCAAAAAGTCAAGCAGGATATTTAATCTTACCACATAGAACTTCCACATCTCGAACAATACCAATTGGAGAGATAGTTTCTCTATTAGCCAGCCGAATAACCACATCAATATCTTCAAGTTCACAAGAACCAATTTCGTGCATAATCTCCGTGTAAAGCTCATAAGGAATAGCACTAATACTTGCACCAATATCACATAAAACATAATAACAATGATCACCAATTCTAACAGATAGCATAGAAACACTAGCTTGCTTGGACTTATTAGGATGCGAAACAATATTAGAGGCATCTTCACAGAAAATAATATGACCATCCTCCACATTTTCAGTCACAAGATCTTTAACAATTGCAACAGCAAGTTCAACTTTTATTTGTTCTTCAGGTTCTATAGGTTTCTTTTCACTTTTATGAACCGCACTATTTATAACAGAGTACTCCTTCATTTTAGCAGGGAAAGGAGTTTTTTCAATATAAGCTTCAGGAATAACATGATCAATAGTTTCAACTACAACACATTTATTTATAGATGAATCAATTTTATCTTTATACGGTTCATGATACTTATCAAAGTTCTTCTTAGGCAATTCATAATGAGAAGCAAAAGCTTTATAAAGATTTGAAGCAACTTGAGAATCAAGACCATAAGTAGCACTCATATTACGAAATTTATCAGTATCCATAAAAGCTTCAATGCATTTATAATCATAATTTATACCTGATTCTCTATCCTTGTCGATCTCCCATCCTTCAGTATTTTCTTGGATCCGATTAAGAAGGTCCCTTTTAAACTCTTCCTTGTTGCGTGTAAATGATCCAGAACAAGAAGTATCCAGCAAGGTCTTGTCTTGAAAAGAAAGTCTTGCATAGAAATTATCAATAATAATATTACCAGGAAGCTCATGAATGGGGCATTTGAGCATTAAAGACTTCAACCTCCCCCACGCTTGGGCAATACTCTCTCCTTCATGAGGCCAAAAATTATATATGCGATTCCGATCTTTGTGAATCTCACTTGGAGGATAGAACTTAGAATAAAACCGGGGCACAATATCATTCCATTCAAGAGAATCCCCATTATCTAGTAATTTATACCAATGCGCCGCTTTACCAGACAGCGATATAGAGAACAGTTTCTTCCTCACTTCATCCATAGCAATACTCGCACACTTGAATAAACCGCATAATTCATGTAAGAACAAGTAAATGATCTCCAGGGTGGACAGTTCCATCCCCTGTATAACGGTTATCCACTACACGTTCAATAATTTTCATAGGTATTTTGTATGGTATTTCTTCCTCACCTGGTGCCTCATCCACTACCTTTGCAGTAGTAGTAGATTTCCCAAATAAACACTCAAGAGAAGATCTCTCCATAATGAATTATAGCAGCAGGCAGAAATAAAATCAGCACAAATAGTATAAATTTCCCTTACCAATTCCACTTACCAATAGCGCTTCACTCCCCGGCAACGGCGCCAGAAAATAGTCTTGATGACCCACAAGTATAGGGGGTGTATCGTAGTATCTTCGATAAGTAAGAATGTCGATCCCAACGAGGAGCAGAAGGTGTTGACAAGCAGTTTCGATGAAGGATTCACCGTAAATGCTCACGGACAAGTATTCGGGGGTTTTGATGTAACAGATGAATAAAGTACGAGTAAGTAAAGTGCGAGAGTAATAATTGCAGCGAGTGGCCCAATCCTTTTTAGCACAAAGGACAAGCCGGTTTGTTTACTTATAATAACCAAACGTTCTCGAGGACACACGGGATTTTAGTCTAGTGCTTTCGCTACATACGGCTAATTAATCTTCATTGTTTTGATAAGTGTTGTGTGGGTGAACCTATGCTAATGTACCGCCCTTCCTAGGACTAATACATACTTGTGATTATACCCCTTGTAAGCATCCGCAACTACAAGAAAGTAATTAAGATAAATCTAACCACAGCCTTAAACTCTGAGATCCTGCTATCCCTCCTGCATCGATATACCAACGGGGGCTCAGGTTTCTGTCACTCCGGCAACTCCGCAATTGGCAAACGAGTACAAGATGCATTCCCCTAGGCCCATAAAGGTGAAGTGTCGTGTAGTCGACGTTCACACGACACCACTAGAAGAATAACACCACAACTTAAATATCATAACATTGAATATTACTCAACCATACTTCACTACTAACATTTAGACTTCACCCATGTCCTCAAGAACTAAACGAACTACTCACAAGACATCATATGGAACATGATCAGAGGTGATATGATGATGAATAACAATCTGAACATAAACCTTGGTTCAACGGTTTCACTCAATAGCATCAATAACAAGTAGAAATCAACACCGGGAGAGTTTCCCCTATCAAACAATCAAGATCAAACCCAAATTGTTACAGCGGTGACGGCGTGCAGCGGTGGAGACGGTGGTGATGATGATGAAGGTGATGATGATGGTGATGGAGATGATGTCCAGCTCGATGACGGTGACGATGGCGTCGATTTCCCCCTCCGGGAGGGAATTTCCCCGGCGGATCTCAGCCTGCCGGAGAGCTCTTTTCTCTCTGGTGTTCTCCGCCCCGCGAGGCGGCTGTGGCTCTTCGCGATGTACCCCCGGAGCTTAGGTTTTCGGGACGAAGGCGTACGCGAAGAAAAGGAGGCGAGAGGGGGCTGTGGGCCCCCTCCTCACGGGGCGGTGCGGCCGGGCCTTGGGCCGCGCCGGCCTATGAGGTGGGCCCACCTCGGGTCCCCTCGGCTCCCCCTTCGGCTCCCTTCGACATCCGGAAAAATAGGATTTTTCATATAATTTCCGTCAACCGTTGATCTTCCGAAATATTGCACTCCGACGGTGCTTTTTCCAGCGGAATCTCGACTCCGGTGCGCGATCCTCCAATAATCATGAAACATGCAAAATAGATGAAATAACATAAGTATTATCTCCAAATATGAAATATATCAATGAATAACAGCAAATTATGATATAAAATAGTGATGCAAATTGGACGTATCAAGCACCAACCTCCAAGCCAACTAAGAGGAAACCCCTCCAAGAGTAACAAATCTCATGGTCTCTCACTCGAACTAATCGTAATGGAGATCCCAACACTTATGCATGGGTGCTGATCAAATCCTTCACACTCAAATCCCACCAAAGCAACACATGCTATAGAGAAAGTAGAGAGAAAAAACAATGAAGGAAATCAACAAATGACTTCAAGATCTAGATCCCAAGAGGTCCTCTCACTTAGAGGAATTGATTGGTGGAGAGTTGTAGATCTAGATCTCCTCTTTCAAACCCCTCAAGAATATGCAAGAATTATGAGAGGGATGGAGAGGAAGCAACAAGCAAGTTTTTGAGGTTTAACAATGGAGTAAGAGAGAGATAGAGAGAGCAAATAGAATGGTTGACCTTACCTCCCCAAGGAAGAAGAAGGGCTATTTATAGTCTAAGGGAGAAATCTAGCCGTTTAGGGAATTCATGTGACCCAAACTGGTGGTTGAGCTTGATGCGTGCAGTCGACACGTCCGTTGGGAACCCCAAGAGGAAGGTGTGATGCGTACAGTAACAAGTTTTCCCTCAGAAAGAAACCAAGGTTTATCGAACCAGGAGGAGCCAAGAAGCACGTCGAAGGTTGATGGCGGCGGGATGTAGTGCGGCGCAACACCAGGGATTCCGGCGCCAACGTGGAACCCGCACAACACAACCAAAGTACTTTGCCCCAACGAAACAGTGAGGTTATCAATCTCACCGGCTTGCTGTAACAAAGGATTAGATGTATAGTGTGGATGATGATTGTTTGCGAGAAAACAGTAGAACAAGTATTGCGAGTAGATTGTATTCGATGTAAAAGAATAGGATCGGGGTCCACAGTTCACTAGAGGTGTCTCTCCCATAAGATAAATAGCATGTTGGGTGAACAAATTACAGTTGGGCAATTGACAAATAAAGAAGGCATAGCAATGCACATACATATATCATGATGAGTACTATGAGATTCAATCAGGGCATTACGACAAAGTACATAGACCGCTATCCAGCATGCATCTATGCCTAAAAAGTCCACCTTCGAGGTTATCATCCGAACCCCCTCCGGTATTAAGTTGCAAACAACGAGACAATTGCATTAAGTATGGTGCGTAATGTAATCAACACAAATATCCTTAGACAAAGCATCGATGTTTTATCCCTAGTGGCAACAAGCACATCCACAACCTTAGAACTTTCCGTCACTCGTCCCGCATTTAATGGAGGCATGAACCCACTATCGAGCATAAATACTCCCTCTTGGAGTCACAAGTATCAACTTGGCCGAGCCTCTACTAGTAACGGAGAGCATGCAAGAACATAAATAACATATATGATAGATTGATAATCAACTTGACATAGTATTCAATATTCATCGGATCCCAACAAACACAACATGAAGGATTACAAATAGATGATCTTGATCATGATAGGCAGCTCACAAGATCTGACATGATAGCACAATGAGGAGAAGACGACCATCTAGCTACTGCTATGGACCCATAGTCCAGGGGTGAACTACTCACACATCGATCCGGAGGCGATCATGGCGATGAAGAGACCTCCGGGAGATGATTCCCCTCTCCGGCAGGGTGCCAGAGGCGATCTCCTGAATCCCCCGAGATGGGATTGGTTTTCCGTATCGTGGCTCTCGGTACTGGGGGTTTCGCGACGAAGACTATATGTAGGCGGAAGGGCAAGTCAGGAGGCGTCACGGGGGCACAACACGCTAGGGCCGCGCGGGCCCCCCTGGGTTGCGCCGCCCTAGTGTGGCGGCGCCCCGTGGCCCCACTTCGTCTTCTCTTCGGTCTTCTGGAAGCTTCGTGGCAAATTAGGCCCCTGGGCGTTGATTTCGTCCAATTCCGAGAAGATTTCCTTACTAGGATTTCTGAAACCAAAAACAGCAGAAAACAACAACTGGCTCTTCTGTTGGAGATATGCCCAAGAGGCAATAATAAAAGTGGTTATTATATATCTTTATGTTTATGATAAATGTTTATATACCATGCTATAATTGTATTAACCGAAACATTGATACATGTGTGATATGTAAACAACAAAGAGTCCCTAGTATGCCTCTTAACTAGCTTGTTGATTAATGGATGATTAGTTTCATAATCATGAACATTGGATGTTATTAATAACAAGGTTATATCATTGTATGAATGATGTAATGGACACACCCAATTAAGCGTAGCATAAGATCTCGTCATTAAGTTATTTGCTATAAGCTTTCGATACATAGTTACCTAGTCCTTATGACCATGAGATCATATAAATCACTTATACCGGAAAGGTACTTTGATTACATCAAACACCACCGCGTAAATGGGTGGCTATAAAGGTGGGATTAAGTATCCGAAAAGTATGAGTTGAGGCATATGGATCAACAATGGGATTTGTCCATCCCGATGACGGATAGATATACTCGGGCCCTCTCGGTGGAATGTCGTCTAATGTCTTGCAAGCATATGAATAAGTTCATAAGAGACCACATACCACGGTACGAGTAAAGAGTACTTGTCGGAGACGAGGTTGAACAAGGTATAGAGTGATACCGAAGATCAAACCTCGAACAAGTAAAATATCGCGAGACAAAGGGAATTGGTATTGTATGTGAATGGTTCATTCGATCACTAAAGTCATCGTTGAATATGTGGGAGCCATTATGGATCTCCGGATCCCGCTATTGGTTATTGGTCGGAGTGAGTACTCAACCATGTCCGCATAGTTCACGAACCGTAGGGTGACACACTTAAAGTTGGATGTTGAAATGGTAGTATTTGAATATGGAATGGAGTTCGAATATTTGTTCGGAGTCCCGGATGAGATCCCGGACATCACGAGGAGTTCCGAATGGTCCGGAGAATAAGATTCATATATAGGATGTCATTTTATGTGAATTAAAATGTCGCGGAAGGTTCTATGGAAGGTTCTAGAAGGTTCTAGAAAAGTCCGGAAGAAACCACCAAGGAAGGTGGAGTCCACATGGGACTCCACCTCCATGGCCGACCAACCCTAGTGGGGGAGGAGTCCCAAGTGGACTCCCCTTAGGGGCCGGCCACCCCCCATATGGGAGGTGGAACTCCCACCTTTGGTGGGAGTCCTAGCTTGGCTAGGTTTCCCTCTCTTATGGAAGGTTTTTGGTTCGGGTCTTATTCGAAGACTTGGACACCAACTCTTGGGGATCCACCTATATAATGAGGGGCCAAGGGAGGGGCCGGCCACCCCAAGACCACAACCTGGCCGCCCCTTGAGTGGCCGGCCACCCCCTCCCAAACCCTAGCCGCCCCCTCTCCTCCATAGCTCCCGCGTGCTTTAGCGAAGCTCCGCCGGAGTTCTCCACCGCCACCGACACCACGCCGTCGTGCTGTCGGATTCAAGAGGAGCTACTACTTCCGCTGCCCGCTGGAACGGGAGGTGGACGTCGTCTTCATCAACAACCGAACGTGTGACCGAGTACGGAGGTGCTGCCCGTTCGTGGCGCCGGAACCGATCGTGATCAAGATCTTCTACGCGCTTTTGCAAGCGACAAGTGAACGTCTACCGCAGCAACAAGAGCCTCATCTTGTAGGCTTTGGAATCTCTTCAAGGGTGAGACTCGATACCCCCTCGTTGCTACCATCTTCTAGATTGCATCTTGGCTTTGGATTGCGTGTTCGCGGTAGGAAATTTTTTGTTTTCTATGCAACATTATCCTACAGTGGTATCAGAGCCGTGTCTATGCATAGATGGTTGCACGAGTAGAACACAATGTTTTTGTGGGCGTTGATGCTCTTGTTATCTTTAGTTGAGTACTTTGCATCTTTATGGCATAGTGGGATGAAGCGGCTCGGACTAACTTTACATGACCGCGTTCATGAGACTTGTTCCTCGTTCGACATGCAACTTGTATTGCATAAGAGGCTTTGCGGGTGTCTCGTCTCTCCTACTATAGTAAAGATTCAATTTACTCTTCTATTGACAACATTAGTATCAATGTTGTGGTTCATGTTCGTAGGTAGATTAGATCTATATCGAAAACCCTAAACCACGTAAAATATGCAAACCAAATTAGAGAGCGTCTAACTTGTTTTTGCAGTGGTTTGGTGATGTGATATGGCCATAATGTGATGATGAATATGTATGAGATGATCATTATTGTATTGTGGCAACCGGCAGGAGCCTTATGGTTGTCTTTAAATTTCATGTTGAGTAGTATTTCAAGGTAGTTGTAATAGTTGCTACATGGAGGACAATCATGAAGACGGCGCCATTGAACTTGACGCTACGCCGACGAAGATGGAGATCATGCCCGAAGATGATGGAGATCATGTCCGTGCTTTGGAGATGAAGATCAAAGGCGCAAAGACAAAAGGGCCATATCATATCACATATGAACTGCATGTGATGTTAATCCTTTTATGCATCTTATTTTGCTTAGATCGCGACGGTAGCATTATAAGATGATCCCTCACTAAAATCTCAAGATAATAAAGTGTTCATCCTTAGTAGCACCGTTGCCAAGACTTGTCGTTTCGAAGCATCTCGTGATGATCGGGTGTGATAGAATCAACAAGTGCATACAATGGGTGCAAGACAGTTTTGCACATGCAGATACTAAGGTGGCCTTGACGAGCCTAGCATGTACAGACATGGTCTCGGAACACGTGATACCGAAAGGTAGAGCATGAATCATATAATTGATATGATGAACACTTTGAGTGTTCGCCATTGAAATTACACCTTGTCTCGTGATGATCGGACTATGGTGTAGTGGATTTGGTTCGTGTGATCACTAAGACAATGCGAGGGATATTGTTTTGAGTGGGAGTTCACCTAGATTTTTAGTTATGTTGAATTAAAATTTGAACTCAATTTGTCATAAACTTAGTCTAAACTATTGCAAATATATGTTGTAGAGATGGCGTCCCCAATCAATTTTAACCAGTTCCTAGAGAAAGAAAAGCTTAAGAGCAACGGTAGCAACTTCACCGACCGGTTCCGTCATGTGAGGATCTTCCTCTCTGGCGGAAATCTGCAATATGTGCTTGATGCACCGCTAGGTGACCCTCCCGCGAAACTGAAACCGATGAAGTAAAAGCTGTTTACGAGACTCGGAAAACTCGATACTCTCAAGTTCGAGTGTGCCATCCTGTGCGGTCCGGAATCCGATCTTCAAAAACGTTTTGAGCACCACGATCCTCATGAGTTGATGAATGAGCTGAAAGCTATTTTTGAGACTCATGCGGCCGTGGAATGCTATGAAGCATCGAAACATTTCTTCAACTGTATGATGGAAGAAGGCAGCTCCATTAGTGAGCACATGCTCGCCATGACCGGGCATGCGAAGAAACTCGATGACTTGGGAATAGTGATTCCTAACAGATCGGGGATTAATCGTGTCCTTCAATCACCGCCACCAAGTTACAAGAACTTTGTGATGAACTACAATATGCGTAACATGAACAAGGAGTTACCCGAACTCTTTGGCATGCTAAAAGCTGCTGAGATTGAGATCAAGAAAGAGCACCAAGTGTTGATGGTCAACAAGACCACCAGCTTTCAAGAAACAGGGCAAGTCTAAGGGAAAATTCAAGAAGGGTGGCAAGAAAGCTGCCACGCCTCCTATGAAACCTAAGAACGGCCCTAAGCCCGATGCCGAGTGCTATTACCGCAAGGAGAAGGGACACCGGAAGCGTAATTGCTCCAAGTATTTGGCGGATCCGAAGAGCGGCCTTGTCAAGAAGGAGAAAGAAGGTATATCTGATATACATGTTATAGATGTTTATCTCACTCGGTTCTCGTTCTAGTACCCGGGTATTTGATACCGGTTCGGTTGCTCATATTTGTAACTCGAAACAGGAACTAAAGAATAAACGAAGACTACCGAAAGATGAAGTGACGATGCGCGTTGGAAATGGATCCAAAGTCGATGTGATCGTTGTCGGCACACTTCCTCTACATCTACCTTCGGGATTAGTTTTAAGCCTAAATAATTGTTATTTTGTACCCGCGTTGAGCATGAACATTATATCCGGATCTTGTTTAATGCAAGACGGTTATTCATTCAAGTCTGAGAATAATGGTTGTTCTATTTTTATGAATAATATCTTTTATGGTCGAGCACCCGAAAAGAATGGCTTATTTCGTTAGATCTCGATAGTAGTGATACGCATATACATAACGTTGATGCTAAACGAATTAAATTGAATGATAATTCTACTTATATGTGGCACTCGTCGTCTTGGTCATATTGGAGTGAAACGCATGAAGAAACTCCATACCGATGGATTACTTGAATCACTTGACTTTGAGTCACTTGATAGATGCGAAGCATGTCTAATGGGAAAAATGACTAAGACTCCATTTTCTCGGTATGATGGAGCGAGCTACCGACTTATTGGAAATCATACATACCGATGTGTGCGGACCAATGAGCGTAGCATCGCGCGGTGGTTATCGTTATGTTCTAACCTTCACAGATGATCTGAGTAGATATGGGTATATCTATTTCATGAAACATAAATCCGAAACTTTTGAGAAGTTTAAGGAATTCCAAAGTGAAGTAGAAAATCAACGTAACAAGAAGATTAAATTTCTTCGATCTGATCGCGGAGGTGAATATCTGAGTTATGAGTTTGGCATGCATTTAAAGAAATGCGGAATACTTTCACAATTGACACCGCCGGGAACACCACAACGAAACGGTGTGTCCGAACGTCGTAATCGAACTCTCTTAGATATGGTTCGTTCTATGATGTCTCTTACTGATTCGCCGTTATCATTTTGGAGTTATGCATTAGAGACAGCCGCATTCACTTTAAATAGAGCACCATCAAAATCCGTAGAAACGACACCGTATGAATTATGGTTTAATAAGAAACCTAAGTTGTCGTTCCTTAAAGTTTGGGGTTGCGAAGCCTATGTAAAAAAGTTACAACTGGACAAGCTAGAACCCAAAGCGGAGAAATGCGTCTTCATAGGATACCCTAAGGAAACTATAGGGTACACTTTCTATCACAGATCCGAAGGCAAAATCTTTGTTGCTAAGAACGGAACCTTTCTTGAGAAAGAATTTCTCACTAAAGAAGTGACTCGGAAGAAAAGTAGAACTCGATGAGATTAATGAATCTATACTCGTTGATCGCAGTAGCGCAAGTATCGGAAGATGTACCCGTACCGCCTACACCAGCAACAGAGGAAGCTAATGATAATGATCATGAAACTTCGAACGAGGAAACTATCGAACCTCGCAGATCGACAAGGGAACGTGCCACTCCCGATTGGTATGATCCTTGTCTAAATGTCATGATTGTGGATAACAATGATGAGGACCCCGCGACATATGAAGAAGCGATGATGAGCCCAGCATTCCAACAAATGGCAAGAAGCCATGAAATCCGAAATGGGATCCATGTATGATAACAAAGTATGGACTTTGGTAGACTTACCCGATAGCCGCAAGGCTCGTCGAGAATAAATGGATCTTCAAGAGAAAAACAGATGCCGATGGTAATATTACCGTCTATAAAGCTCGACTTGTCGCAAAGGGTTTCCGACAAATTCAAGGTGTTGACTACGATGAGACTTTCTCACCTGTAGCGAAGCTAAAATCTGTGAGGATTTTGTTAGCAATAGCTGCATTTTTCGATTATGAGATTTGGCGTATGGATGTCAAAACGGCGTTCCTTAATGGAGACATTGAGGAAGAGTTGTATATGGTACAACCCAAAGGTTTTGTCGATCCTAAAAATGCCGACAAAGTATGCAAACTTCAGCCGTTCAATCTATGGACTCGAAGCAAGCATCAAGAAGTTGGAACCGACGCTTTGATAAGGTGATCAAAGACTTCGGGTTTATACAAGTGTCATGGAGAGGCCTCGTATTTACAAGAAAGTGAGTGGGAGCTCTGTAGCATTCCCGATATTATATGTAGATGACATATTATTGATTGGGAATGATATAGAACTATTAAGCAAAGTGTAAAAGGTTATTTGAATAACAGCTTTTCAATGAAAGACCTTGGTGAAGCATCGTATATATTAGGCATCAAGATTTATAGAGATAGATCAAGACGCCTAATAGGGCTATCACAGAGTACATACTCGGACAAGATTCTAAAGAAGTTTAGAATGGACGAAAGTAAGAAAGGGTTTTTACCTATGTTACTGTGCAAGGTCTTGAGTAAGACTCAAGGACCGGCTACGGCAGAAGAAAGAGAAAGGATGAGTCGGATCCCCTATGCTTCGGCAGTAGGCTCTATTATGTATGCCATGCTATGTACAAGACCGGATATAGCGCATGCTGTTAGTTTGACTAGCAGATATCAAAGTGATCCAGGAATGGAGCAATGGACAGCTGGTCAAGAATATCCTGAAATACTTGAAAAGAACTAAGGATATGTTTCTTTGTTATGGAGGTGACCAAGAGCTCGTTGTAACAAGTTACACCGATGCAAGTTGGAACACTGATCCTGATGACTCTAAGTCACAGTCTGGGTACGTGTTTATATTGAATGGTGCCGCAGCAAGTCGGGCAAGCTCGAAGCGAAGTGCACGGTGGCGAAGTCTTCAACGGAATCGGAGTACATAGCGGCTTCGTAGGCTTCATCGAAGCGGTATGGATGAAGAGGTTCATTGTAGAGCTCGGTGTGGTTCCTAGTGCATTGGACCCATTAATCATTTATCGTGATAACATGGGTGCCATCGCCAATGCACAAGAGCCAAGGTCACACAAGAGGCCGAAGCATATCAAGCCGCGTTACCACTCGATTCGCGAGTACATCGAAGATGGAGAAGTAAAGATTTGCAAAGTACACACCGATCCGAATGTAGCAGATCCGTTGACTAAAGCTCTCCCTAGGGCAAAGCATGACCAACACCGAATGCCATGGGTGTTAGGTTCCTTACAATGTAATCTAGATTATTGACTCTAGTGCAAGTGGGAGATCGTTGGAGATATGCCCAAGAGGCAATAATAAAAGTGGTTATTATATATCTTTATGTTTATGATAAATGTTTATATACCATGCTATAATTGTATTAACCGAAACATTGATACATGTGTGATATGTAAACAACAAAGAGTCCCTAGTATGCCTCTTAACTAGCTTGTTGATTAATGGATGATTAGTTTCATAATCATGAACATTGGATGTTATTAATAACAAGGTTATATCATTGTATGAATGATGTAATGGACACACCCAATTAAGCGTAGCATAAGATCTCGTCATTAAGTTATTTGCTATAAGCTTTCGATACATAGTTACCTAGTCCTTATGACCATGAGATCATATAAATCACTTATACCGGAAAGGTACTTTGATTACATCAAACACCACTCGCGTAAATGGGTGGCTATAAAGGTGGGATTAAGTATCCGAAAAGTATGAGTTGAGGCATATGGATCAACAAATGGGATTTGTCCATCCCGATGACGGATAGATATACTCGGGCCCTCTCGGTGGAATGTCGTCTAATGTCTTGCAAGCATATGAATAAGTTCATAAGAGACCACATACCACGGTACGAGTAAAGAGTACTTGTCGGAGACGAGGTTGAACAAGGTATAGAGTGATACCGAAGATCAAACCTCTGAACAAGTAAAATATCGCGAGACAAAGGGAATTGGTATTGTATGTGAATGGTTCATTCGATCACTAAAGTCATCGTTGAATATGTGGGAGCCATTATGGATCTCCGGATCCCGCTATTGGTTATTGGTCTGAGTGAGTACTCAACCATGTCCGCATAGTTCACGAACCGTAGGGTGACACACTTAAAGTTGGATGTTGAAATGGTAGTATTTGAATATGGAATGGAGTTCGAATATTTGTTCGGAGTCCCGGATGAGATCCCGGACATCACGAGGAGTTCCGGAATGGTCCGGAGAATAAGATTCATATATAGGATGTCATTTTATGTGAATTAAAATGTCGCGGAAGGTTCTATGGAAGGTTCTAGAAGGTTCTAGAAAAGTCCGGAAGAAACCACCAAGGAAGGTGGAGTCCACATGGGACTCCACCTCCATGGCCGGCCAACCCTAGTGGGGGAGGAGTCCCAAGTGGACTCCCCTTAGGGGCCGGCCCCCCCCCATATGGGAGGTGGAACTCCCACCTTTGGTGGGAGTCCTAGCTTGGCTAGGTTTCCCTCTCTTATGGAAGGTTTTTTGTTCGGGTCTTATTCGAAGATTTGGACACCAACTCTTGGGGATCCACCTATATAATGAGGGGCCAAGGGAGGGGCCGGCCACCCCAAGACCACAACCCGGCCGCCCCCTTGAGTGGCCGGCCACCCCCTCCCAAACCCTAGCCGCCCCCTCTCCTCCATAGCTCCCGCGTGCTTTAGCGAAGCTCCGCCGGAGTTCTCCACCGCCACCGACACCACGCCGTCGTGCTGTCGGATTCAAGAGGAGCTACTACTTCCGCTGCCCGCCGGAACGGGAGGTGGACGTCGTCTTCATCAACAACCGAACGTGTGACCGAGTACGGAGGTGCTGCCCGTTCGTGGCGCCGGAACCGATCGTGATCAAGATCTTCTACGCGCTTTTGCAAGCGGCAAGTGAACGTCTACCGCAGCAACAAGAGCCTCATCTTGTAGGCTTTGGAATCTCTTCAAGGGTGAGACTCGATACCCCCTCGTTGCTACCGTCTTCTAGATTGCATCTTGGCTTTGGATTGCGTGTTCGCGGTAGGAAATTTTTTGTTTTCTATGCAACGTTATCCTACATCTTCGGCATCTCGTTAATAGGTTAGTGCCGGAAAATGCATAAATATGACATAAAGTATGCATAAAACATGTAGATATCATCAATAATGTGGCATGGAACATAAGAAATTATCGATACGTCGGAGACGTATCAGCATCCCCAAGCTTAGTTCCTGCTCGTCCCGAGCAGGTAAACGATAACAAAGATAATTTCTGGAGTGACATGCCACCATGTTAGACAGTGTATTTACGTATATACCCCTGTATTGTAATCTCATGTAAACTCTTCAATCTATAAATATATACCACCAGCCATGTACGTTGCTACGTTGTGCTGATTCTCTCTCCAACCTTTCCATACTAGGGTTAGGTTTTACATGGTATCAGAGCACGCGTGCGCCGCCGCCGCCGATCCAATCTGGTAGCCGCCGCCGCCGCGTTCATGACTTCCGCTAGCTTCACCGACGCCACCACCGGTGTCCTCCAACAAAGCACCGCTGGGACGTTCACCATGGCCACCGACGGGACTCTGTCTCTACCGTCCACCGTTGGTGCGCTCTCTTCGCCGTCCACCACCGGCGCTCTCTCTCCGTCGACTACTGGCGCGATCTCCTCGCCATCCAGCCTCGGGGCCCTCTCTGCCTCGACCATCAGCGCATCTACGCTGTCCTCCATGGGAACTCTTCCCGCCGGGAGCATGTTCTCCTCGGCAGACCTTGGGGGTGCCTCGTCGTCAACTGCAACCGTCGCGGCGCCGTTCCACTTCGGCAACCTTCTGACGGTCAAGCTCGGCAGCGACAACTACCTGCTGTGGCGCTCTGCCATCCTCCCGCTGCTGCGATCTCACTTCTTGATGGGGTACGTAGACGGGACATACCCATGTCCGCTGGAGCGCATCATTGTGCAGTTCGAGGGGCGCCCCGCAGCGATTCCCAATCCTGAGTACCGGGCCTGGGTGATGCAAGACCAGGCGCTGTTGTCAGGGATCAATTCCTCCCTGACTCCTGCCGTTGGTGGCCTGGTGATGTTTGCTGCCACGGCGCAGGAGGCCTGGGTGACTCTCCGTGACTCCTTCGACACCCACTTCAGCGCGCAATCCGTGCATATTCGTGGGCAACTGCAGAAGATGGAGAAGCACACCTCGTCGATCACGACGTACTTCAACAAGATCAAGGCTCTGTCGGACTCTCTCACCGCAATGGGCCAGCCTCTAGCTCAGGAGGACTTCGTTGCCTATGTTCTCAATGGGCTCGACGAGGACTACGACAACCTCGCTGAAAACATCAATGGCCGTGAGACTCCGATCTCCACGCGTGAACTCCATGCTCGCCTGTTGTCCACTGAACAGCGGGTCGAGAGCCGCCGTGCAGCCGCTCTCCAAAGTGGCGCCTCGGCGAATGCCGCGTACCGTGGCGGTGGCCGTGGTGGGCCTCGCCCACAGACGGGCGGCAGCGGGGGAGGCTACTCCAAGCCCAACTACTCTCCCGCCGCTGGTTATGGTGGTGGTGGCCGTGGTACGCCGCCGCCCCCTGGTTATGGTGGTGGCCGTGGTGGGCCGCCTCCCTCTAATCTCCCCTACTCCAACAACTCCTCTGGTTCTAACAACGGAGGGGGCGGGGGTGGAGGCGGGCGCCGCTGGAATACATCTGATGGGAATCGTCCGCTGTGCCAGCTTTGCAACACGCTTGGTCATATCGCGGCGCGTTGCTGGAAGCGCTTCGACAAGGACTTCCTCGGTGTAGGCAATGATGGCGCCAATCTGGAGCGCCAAGTCTCAATGGTGACGCATGGCCATCACCACCAGGCCGCATACACTCCATCCTACCCAGTTGACCCAGTCTGGTACATGGATACTGGCGCCACTGACCACCTCACCGGCGAGCTAGATAAGCTCGGCGTCAAGGAACCGTATCACGGGAAGGACCATGTGCACACCGCTAATGGTCAAGGTATGCGCATATCTCATATTGGTCAATCTACTCTTTCCACCAACACTGCCACCCCACTTTGTCTCAAAGATATTCTAGTCCGTCCTCAAGTCACTAAGAATCTTTTATCTCGCTCATAAACTTGCTCTTGATAACAACGTCTTTGTTGAAATTCATCCATTTGATCTTTTTGTGAAGGACCGAGATACGAAGGAAATCATTCTTAGTGGTCGGAGTCATGGCGCCCTCTATCCAGTTGGTGGCCGAGGGCCCCCGGTCAGACAGGCTTTCACAAGCATCCGAGTGTCTTCATCCAACTGGCACTGTCGTCTAGGACATCCAGCGTCTCCAGTGGTCGAGCATGTTCTTCGTCGCCATGCCCTGCCTATTGAGTCTAGCAATAAAAACTCCTTAGTGTGTGATGCCTGTCAACAAGGCAAAAGTCATCAGTTACCTTTTTCGTCCTCCACTCGTGTAATAAAAGCTCCTTTAGAGCTTATCTTCACAGATGTCTGGGGCCCTGCCCAAACCTCCATTAGTGGTCATTCTTATTATGTGAGCTTTATTGATGCTTTTAGTAAATTCACATGGCTTTATTTGCTCAAGCGCAAGTCTGATGTTTTTAATGTCTTCTTGCAATTTCAAACTCATGTTGAACGTCTACTTAGCCACAAAATCATTCATGTTCAATCGGATTGGGGAGGCGAATATCGTAATCTTAATACTTTCTTTCATAATCTTGGCATTGATCATCGTGTTGCGTGCCCTCATACTCATCAACAAAACGGGGCTGCTGAACGCAAACACCGTCATATTGTAGAAACTGGACTTACTCTTCTTGCACATGCCTCCTTGCCGTTTCACTTCTGGAGTGATGCTTTTCATACGGCCTGTTTTCTTATCAATAGACTTCCTACTCGTGTTCTTGACATGAAAACTCCATTGGAAGTCCTATTGCATGAAACCCCAGACTACACGTTTTTCAAGGTTTTTGGTTGTGCCTGTTGGCCCCATCTCAGACCTTACAACAATAGAAAACTTGAATTTCGTTCTAAGAAGTGTGTCTTCCTTGGTTATAGCTCCTTACACAAAGGCTACAAATGTTTGCATGTCCCATCCAATAGAGTCTATATTTCTCGCGATGTCATCTTCGATGAGAATGTTTTCCCTTTTGCTCATATGCCTTCTACCACTACATCTGTTGATCCCACTTCTACACCAGTTTCCATTGACCAATTTGCAGATATTGCGTATTCTCCGTCCTTGCTTCCTAACCATGGTGCAGGAACCGCTCGAGGAGCCCGGCTGGAGCTTCTAGACCAGCCCTCTGAGGATCACGTCGATCATGGCGACAGTGCGGACCCCAGCCCCATGCAGATCCATGCACGGGCTGGCTCTCCCCCGCCTGACCTGCCTGGTGGCAGCCCCGCCACTCCAGCCCGCACCCCGTCTCCGGGACGGTCTGCGTCGCCCCCGGCGGCAGATGTCTCTGCGTCGCCCACCTCGTCTGGCCTACCCTCGCCTGGGCCGACACAGGTGTCTCCTGCTGCACCTCCTGACGCCGTCGCCACAACGAGCGGGCGCTCGCTGCCGTCCGACCAGCCGTCCGACCCACCGCGGCCAGTCACTCGTAGCCGCACCGGCCACTCTCGGCCCAAGGTCTGGACCGATGGGTCCGTTGCCTGGCTGACGGCATGTTCTGCTCATGGCATCGCTGATCCCTCTTCGGAGCCGTCCTCTCATCATGATGCTATGCGCATACCGCACTGGCGTGAGGCGATGGAGACTGAGTATCAAGCTCTTCTTCGCAATGAGACCTGGCGGCTGGTTCCTCCTCGTCCTGGTCTCAATGTCATTGACTCTAAATGGGTTTTCAAGATCAAACGCCACTCTGACGGGTCTATTGAGCGCTACAAAGCGCGCCTGGTTGCCAAGGGATTCAAGCAGCGGTATGGACTGGACTACGAAGACACCTTCAGTCCTGTCATTAAGCCCACCACTATTCGACTTCTGCTCTCTCTTGCAGTCACGCGTGGTTGGCACCTTCGGCAACTTGATGTTCAGAATGCATTTCTCCATGGGGTTCTTGAGGAGGAGGTTTACATGCGTCAGCCGCCTGGGTTTGTTGATTCTGCTCATCCTCAGCATCTCTGTCGTCTGGTCAAAGCTCTTTATGGGCTTAAACAGGCGCCCCGGGCCTGGCATGCTCGTCTTGGGAGTGTTCTTCGGCGTCATGGCTTTGTCCCTTCCAGCGCCGACACCTCTCTCTTTATGCTTCGCCGTCCGAATATCACCATGTATCTCTTGGTTTATGTCGATGACATCATCGTAGTGAGTTCTTCGCATTCTGCAGTTGGTCGTCTCGTTCATGGTTTACAGTCTGAGTTTGCGGTGAAGGATTTGGGCTCTCTTCGCTTCTTTCTGGGGATCGAGGTTTCTGATGTCTCTCAGGGTCTAGCTCTTACTCAGAAGAAGTATGCTCTTGATATTCTTCGCCGTGCTGGTATGCTCGAGTGCAAGTCAGCCTCTACTCCCATGACTGTGACTGACTGTCTGTCCGCTGCTGATGGGGTTCTCTTGACTTCTGATGAGGCTACTACCTATCGCAGTATTGTTGGAGGTTTGCAGTATTTACTGGTCACACGGCCTGATATCTCGTTTGCAGTCAACAAAGTGTGTCAGTATATGCAGACTCCACGTCAACCTCACTGGTGCTCGCTGTGAAGCGTATTCTCCGCTATATCAGTTCTACCATCTCTCATGGGATTCATATTCGGCGCTCTTCCTCCAGTCTCTTATCTGCTTTTTCTGATGCCGACTGGGCTGGAGACTCTGATGACAGGCGATCCACGGGGGGACATGCCATCTTCTATGGACCTAATTTGATCGCCTGGAGTGCTCGAAAACAAGCTACAGTGTCACGCTCTAGTACTGAGTCTGAGTACAAGGCTCTTGCTAATGCCACTGCTGAGTTGATTTGGGTACAGTCGTTGCTTCAGGAGCTGGGAGTACCACAGGCTCGTCCACCGATTCTATGGTGTGACAACATTGGAGCTACGTACTTGTCATCTAATCCTGTGTTTCATGCTCGGACTAAGCATATTGAGGTTGACCATCACTTCGTGCGAGAGAGAGTTGCATAGAAGCGTCTACATATCAAGTTCATCTCGTCTAAAGATCAACTTGCGGACATCTTCACCAAGCCGTTGCCTTTGCCACAGTTCTCGGCCTGCCGGCGCAATCTCAGCCTTCTTGATACGGCTAAGATTGAGGGAGGGTGTTAGACAGTGTATTTACGTATATACCCCTGTATTGTAATCTCATGTAAACTCTTCAATCTATAAATATATACCACCAGCCACGTACGTTGCTACGTTGTGCTGATTCTCTCTCCAACCTTTCCATACTAGGGTTAG
>NC_061511.1:73854122-73920493 GCF_022539505.1 Lolium rigidum | reverse complement strand
TGCTAACGCCGTTAACCGCGCCAACCGCGTCCGCCACGTGTCAGTTTGCATGACGTCAGCAGTCAACGGGCTTCCGGAAACACTTGCGCAACGGCCCGATTTTCCGTGGCGGAAGGGCGCCCAAGCGCGACGGACCGAAAAAAACGTCGTTGGACTTTGCCTGACGCAGTTTCCACAACAGAACCCATATCGTCGGGTTAGGCCCATAGGCGACGAAAAATACCCCTTAGCGGACGATTTTGAGATGTTGTCTATCAGAACTTTTCTTGTAGTGTACGTCGGGCTAGATGGCCTCAAAAACGAGGAAAAAAAGTTTTTACATGCACCACGAAGAGAGCAAAAATCGTCGGGGATGGTGCATCAGGAACCACATCACGACTTTCAATTCGTCGGCCATGGCAACTTTTCTTGTAGTGAGATCCCCACCGCCTTAAGGCTCGTCGTCGCGTGAGGAGGAGGATACTGATTACTTCCACGACAAGTTCTTCGAGTTCGTCGTCCTCATCAACAAGGACCCTTTTGGCCTAAAAAGGCTCCCAAAGAAGTTTGCGCAATTTCTCGCCGGCCGTAGTGCACCTGCGGGAAGCTAGCTGCAGCTTTTGCCGGTGCCTGGTCGAGGTCATGTTCGACGGGCAAGGCCAGATGTTCCTCCACACTGGCTGGGAGAAGTTCGCCCGCGCCCACAACCTCGAGGTCGGCTTCTTGCTGAACTTCTTGTACGAAGGCGAATTAGAAACAGAGCGCGCGAATCGGCGACCTTGCACGGGAATTGATAACCGCCGACAGTAGGAGTCGAGGGGACACTAATCGTCATTAACACTGGTTGACGGTGCTCAATTTTCTTTGCGTCGGACTGCTTGGCTACCACAAACACACATACCCGTTCAACCAATTTTTGTATTCGCGACTCCATACAGACGAACCAATACAAACAAACATAGTACTCCCTCCGTCTAAAAATAGGTGTCTCACTTTTGTCTAGATATCAATGTATCTAGATGTATTTTATTAGAGGTACATCTATATCTAGATAAAGTTAAGACACCTACTTTTAGATGGAGGGAATATTTTTTTTAAATCCTCCTGCGAGGGGCCTGGTGGCAATGACATATGTTTGCCACATATTGTGCTTACCAACTACTATGCTTTTGTGTTTCAATTTTAAATGGATGACCAAATCTTCTAATTTTCTGGCGGACTGAATGGGTGGTGCCACTGGACGCATTGTCTGGATCGACATGACTGCGAAGCGGCTGATCCGAATGAACTATTTGGTTGCCGATTTAGGTCGGCCAACTGGAGATGCCCTAAGCCGCATTTTATTTTACTTGAAAAAAAAACTAGGCAGCGAGCAGCGGTTTCCCATGCCTCTCTGGATTATACCTCTCTGGATTATACCTGGCCATGGGCAGCCTGGCCCGGTCGGCCCGGTCCGAAATTCCTGGGCCAAGCTAGACCCGACCATGTCTCTGGGCGGGCCTGGGCCTGATTTTTTTTGGCCCGATGCTTGGGTCGGGCCTGGGCTGTGATTTTATGCCATTTTACTGAAGCGGCCCGGCCCGAGGCCTCACGGGCTTTCACTATGATGGGCCGGGCTTGGGCCATTTTTTCGGCCCGATGGTCGGGCCGGGCTGGGCCTGAGCCAAGGTTTTTCCCGTCGGGTTTTGCCCGGCCCGAGAAATGCACAGGTACACTCTGGATTAAGAAAAAGGCAGCTTCCTTCTCTAGCGATCGCGGGCCTCTTCGCACCCTTCCACTTCGTTCGCCGTTACCTCGCCTGTCCCCGCCCTAGGGCAAGGGTTTGCTCCGTCGTCGCGCCAGATCGAGCGCTCCCAAGAGACGGCGGAGAAATCCCTAGCCCCGTCGCCGGGATGATGACGGAATCGAGGGGGCAAGGGTCCAATCTACTCTTCGGCGAAGTTGCTCCGGAGAGCACTACCAGATCACCTCCGCGGCTGCCGTCCGACCCAGGGTCGCCACCGCGTCGGAGCATGGAGGAAACGTCTGAATCGGACTCTGGGTCGGCGCCGGAAAGGTCGGCAAGGGGGACGAAGAGGAAGAGGGTCACCGAGCCAAGGGATGGGGGTTCGGCGGGTTCTGGTTCCGACTCCTCTGGCTCTCCATTCCGCAGGCCCAAGGCCCCCCTGATGCCCATCTGCACAAAGGAAGATGGCACCGTGCTCTACGGCTTCACTGACGACCAAGACGTCATGGACAGATACCATGATGATATGCAGAAATACATCAAGAAAAGGGGTAAGAGTGTGTTTCTCTGCTCCAACTAATATTGCGGTCTTATAAATCGTGGTATTGCCAAAACTGCTCTATTTTTGCATTTTTCTAAAAGCAAAAATACTGGTGCTGTACGACTGAAATAACAAATTTATGTGTGTTGATGATTCTAGACATTACTGGCTTGCGTCGATCTGCTGGACTGCAGCAACTCACACATGATCACCTTTCGTTTTTCCGGCTGATTTCCCTTTCATTGCATTTGTTCTTCCTCCCATAGGCGCATGAGAGTTTGTTTGAAAACTAGAAGCTAGATGCCTAACTGACCAGCAGAATTGACATGCTACTGGATTCATATGTTGGTTGAACCTACGATGGTGAATGTCTAATGCAACAACTAAATACAACGCTGCCAAACGCCTTATCATTTTCGCGGAAACAGTACAAAACTGAGAGTTATGAAAACTGTAGTATTCATTTCCCAAACATTGAAATAATGTGGTTTGGAATACTTTGATTTTGAGAAAAACTAAGCTGTCAAACTGGGCATATGTATATCGAGTGACACTCTTTCTGACCAAGTTCTTGTATTGCTCTCATGGATATGGATTATTTTTTTCTAGATCGTCACAAGCGGATGTTAACACTTGCACCGTCCAGTGTCACCGAGCGCCGCACTGTCAAGGAGACAGAGTCTGTTCTAAAGTGTGCTGAATCGGTTCTAAGCCTCTCAGCCTACCTGGGTACTCTTCTTAGTCTTTATCCTAACCTGGTTTTATTGTTGCTCTTTCTAAGCATGCTCTGTAACATGAGCAGGTGGCAAGATGATAAACCAGTGCACAGGGATTGTCGTTGAGATAGATGCATTTAAGAACTCTGCTATCATTCTCACCTCAGCATGGCTTTTCTGCACCAAGAAACCTTTGGATGATTGGACAAAGAAGGAGTACGCTACTGAGGCAAAGGTAAAATCTTAAAACAAAATCATGCAATTAAGTCATAGCATCGTTGTTCAGATTACATATAAACCCACAATAGCAATGCACTTATGTCAATGAGTTGTGGGATATGATCTAATGGAAAATCAACACCTTTTGACGTCTATATGCCACTCAAGTTGTATTTTCTTATGACATGATGATGGGTTCTAGTGCGGTGTGCTAATTGTTAGCTGGGAAATGCTATTGTCTTAATAGTATTTGCTTTGAGCTAATCAAAGTCTGAGTCAATCTGCCTATGTTTTATGAACTGTGTAAAAAAGTCCATTTGAAACTAAGACCGTTAGTTTCAAACTAAAAAAGGAAAATATTTCTGACTACCTCTTTTGTCTATTATTGGCAAATGTTTGAACTGGTCTATTTGACTCTTGGAGTCTTTTGAACACCAGTTTTGGAGTTCCTACATATAAATTCTGAACACGGCTCTTGGATATTCAACTCTTTTAGTTAATTTTTTTCAGGTTAATGTTCATATGTTGGACGACTCAACTTTAGAGTGTCGTTTGATGTTCTTCAGCGAGCACTATGAAATAGCCTTCTTTGAGATTAGTGGGGATATTTCATTGAAGGCTTTGTCATTGGAACGTAATGTGGATTTAGGCCAGGATGTATTTCTATTGGCTAGAGATACAAATTTGAATCTGATTTATAAGCGAGACAAGGTGCAACTTGTAGATCCTTGTGAACATCAGCAAAATCACTATCAATTCCTCAACGGTCCAATTCCTCAGGTTATAGTCATCTTTTCTCTTCGGCTTAATTTTATTTAAATTTCAATTACCAAATCTCAAGTGTCATTCTGCATGCAGTGTGGAACTGGAGGTGGAGTGCTGGATGCTGGTGGAAAAATTGTAGGGATGCTATTCTATAAATTGCCTCTTGTTGCCTTCATTCCAAGCTCTCTTATTCTTAAATGTTCAACCATGTGGCAACATTTTAGGTAAGCGTTATTTTACTAAGCTTGATTTAGTATTGAAGTGATTGGAAATTTGATGCTTTTGCAATCTTTTGTAATGCTCTATTTATGTGCGCATTAAATATCTTAATATAGCAAATATTGTAGTGTAAGTAAGTAATTAGTCATAATGTGAGTATCTTGTTTAGATGAAATAATGTATGTTGGGCTGACATAGAAAGGTAAAGAAAATAAATGTTGTGTCATCGCACTTTTTTGTGCTCCATTTTGCACTGGGGATAAATAGTAAATTCATATGTTGTAATCACATTCTTCAACTGAACTCAACAATTTAATGACTATTGTATGTAGGCAACTTGCTCGACCCCAGCTTGGCTTGAAGCTAAGGACATTAGCATTTCTTGATATTCCCCGTATTGAGTTGATGTCACGTAAATTCAGTATTTCCTCTGGTCTCATTGTTGGAGAGGTACACCTATCTGATTTAGCCCTTTATCTAAGCATATGTAATGCTGTAACCAAGATGTAACTCTTGCATATTGTTACCAGATTTCAGCGAAATGTGATGCTGAGAAGCTTGGCATTAGGGCAGGGGATATTATCTTTTCATGCCAAAAAGAGCGTGTTTCAAGTATTGTTCAGGTAAAATTCTAGTCCTTATATGTATACATCTGTCACATTTTGTTTTACTTGGTTTTACCTGTTCATTTCAGCTGGAACATGTGTTGTTGGGTGTTGGTGAAAAACATCTTGAGAAAAGCAATGATCTCAGCTCTAAAGTTGAGGTTGAGGTCTGTTTCTATCCACATCCAGAAAATGCCCAAACCACTTGTGCATTTTCATTTGAAACTAACCTTTTGTTGATCTCATATGGAGTATAAATATTCTTTTGGTCTCTTACAAGTTATCATCACTTATAGATATCGAATAAAAATATTGCTCCTTTTGGCTTCGTAGATCGGTGTATTTCATGTGCGCAAACGCATACAGAGATTCATCACATTAAGAGTAGATTTGTCCGATCATCTTGAAGTATTTTACTCAGGTAATACATACCTCCTCTATCTTATTATAGATCGTATTACCATGCCTTGTTTGAATTTACTTATTTGCAATAAAAATTCTTAGTACATGGGGCAATATGCAAAAATAACACCACTTCATGATTGACGAGCTCATGGATCAGTCTAGGATCCATGATCTTGATGCAATGCGCAAAAAACTTTGGCACCTTGGTATCCAGGCAGGTAATGAAGCAATAAAGCTCCAGCCTGGATACCAAGGTGCCAAAGTTTTTTGCTGAAGAAATACATTTATGCGAGGAGGGAAGGCTAAATGTCAAGCTGCATAAAGGATGTACATGAAGAGCTGGAGCATAAAGGATGCAATGCGCATAAAGGATGTACATGAAGAACTGGAGCATAAAGGATGCAATGCGCATAAAGGATGTACATGAAGAGCTGGAGCTTTATTGCTTCATTACCCGCCTGGATACCAAGGTGCCAAAGTTTTATGCGAGGAGGGAAGGATAAAGTTTTTATGCGAGGAGGGAAGGCTAAATGTCAAACTGGAGGGGAACATAGGGGCGTAATACCCCCAAAGTTAACTACTCCCACCCTTCCTTTTTATAGTCAAACAGAGGTTGTAGTTTATATGAGGATTTTTCAGACAACTTAGCTTTACTATTCAGATCCCATTTCAAACGATCAGATTCCAGAAACAGATTGATATATTTGTTCATATGTAAAGGGATTGTATGGATGGGCCTGACCCAGTTTGAAGAATTATGCAACAAGAACAGTCCCAGGGGCAGCTCTGTCCCTGGTTGGCTCAGTTGGTTCATCCATCAGCTTCTTTTAGGGGATTGTAGGGATAGACTTGACACTGGTCAGCTCGGTTATGGAAGATGGCGGCTGACCTTAGCTCGGACGAGGAAAACCAAGCCATTGGTAGCAAAGGGTGGAGCCAGGGGCCGTCCCTTCCCCCTACGATTTATCTGATTTTGCCCTCCAAAATTGCGAGATATATACCCTAATACACTAGGACTATTCGGTAGAGCTTTGTCTCCTATGCTATGGTTGTAGATCTCATGTTTTCTTGTCTATGCTAATCTGCTTATGACATGGTCATTGGGTTCCAGTGTTGTGTATGTGATGGCAAGGTTCTAGTGCTGTTCAAAGTCTGAGTCAATCTATGTATGTTTTGTGATTTGTCTCTGTTGGGAACTTAACGGGATATCTATAATCCTATATTGTTCTACGGATCCTCCTTTCTGCTGTAAGTCCTTGCCAAACACGTGACCATCTCCAGCATTATGACTTCGTGGTCGTCTTGCCAGTCGCCATCACTGCATCCATCTTACTAGTGTCCGTAACAACTACAGCCTGACATACCATTCCAAACTTTTGAAAATTTTAACACAACTCTTGGATATTCGACTGTGATGTCAAACGAAAAATGGATATATTGACAGGAATGTGCTGAACTAACTTCATGTTTCTTAAAATGCAGACGATGAAGATGCTAAGGCAGAAGGAAACACTGGAGAAGAAGGGCCCGCAGCAGCTGCATGTGAAGCAAAGCCATGAAGAATGTGGATTTGATCTCTATCCATGACTTCTTTGTAATGGTCATCAGATATTTAGCTAGACGCTACCTAGGATTTTTGCTGTATACTCTGAAGAATGGATCACTGCCCCTGGAGTAAGGAAGTAGATGTAGTGTTGGTATCTTTTGGATGGAACTTGCTAGATAGTGTTAGTTTTTTATGGTACTGTTCTGGATTCTGGATCATGCCCTAGTACTACAATTGCAAGCTGTTCTGGATTCTGTTAATTGGTCAGCATGTATGCATCTGGTTTTGAAAACAAAACTTGTAATACTTGCTATATTGCTAATTGTTTCTCTCTCCGTTCACTAATGTAAACCTTTTAGCTTTTTGTATATTCACCCATTTTGATCCGTATCTATTCTACTTTTAGTGTGTAAATCCACTCATTTTGGTATGTATCTAGTCGACTTCAAAATATCTAAACGCTCTTACATTAGTGAATAGAGGGAGTACTTCATTTTAGTGTTGTGGATGCTAACTCGCACTATTACTGAAGATTTTGTTTGTTACAATTTGGTTTGGATGGAGTGATTTATCTTTTTCTGTTGCCGAAATATTGAATTGGTGATCTTGCACAACACCCTATCCACTCTCATCAAAATGAGTTCACCCCATCCGTGTGTCAAACTTTTGACCAACCCATAAACTGGCTCGGCTCCACCCATCCCTTTGTTGATCTCAAGCCAAGCACATCCTAAGAGCCCAGTCCAAGTAACAACACAACAATTGTTTCTTCCTTCCATTTCCACTTATAAACCCAACTTTGCAGCTTGACAGGCCCCATAACCCCTTTGTGAAAAGGGCCAAGTTAGATGTGGGTCGTAACATTTATTAGGGCTATGAGTATCATATTTATAATCCACATCCTGCTTCCAGATTTATTACCTGATTCGTTGTATCAATGAACCCAAGATGCCAACAAGCAAAGGTTGAAATCTTTCATGTTTATAATTCCCAGGCCAGAAGAAAATCTAGCTGTAGACATAGGGCTTTGCTTTCCCTGCTCCTGTCCTTTCATTGTTTTTAGGATTGACTAGCTTAAGTTTTTCTTTTTTTATTACTGGTATTTTGTAACACTTGTACGTCATCTTGGCGTTTTCCTTCTAATGCAGACAACACATTTGGGCGCTTGTTTGAGAAAGAAAAAACCCTCCTCTGATACATAAGTCCCGATCTAGTTGAGTGGTACCTGTGTTTCCTTTGCTCACTGGTTACCTGTTAGGCAATTATTTTCCCAATCAAAACATACGTAGGTTACTTGCAGTATTTCTGCTTGTGAAGATATGTGTATTTCCAACAATGTTAATTTTCTTAACGATATCTCTAAATGTTTTTACAATTTGGTATATATATTGTCTCGATGAAAGGGCACACCACACCTGCGGGTTAGACCATGTCATTTTTGTATTGTACATCCCTCTCCATTGATGTAGAGTCACAGTTATTTGCTCCATATTCCCATAACATCCCCAGATCACAACAATAAAATTCCTTAATTTCTGTGGTCTTGTGATGTCCTTTTCTACCTTTCCAAGTTTTATTTTGTTTGTTTGTTTGTTTTACTGCTGTTCATTCTAAGTTGTGTCATATACTCATAGCTGTGATCTTTCTTGCAGCAGTAGACTTGACTACAGGGGCATGCTACATTGCAGGTGCCAGGAGAACATATTCTTTCCAGCTTCCCTGGCCGATCTGATTGACTTTTCTCTGTCCCCGATAACTCTTGCTGTGCTAGAAACCTGCGCTAAATATTACTATGATCATGATGCATGGTGACTGTTGTTTTTGTTCAGGCTAAGACGTCTACGCTGATTTTGACGAAATCTGAAGTGCGGGCTAATTTCTCCTGCTTGATCATGTACCGCTCCCTTTCTGTTGCATACTTGAGTGCGAGTAGATTGATATGTTCCTTCATTTTACATGCAATGCGTTTGTCGGATGGGGGATGATAGCAGTGACAATTTTGATGTATACTTGACTGTCGTGACTCGACATTGAGATGTGTCTTGATGTTAGCAATTGCGATGGTGCTGTGTTGTTCAGGCTGAAAAGCTTGAGGTTACGGATTCCAAATCATTTCTCCAACTTCCGTAGCAGAAAGACAAATTGAAGAGATGCTTTTGATTTGTATCCCAACAGCAATCTGGATCCCAGAAGGCACACCCGCATGTCAGTGAATAAAAAGTCGCTATGAAGACCAAGACGATTGTTGGTTTCCCTCGGAAAAAAACACGAACTTTGGTTTCTACGGCCAGGCCTCTCTACCAATTAACGTATGCTGCCAAAGCAAATGAAGGCAGATGTGAACACTTGGGATTTGTTTGGTTCGCAGGGTTATAAAAGCACATTATCTTGTACATGATCTGTTTGGTTCGTACGATCCTAAAAACATAAACATATGATTGGAATGTACATGCAAAACAAAACAAAGGATTGAAAAGCACTAGATGTTATGGTTGGTCTGACCTATACACGCAAGAAGCCCACTAGTGGCTAGTTGTGAGCTTAGCCCAAGTAAATTAGGGGCTTAGCCCAAGTAAATTAGGGTTTAGAGGAGGCCGTCCTCCTATATAAACACATGTACCCTTCGTGATTAATCAGACAAATATTCAGTATCATACTGTCTCGTCTCCTGAAGGGAGACGGGGAACCCCCTGCGCCCAGCCGCACCCAACCCTAGCCGCCGCCTCCTTCCTCCGCGACGGCGCCCAGTCGCCGGCGCCGAGCCCTCACTTCCACCCTTACAACCTCCGCCCTAGACCCGGTAGAACCCTAGCCCCTACCACTTTGGTATCAGATTGCCTAGGTCTAATGGGCTCCAACAGCCTCCCCGTCGACCCCATCACCGCCACGTCCGCCGCCGCCACCAACACCACCCCCGCCACCTCCGCCGCCATGACAGGCGCCCACGCGCCGCCAGGGGCCGCCGCCGACGGAGACCAGGGGGCCGCCGCCGCTGCCATCCAGGCCGCCTCCACCGCCCCCACGGGCCTCGACCTCCTGCCCGCTACACTGGCGGACCTCGCCGACAGTCTCCGCGCCATCCGCTTCGAGCTCGCGGAGATCAAAGCCGGCCATCACCCGCCGTCCCGGCCCTGACCGCCACCCCGACACCGCCGCCTCCGTCGCCAGCAAGGGCCGCCCCGCGTGGTGGCCGCCATCGCCCTCGCCAATCCCCAGATGGACCGACGCGTCGCCCGTCTACACTCGACTGCGGCGCGGACGACGGTTCAGCAGCCCGCCCACACCTTTGGCGGTCCTGGCGGGCTTGCTGCCCCCTTCGCCGAGAGCACGTCCTTCACCCCGGGCCGCCAGGAGGGCGCCTACGGGGTCACGCCTCTGGCGCAGCAGCCGCCCCGCTTCACCAAGCTGGAGTTCGCCACCTACGACGGCGCCACCGACCCCCTAAACTGGCTGAACCAGTGTGAGCAGTTCTTTCGGGGGCAGCGGACGCTCAGCGCCGACCGCACGTGGATCGCCTCCTATCACCTACGGGCGCCGCGCAGACTTGGTACTACGCCCTCGAGCAGGACGAGGGCGGGATGCCGTCCTGGGAGCGCTTCCGCGACCTGTGCCTCCAGCGGTTTGGGCCGACCCTACACGGAAGCCGCCTCGCCGAGCTGGGACGCCTCGCCTTCACCACCACGGTCCAGGACTTCGCCGACCGCTTTCAGGCGCTCGCGTGCCATGCCCCGGGCATCTCGGCGCGGCAGCGCGCCGATCTCTTCGTCGGCGACCTCCCCGACTACATCCGCGTCGACGTCGAGATGCGCGAGCCTGCGGACCTGCAGACGGCCATGTACTACGCACAGGCCTACGAGCAGCGCGCCATCGCCATGCAGCAGGTCTACGCGCAACGTGGCAGCGCTCGTCCCGCGCTCCGACCCGCCCCGACGCCCACCACCCCGCCACGCCCCACGCCGGCCGCTGCGCCCGCGGGCCCTCCTGCGTCGACTCGCCCCTTCAAGCGGCTGACGGCTGCGGAGCAGCTCGAGCGGCGTCGCCAGGGGCTGTGCTTCAACTGCGACGAGAAGTACACGCCGGGCCACACGTGCGCCCGCCTCTTCGACCTGGAGACCGTCGGCGACGCTGACGTGGAGGCCCTCACCGCCGAGTTCGCGGCCACCACCGTCACTGAGGCCGGTGTCACGACCTACGCGCCGGTCGACGCGTCCGCCTTCGTCGTCTCTCTTCATGCTATGGCGGGCATCAAGATGGCAAAGACGATGCTGCTCCCGGTGACGATCAATGGGGAGCGTCTCACTGCGCTGGTGGACACGGGCTCGACGCACAACTTCCTGTCCAACACCGCCATGCACCGCCTCGCTCTCCAGCCGGCGGGATCGGAGAAGTACAGCGTCACCGTCGCCAATGGGGACCGTCTTACGTGCCAGGGCGTGGCGCGACAGGTTCCCGTGCTCGTAGGCGACGAGCCGTTCTCCATCGACTGCGTCGGCATCGACTTGGGCTGCTACGACTTCATCCTCGGCCTCGACTTCCTGAGCACCTTAGGCCCCATCCTGTGGGACCTCGACATGTTGTGCCTCATCTTCTCGCGCGAGGGCGGCCGCCGTGTTCACTGGACGGGCTTGGGCAGCACTGGCGCATCCCCGCAGCTCCACCTGATGGCCGCCGCGCTTGACGAGGCGCATCCGCTCCTGGCCGACTTATTTCAGCAGCACAGCGACCTCTTCGACGAGCCGTAGGGCCTCCCTCCCTCGCGGCCCTGTGACCACCGCATACACCTGCTGCCGAACACGGCGCCCGTCGCTGTGCGGCCGTACCGGTACCCCCAGCTGCAGCTGCAGAAGGACGAGCTCGAGCGCCAGGTGGCGGTCATGCTAGCATAGGGCATCATTCGGATTTCGACGTCGCCATTCTGCGCCCCCGTGCTCCTTGTGCGCAAGGCCGACGGCAGTGGCGCTTCTGCATCGACTTCCGCGCCCTCAACACCGTCACGTCCAAGGACAAGTTCCCCATCCCCGTCGTGGATGAGCTCCTGGACGAGCTGCATGGCGCGCGCTTCTTCACCAAACTCGACTTGCGCTCGGGCTATCATCAGGTGCGCATGCACCCGGACGACATCGCCAAGATGGCGTTCCGCACTCACCATGGCCACTACGAGTTTTTGGTGATGCCGTTCGGCCTCTCCAACGCGCCGGCGACCTTCCAGGCCCTGATGAACGATGTGCTCAGCCCCTACTTACGCCGTTTTGTGCTTGTTTTCTTTGATGATATTTTGATCAACAGCGCATCCTGGGCGGAGCACCTGCAGCACGTGGCCATCATCTTCAACGAGCTTCGAGCGCATCGTCTTCGTCTCAAGCGCTCGAAGTGCTCGTTTGGCACGACCTCCGTCGCGTACTTGGGCCACGTCATCTCCGCCGACGGTGTCGCGATGGAAGCGGACAAGGTCGCTGATACGTCTCCGACGTATCGATAATTTCTTATGTTCTATGCCATATTATTGATGATACCTACATGTTTTATGCACACTTTATGTCATATTCGTGCATTTTCTGGAACTAACCTATTAACAAGATGCCGAAGTGCCGCTTCCTGTTTCCGCTGTTTTTGGTTTCGAAATCCTAGTAACGAAATATTCTCGGAATTGGACGAAACGAAGACCCGGGGGCCTATTTTTCCACGGAGCTTCCAGAAGACCGAAGAACACACGAAGTGGGGCCACGAGGTGGCGACACCACAAGGCGGCGCGGCCCGGGGGGCCCGCGCCGCCCTATGGTGTGGCCCCTCGTCCGGCCCCCGACTCGCCCTTCCGCCTACTTAAAGCCTCCGTCGCGAAACCCCCGAGGCGAAAAACCACGATACGGAAAACCTTCCGGAGACGCCGCCGCCGCCGATCCCATCTCGGGGGATTCCGGAGATCTCCTCCGGCACCCTGCCGGAGAGGGGATTCATCTCCCGGAGGACTCTACACCGCCATGGTCGCCTCCGGAGTGATGAGTGAGTAGTTCACCCCCGGACTATGGGTCCATAGCAGTAGCTAGATGGTTGTCTTCTCCTCATTGTGCTTCATTGTTGGATCTTGTGAGCTGCCTAACATGATCAAGATCATCTATCCGTAATTCTATATGTTGTGTTTGTCGGGATCCGATGGATAGAGAATACCATGTCATGTTAATTATCAAGTTATTACATATGTGTTGTTTATGATCTTGCATGCTCTCCGTTACTAGTAGAGGCTCTGGCCAAGTTTTTACTTTTAACTCCAAGAGGGAGTATTTATGCTCGATAGTGGGTTCATGCCTCGCATTGACACTCGGGACAAGTGACGGAAAGTTCTAAGGTTGTGTTGTGCTTGTTGCCACTAGGGATAAAACATTGGCGCTATGTCCGAGGATGTAGTTGTTGATTACATTACGCACCATACTTAATGCAATTGTCTCGTTGCTTTGCAACTTAATACCGGAGGGGGTTCGGATGATAACCTCGAAGGTGGACTTTTTAGGCATAGATGCAGTTGGATGGCGGTCTATGTACTTTGTCGTAATGCCCAATTAAATCTCACTATACTTATCATGTCATGTATGTGCATTGTTATGCCCTCTTTATTTGTCAATTGCCCGACGGTAATTTGTTCACCCAACATGCTTTTATCTTATGGGAGAGACACCTCTAGTGAACTGTGGACCCCGGTCCATTCTTTTAATACTGAAATACAAATCTGCTGCAATACTTGTTTTACTCTTTTCTCTGCAAACAATCATCTTCCACACAATACGGTTAACCCTTTGTTACAGCAAGCCGGTGAGATTGACAACCTCATCTGTTTCGTTGGGGCAAAGTACTTTGGTTGTGTTGTGCAGGTTCCACGTTGGCGCCGGAATCTCTGGTATTGCGCCGCACTACATCCCGCCGCCATCAACCTTCAACGTGCTTCTTGACTCCTACTGGTTCGATTAAACCTTGGTTTCTAACTGAGGGAAACTTGCCGCTGTGCGCATCACACCTTCCTCTTGGGGTTCCCAACGGACGTATCAACTACACGCATCAAGCAAATTTCTGGCGCCGTTGCCGGGGAGATCAAGACACGCTGCAAGGGGAGTCTCCACTTCTCAACCTCTTTACTTTGTTTTTGTCTTGCTTTATTTTATTTACTACTTTGTTTGCTGCACTTATATCAAAACACAAAAAAATTAGTTGCTAGCTTTACTTTATTTATTGTCTTGTTTGCTATATCAAAAACACAAAAAAATTAGTTTACTTGCATTTACTTTACTTGATTCATCATGTTTCCTTTTAATTTTACCACAAAGAACATACCGGTAGGACGCGGGTCTATAATTGGGAGAAACAATATAGAAGAATTTTTCACTCATGTCAGTACTCATCGAAGATTTTGAAGATAGACACTTGGTAGAACTTGCTCCCACTTATGAAATTGCTGCTGCTGCTTTAGTTCGCATGTTGGAAACTAAATTTGTTAATCTCAATCCTATAATCCAACACATGTTTCTTACACTTGGTGATTTGGAAGAGGGGGAAAAGAAAGATTTTGTCATAGAAACCCTTCTTAGAGAATTTGGTGGTCTAGCAAGAGAGGCTAGAAAGGTCTTTGCTAAATTTAATATGCTTGGTTCTCATACTAATTTTGTTAGTCTCCTTGAAAAAATGGATATGGATAGAATAAGGTACACTAAAAATACTAATGATGGTGGAGAGATCAAAGCACCAATACCATGCAAACTCCTAGCTATGAATGATGCACTAGAACATAACTATGCCTGGCTTGTTCCTGAAAATTTGTTCGATGAGAGTAGCAAGCCCAAGACTAATGAAAAGGGAGACGCTGAAACTTATGTATCCAATATACTATGCATGGTTGAGAAAACTCCAAACCCCGCTGTTGGTGCACCACCCTTCGATAATACTTGAGATACACTTTCTGCGCCTAGCTGAAAGGCGTTAAAGAAAAGCGCTTATGGAAGACAACCCATGTTTTTACTCCAGTATTTTTGTTTTATATTTGAGTCTTGGAAGTTGTTTACTACTGTAGCAACCTCTCCTTATCTTAGTTTTATGTTTTGTTGTGCCAAGTAAAGTCTTTGATAGAAAAGTAAGTACTAGATTTGGATTACTGCGCAGTTCCAGATTTCTTTGCTGTCACGAATCTGGGTCTACCTCCCTGTAGGTAGCTCAGAAAATTAAGCCAATTTACGTGCATGATCCTCAGATATGTATGCAACTTTCATTCAATTTGAGCATTTTCGTTTGAGCAAGTCTGGTGGCCTAATAAAATCCATCTTTAAGGACTGTTCTGTTTTGATAGATTCTGTCTTTTATTTCGCATTGCCTCTTTTGCTATGTTGGATGAATTTCTTTGATCCATTAATGTCCAGTAGCTTTATGCAATGTCCAGAAGTGTTAAGAATGATTGTGTCACCTCTGAACATGTGAATTTTTATTATGCACTAACCCTCTAATGAGTTGTTTCAAGTTTGGTGTGGAGGAAGTTTTCAAGGATCAAGAGAGGAGTATGATGCAATATGATCAAGGAGAGTGAAAGCTCTAAGCTTGGGGATGCCCCGGTGGTTCACCCCTGCATATTATAAGAAGACTCAAGCGTCTAAGCTTGGGGATGCCCAAGGCATCCCCTTCTTCATCGACAAAATTATCAGGTTCCTCCCCTGAAACTATATTTTTATTCCGTCACATCTTATGCACTTTGCTTGGAGCGTCGGTTTGTTTTTGTTTTTGTTTTGTTTGAATAAAATGGATCCTAGCATTCACTTTATGGGAGAGAGACACGCTCCGCTGTAGCATATGGACAAATATGTCCTTAGGTTCTACTCATAGTATTCATGGCGAAGTTTCTTCTTCGTTAAATTGTTATATGGTTGGAATTGGAAAATGATACATGTAGTAAAATTCTAAAATGTCTTGGATAATTTGATACTTGGCAATTGTTGTGCTCATGTTTAAGCTCTTGCATCATATACTTTGCACCCATTAATGAAGAAATACTTAGAGCTTGCTAATTTGGTTTGCATATTTGGTTTCTCTAGAGTCTAGATAACATCTAGTATTGAGTTTTGAACAACAAGGAAGACGGTATGGAGTCTTATAATGTTTACCATATGTCTTTTATGTGAGTTTTGCTGTACCGTTCATCCTTGTGTTTGTTTCAAATAACCTTGCTAGCCTAAACCTTGTATCGAGAGGGAATACTTCTCATGCATCCAAAATACTTGAGCCAACCACTATGCCATTTGTGTCCACCATACCTACCTACTACATGGTATTTATCCGCCATTCCAAAGTAAATTGCTTGAGTGCTACCTTTAAATTTCCATCATTCGCCTTTGCAATATATAGCTCATGGGACAAAATAGCCTTAAAAACTATTGTGGTATTGAATATGTACTTATGCACTTTATCTCTTATTAAGTTGCTTGTTGTGCGATAACCATGTTCCTGGGGACGCCATCTACTCTTTGTTGAATATCATGTGAGTTGCTATGCATGTTCGTCTTGTCTGAAGTAAGGGCGGTTTTCACAATCAAATGGTTTGAGTATGCATACTGTTAGAGAAGAACATTGGGCCGCTAACTGAAGCCATGAATCATGGTGGAAGTTTCAGCTTGGACATAAAACCTCAATCTCTTATGAGAATATTATCTGTTGTTGAATGCTTAAGCATTAAAAGAGGAGTCCATTATCTCGTTGTCTATGTTGTCCCGGTATGGGTGTCTAAGTTGAAGAATGATCAAAAGCGAGAAATCCAATGCGAACTTTCTCCTTAGACTCTTGTACAAGGCGGCATAGAGGTACCCCATTGTGACACTTGGTTGAAACATATGTTATGCAATGATGATCAGTGTTAACCCAAGCTAATTAGGACAATGTGCGGGCACTATTAGTATACTATGCATGAGACTTGCAACTTGTAAGATATAATGTACATAACTCATATGCTTTATTACTACCGTTGACAAAATTGTTTCATGTTTTCAAAATAAAAGCTCTAGCACAAATATAGCAATCGATGCTTTCCTCTTTGAAGGACCATTCTTTTTACTTTTATGTTGAGTCAGTTCACCTATCTCTCTCCAACTCAAGAAGCAAACACTTGTGTGAACTGTGCATTGATTCTTACATACTTGCATATTGTACTTGTTATATTACTCTATGTTGACTATTATCCATGAGATATACATGTTACAAGTTGAAAGCAACCGCTGAAACTTAATCTTCCTTTGTGTTGCTTCAATGCCTTTACTTTGATTTATTGCTTTATGAGTTAACTCTTATGCAAGACTTATTAATACTTGTCTTGAAGTACTATTCATGAAAAGTCTTTGCTTTATGATTCACTTGTTTACTCATGTCGTTACCATTGTTTTGATCGCTGCATCCACTACATATGTTTACAAATAGTATGATCAAGGTTATGATGGCATATCACTTCAGAAATTATCTTTGTTATCGTTTTACCTGCTCGGGACGAGCAGAACTAAGCTTAAATTTTTTTTCAGAACGCCCATTCTAACTAAGGTCTTCTAAGGTCAAACAATGGCTCTGATACCAACTTGTCAACACCCGGATTTTTAAGTCCGAATGCCTATTATGTCATACATCGCAATCCCAGGAATATTGTTGTTGCGAGGCATAATAGTTAAGTATCACAGATCATCATTCATTACAACCCATAAGTCTTACAAATTGGAATCACATGATCCATATTACACGAATAGTTGATCTATTGATCAACGAACAAACACAAATTCATAGTTCAACATAGCGGAAGCGTAAGATACAAGGACTCTCTAGTCCACAGGCCAACGCTTGACGTCGGAAGGCGCTTAGTTGTCGTAGGCGTCCTGCTGGTCATCTCCTTGGTTGTCTTCATACTCTGGCCATTTGAATAGCCAGGGACAAAGCCGTGAGTACGTTGAGTACTCGCAAACTAATACTAATGAAAGTGCTAGACATCTAGTATGGTTTGCTAAGCTCTAGTTTATTTGCATAAAGCTAGTTTTAGTTCACAAATTTTGAGAAAAGCTTATTCAAGTGCTAACTAACTCAAGGGGGAACATTAGTGTCATTCCCACCATTCAAGTGGTGATTTCAATTCAATCCACCACAAGTCATTTCACCATCACCTTTCAACATCATTTTCAAAAATATGATATCGGAAACTGTATGGCCTTTCCAACCGTCCGTAACCGTGGACGCGGCTATTCGAATAGGTTTACACTCTGCAGAGGTTGCACACTTGTGCCACAACATTTGATTTCATCCGTCGGGATTTCCCCGAATAATCGTAACACAAGTACGCGGATCATCAACCATAACCTTTCACTTACGAACCCTAGTATGAGCACCTCTCCCCATGAGCTTGGCCTCCCGGTGAAGACAGACAGTCAGCCTCGGGAACCGCACAGGCTTGGGCCGGACATTCACCTCGTTTCGCATCATATCGTATCGTTTCTTTTGTGGTAGAGGCAGCTTTCGGCATAACCCCGATGACGCTTGTTTAGAGGGAACCCATACTAAGACGCATAAACTTCCAGCTTAAGCCCTACCCATAATCAGTGTATTGTGGGGGTACTTAGTAATTGGAAAGGTATCGCATTCAAACCAACATCATGTTTTATCAAAAATCACTATCTTCACTTGGTCATATTCACCTTCAAAACTCATTCAATGAAATGCATCTTCATTCCAAGGTTTCAAAATCCTTTTAAAAAAAATTCACATGGTTCCCATCTAGAGTAGTCAAGTTTTAATTCCTTAGCACTAGCTCTAATCCATGAGGGGTGCTATCCTGCTTTGCTTGATGGAAACTACTTGTAATGCTAGCTAGGCTAAGTTTGATACTCTTGTAGTATTCTAGACTTAGACCAAAGTTAACTATAAAAGTAACTTATTGAGAAAACAAGTAAAAGCTTGTAAAGTAAAAACTTGGGATAGGCTTATGTAAGGAAAGGTAAGAGTTATGGTGCCTTGCCCCAAGGGGCTTTGCACTTTGCAAGAATAAAAGCTTGCATAGTATTTTAGCTTGCCTTGGTAGTTCTCAAACTGTTCCTCTTCCTCCTCCTGGTAGCAACCTTCTTCTTCGGCGTACTCTCCGGTGCTACCGTCTAAACTTGAATACGAGTATAATTACTCACTAATTCAATGGCTATTCCACACATCACAAATGAACACACAACTACTCTATGCACACACATAAATAAACTAGGGTGCATGGGTTGTGGGATTTAAATAGAATTTGTATTCCAATGTAAATGATAGTTTCCATAGGGTTCTTGAGAAATAATTTCCTCTCATTGAACTCTTCTTAAGATTTAATTTCTCCAACAATCATGGATGAACTCATCTTGACCTAAGTCAAATGTTCATCACCATCATCATTTGGGAGAATGATTTAAATGAGGTGGATCACCTCATACCATTTAAATAACTCTACCTTTGATTTAAATCTCAATTAATTCATATAAGAGAGTTTGGAACCAGGGGTCCAAACATCCCATGAATTCATGTGAGACAAGTTTAAATGAAGTATAAGACTTCACACCATTTAACTTTAATAGTTTTGGACAATATCAACTAGTTAAACTAGTCAAAATATCCATTCACTAAACCATGGCATGATCATACAAAGTGACCACACCATTTTATTGCATAAACAATTAGTGTAAGTCAAAAGTGTGCTATTAGAGTTGGAATTAACATAATATCTATTTTGGTTGATTTTTAAGAATTATTTGAATAGGGAAAAGTCCCTGGCTTGTTATTTTTGTCACATTAATTCTACAAAGAATTTGACCAAGAGGCCAGTGGCATTTTGTAGAGAATTTCAGTGGCTTTCCAACAATATCAAATTCACTAAATTTGGTTTAGCCAATTTGAAATGGTTGAATTTCAAAGTTTGGGCAGTATTGAAATGTTTGGAAATGTTTAAATCAAATTTGAATTAAACAGGCCGGCGGGAAACCAACGTGGGCCGAAATGGTTTAAACAGGCCCAAGGCCAGCCCAGCCACGGTCCAACGCCGCGCGGGCTGCCCGACAGGGGGTCCCGCATGTCAGCGGCGTTTAAAACCCGAAACGGTACGAGCGACGTGGCGCGTTGGATTAGAAGGCGATCCAACGGCGCACGGTCGTCGTCTTCTCCGGCGAGAAGCAGAGGTTCTGGCGGCGAGCCTAGGGGGTGGGAGAGCTAACCAGGGCTCCCGCGGTGGCTGGCAGTGTGCGTGATGTAGATGTAGACGACGGCGAAGCTCCTGGCACCGGCGGCAACTCCTGGATCGGCTCCAATCGACGGCGGCGAGGTGCGGTACTGGCGGGCTCCGATCTTCAAATTGGAGCAGCTCCGGCGACAATCGAGCGAGTGGTTGGGTGGAGGAGAAGCAGTGGAGGATGGTGAACGTGGTGGTGTGCTCAGCTTCGTCCAGGGAACTCCGTATTTATAGATGGCCAAGGGTGCGGCGTGGCCGTGAAGAAGTCGACCGAGGTGCGGCGGTTCCGGCGAGGTGTTGGGCTAGGCAAGGGTGCTACGGTGTTCTCCTCGTCCAGGCGAATCTGTAGGTGGCAACGGCGCGGTCGGGCGGCGTCTGTAGGCGACGCATTGCTTCCGTGTCTGCCGTGCTGGTCGCGGGATCGCGTCGGCGTCTCCGGCGGCGGCGGGCACGGGTCGTGGTCTTGGCCGTGTCTGGCGATGTCCTGGTGGCGCGTGCGTGCTCAACGGCTAGTCAGGGAGGCCAGGGCGTGCTCGTGGTGGTGGCGCGGCACGTGGCCAGTGTGTGTCCGCGTCGGGCACACGCGCGACGCGAGCGGCATCCAGGGCGTGTGTGGGCGCGCGTCGTCCGGCCAATGTCGTCGTCGAGCGCGACCATGGCGGTGCTAGGGTGGCGTAGGAGAGGCGGTGGCATGCTGTGGCGCAGGGGCCAGGGTTGGGGAAGCAAGGGGAGAGGGGGTGGTGCGGCATGGCCGGCATGTGTCCGGCATGGCCATGCCATGCTTGCTCTCTCTCCCTCCTTAGCTCCACTATGTTTCATTTAGGGTTAGAGGGAACCAGGGAACAAGGTAGTATAGCTTTGGTTTAATTTTAGGTGAGGTAGATCACTATTTGCAATAGTTGCAAATAGTGCCCAAATTTGAAATTCACAAAAATGTCCAAATTTGAAATAATTCAAATGGTGAACCTTTTTGAAATGTGAGTGTTGGGATAAGTTGTAAATGACCAGAGATGAATTGAGGTGGTGGTGGAAAAATTAGATTTCAAAATTTGGCCAAAATGGCTAAGTGAAGATTGTTGAACTTGTTATAAAGTTGCCACTTTGGATGAGCATAGCTAGTGATCAAAGATGAATTTGGCAGGGTGGTCTTCATCAAAGTTGTTCACCTTGATGTTGACTTTGAAATGGTGCAAAGAGTTAGCAAGAATTGGTTTGAGAAAATTGAATTGCAGGGGCTCAAAGTGGTGATCAGACTAAAATTGGCAGATTTGGTCATCATCACATGTGAGTGGGAAAAGTGTTGGAAATTCATTTGAATTGTGAACCCTTGATTCCAAAAGTTGTAATAAGTGTTTAAAAACATTATTCAACTAATGGTGAAGACCAAAAAGGTCTAGGGTCAAAATTTATAAAAATGCCATAGGGCATATGTGAGGGTTTTTAGGGTTTTGCCTTTTATTTGATTTTCTTCCTCTTTGATTTATTTGGTTGGTGATCTTCACATGATCACTCTAGGGTTTTAGAGCATATCAAATACAAGTAATAACAATCATCATGGCATATCACTCAAATGCACAAGTCCTATGCATGGTACTATATGCAAAAGAAAAGTTTTTGTTGGTTTGAAATTTTGTGTTTCTGGAATTCTCTAACTTTCTTTTCATTGAAATTTGGGGTGTTACAAACCCTTCCCCCTTACAAAAGATCTCGTCCCGAGATCAAAAAGAAAGTTAGGTACTAAAGAGATCTGGGTATTCCTTCTTCATGAAGTCTTCGCGTTCCCAGGTGGCTTCATCCTCTGTATGATTGCTCCATTGGATCTTCAGAAACTTGATGCTTCGGGTGCGGGTGGTTCTGTAAGCTTCTTCTAGGATGCGAATCGGCACTTCGCGGTAAGTCAGATCCTGGTTGATATCCACCGATCGGTGATCGATGTTCTTGAACACTTCGGTCTTCTCAGGGACTTCAAGACATTTCCGGAGAAGTGAGATGTGAAAAACGTCGTGCACAGCCGACATTTCTTCAAGCAACTCCAGCTTGATAAGATACTTCACCTCGGCGGCCGAGGACTTGGAAAGGTCCCACATAGCGAGGTGCAAGCTTTCCTTTCAGCTGAAACCTTTGCATCCCTTTCAAGGGGGATACTTTGAGATAGACGAAATCTCCGATCTCAAAGGTCATCTCCCGACGTCTCTTGTCGGCGTAGCTCTTCTGTCTGGATTGCGCAGTCTTGAGGTACTCGCGGATCTTGTGAACCTTCTCTTCGGCTTCACGAAGAACGTCCGGGCCGAAAACTTGACTCTCTCCGACTTCCGACCAGTTCAGGGGGGTACGGCACTTCCTTCCGTACAAGGCTTCAAAGGGGGCCATCTGTAGGCTGGCTTGGTAACTATTGTTGTAGGAGAATTCTGCGTAAGGTAGGCAGTCTTCCCACTTGGATCCGTATTCCAAGCACGCATGCTCTAAGCATGTCTTCCAAGTATCCGGTTTACTCTCTCGACCTGTCCGTCGGTCCGAGGGTGATAGGCGGTGCTGAAATTTAGGCGAGTGCCTAGTCCTTCATGCACCTTCTCGCCGTAACCTTGAGGTGAACTGTGATCCTCTATCAGACACTATCGATTTGGGGGTTCCGTGCAAAGCGACTATTCTGGAGATGTAGAGTTCAGCTAACTTGGGGCCTTGATAGGTGGTTTTGACGGCGATGAAATGGGCGACTTTGGTCAATCTATCGACCACTACCCATATGGAATCATTGCCTTTGCTGGATTTGGGCAGTCCGGTGATAAAGTCCATTCCTACGGAGTCCCATTTCCATTCCGGAATCTGAAGGGGTTGCAACAGTCCGGCGGGTCTTTGGTGTTCTGCCTTGACTCTCTGACAGATGTCACACTTAGCGATATAGCTACCGATTTCTCTCTTCATTCCGTGCCACCAAAATTGTTCTTTCAGGTCCTGGTACATCTTGGTACCTCCGGGGTGGATTGAGTAAAGGGTGTCATGGGCTTCTTGCAGAATGACTTGTTTCAAGTCAGAGTCCGATGGTACGCAGAGACGTTCTTTGTACCAAAGCACTCCGGCTTCGTCTACGGTGAATCCGGGGGCTTTTCCTCGCGGCTATCTGTTTCTTGATTCCGTCAATGCTAGCGTTGTCCTTCTGGGCTTCCTTGATCTGACCAACCAAGGTGGGTTGCAGTTCTATGCTGGCTAGGAATCCTTCACTAACGAGTTCAAGTCTGAACTGTTCAAACTCTTGGTGCAAACTGCTGTCGTTGCGAGCATGGAGTTCAACTGCACTGCCGACTAAGCATCCGCTACCACATTGGCCTTGCCGGGTGGTAGTGAATCTCCATGTCGTAATCCTTGATCAATTCGATCCATCGCGTTGTCTCATGTTCAACTCCTTCGGGTGAATATATTTGAGGCTTTGTGGTCGGAGTAGATCTCGCATCGATTACCCATGAGGTAATGACGCCAACTTCAGGCTAAGACCACGGCGCAAGCTCGAGGTCGTGGGTTGGAATTCGCTCATGTTGCTTGAGTTGTCTGAAAGGTAGGATACAACCTTGCCTTCTGCATAAGCACGCATCCAAGTCCAGCCTTGAGGCGTCGCAATATACGTCAAAGGGCTTTGCGATATCTGGCATGATCGGATTGGGGCGTTGTCACTACTCTGAGCTGTTGAAAGCTCTCTCACACTTGTCGGTCCACTCAAACTTTCTGTCCTTTTCGCAGTTGTCATTGGTCGAGCGATGCTCGAAAAACCTTCTACAAATCTGCGGTAATACCCGGCTAATCCAAGAAAAGCGCGGACCTCGGCTTGTGTGGTTGGGGCTTTCCATTCCATAACAGTTTTGATCTTGGCGGGATCTACGGCAATTCCTCCTGCAGACAAGATGTGTCCGAGGAATCCAACTTCTTCCAGCCAAAACTCACACTTGCTAAACTTGGCGTACAACTGGTGCTGTCTAAGGGTTTCGAGGACAATCTCCAAATGCTGTTCATGTTCCTCTTCGGACTTGGAGTAGACCAGAATGTCGTCGATGAAAACAACGACAAATTTGTCCAAGAAGTTCATGAAGATCTTATTCATGAGATTCATGAAATAAGCGGGGGCATTGGTCAATCCAAACGACATGACGTTGTACTCATACAACCCATATCTGGTGGTAAAGGCGGTTTTTGGGATGTCGGTGGCTCGGATCTTCGCTTGGTGGTATCCAGTTCTAAGATCAATCTTCGAGAAAACTCGGGATCCGGTGAGTTGGTCAAACAAGTCTTCGATCTTGGGTAAGGGGTATTTGTTTTTGATGGTGACATCGTTAAGCTTACGATAGTCCGTGCATAAACGATTTGCACCATCCTTCTTGTCGACAAACAAGACGGGGGATCTCCAGGGGGATGCACTTGGTCTAATCAAACCTTTGGCTAACATGTCATCTATTTGCTTCTTCAGCTCCACAAGTTCGGCTGCGTTCATGCTGTAGGCTCTCTGGGCGATGGGTCCAGTTCCGGGGATTAACTCGATGATAAACTCGATATCCCGGTCCGGGGGCATACCGGGTAGATCATCCGGAAACACATCAGGGTAGCGACAAACGACCCTGATTTGATCCGTAGTTGGCTTGGATACACTTTGGTTGCAGGTAAATTTTCTGGGTAGTTTTTCAGAGACGTGCTCAACTACGATACCAGTGCTGCTAGTCATGGTTATGGCTTTCTTGGCGCAGTCTATCAATCCATTATGCTTGGACATCCAGTCCATTCCTAGGACAACTTCCAAACCTTTGGTTCCAAGTATGATTAGATTTGCAAAGAAATCTACATCATGGATTTTGATAGGCACATTTTTGCAAAATTTTCTCGGCTTTGGTGGTTGATCCGGGGATTTGAACTATCATAACATGCTTCAAACTCGAGGGGTTGAATTTTACTTGTTGATGCAAAATCTTCGGTGACAAAGGAATGCGATGCTCCGGAATCAAACAACACTCTAGCAGGGGTGTGATTGACAGAAAACATACCCAGCACAACATCTGGTGCTTCCTGGGCTTCTTCGGCGTTCATGTGGTAGAGGCGGCCGTTGCGGTTGTTGGGGTTGTTGGGGACGAACTTCTTGCCGGTGGAGACACGGCGTTGCTGCTGAGCAGGAGCAGCGGGGTTGCCGGCGAGCTTGGCAAGACGTTTGGGACACTCGTTGGAGTAGTGCCCCACTACACCACACTCGTAACAAGTGATAGTGCTCTTGTCCTGCTTGTTCGCAACGGGAATGGCATTGCTCCCGGTTCTGGGGTTGGTGTTGGTGTTGGTGTTGGTGTTGTTGGTGTTAGGAGCTCGGGGTGGAGCGCGGTTGTAGTTGTTGTTGTTGTTGTAGCCTCCTGGCTTGGAGTTTCCTCCACTCCGGTTCTGATAACCGGGGCGAGAGTTCTGCATCGGGGGTTTGTTGTGTCTCGGAGTGAATCCTCCGCTTGAGCTAGGGCGAAACTTTTGGGGGTGGCTTGATCCACTCTGATTTGCCATGCGGCGCTTGCGGTTCTCATTGGCTTGGTTTAACTTGCCCTCCATCTGGATGGCGGAGTCAACAAGGGCTTCGAGGTCGGCGAAGGGGATGTTGACGAGGACAGTCTGCATCTCATCATGCAGTCCGTTCAGGAATCTCTCCTTCCTCTTCTCAACGGTGTCAGTCTCATCAGGGGCATACCTTGACAAAGTGAGAAACTTGTCGCGGTACTCAACCACCGTCATGCGACCTTGTTTCAGCTCACGGAATTCATCCCTCATCTTCTTGATAAGACCCGGGGTACATGGTACTTGCTGAACTTGAGTTTGAAATCCTCCCAAGTCATGAATTGACCTCCGTTCATGGCACGGGTACTTGTCCACCAAGCGCGAGCTGGTCCAGCCGAGGTAGTGAGTGGCGAACAACACCTTCTCGTTGGCTTCCACTCCAGCCTACTTCCGGATTGTTCTCCATAGTCTGGAGCCAATCATCGGCGTCGAGGGGCTCCTCGGTCTTGCTAAACACCGGAGGGTTGGTGTTCTGGAAGTTCTTGAGCTTGGATCCGGGGTGGTCATGATTTCCATGGCCTTGGTTGGCAATGTTCTGCAAGGCGATGATGTTGGCTTGTCGCTCGGCTCTCTCGGTTTCCCGGTCTGCAAGCAGAGTTTGCAGAAGTTGCATCATCGCGTCGTTGGTGCGATTCGGAGGGGCCATCTGAAGATATAGAAGATCATGAGATAAGAGGGAACATTCTATGGTTCATTTTGGTTAAGTTTGGAAAACATTTGAAAACTTGTAATCTTTTCATGACAAACATAACATTCATTCATTCATGCAACACATAGTACAAACTACACATACTCCAATGGTTTTAAGAACCATTCTCATGCTACGATACAAAGGACGGGATACAACTCACACCTACTATAAGTGAAACTAGTGCAACTACTCCTCATCATCGATATCAATCGGGACGTAGTCATCCTGTCCTGCCTCCAGGAACTCGTAGTCCTCCTCCTCTGTGTTCTCGTCCTCCTCAAAGTCATCGTCATCGCTCAGAAAGGCGTCTCCTCCCTGAATGTCGATGCCTCCATCGTCATCCTCCATCTGAAGAATCTGATCCTCCTGGGCCTTGACAGTGGCCTCAAGTGACGCGATCCGGTCGCGAAGGCGGCGAATCGTAGCGTCCTTCTTGGCACGCTGCTGGCGAAGGCTTCGGCGGTCGTTGTTGAGTAGCTTGATCGCCTCACCCTGCTCGATGATGTGAGCATGGGTCTGGTTCGCGTAAGCGCGAGAGGCGTCGAGGTCCCTCTGAGTCTGGTAGAGCATGAAGTCCAAGTGATCCACATGGTGCCTCAACTGGGGGTGGAGTGGCACATCCATGGGTCTTCCGTCAGAGTTACGCCTTGCGAGATGCGCAAAGCGTTCCTCACGAAGGGCTTCTGTATTCTGTCCGCACAGACGAGCAAGTGCTTCCTGAAGAGCACGTGCAAGCCCGTCGAGCCGCTTGCTTTCCCCGAAAGAGAAAAGGATCCTCTCCGAGGTGGGAGGCTCCAGCTTGCCCCTCAAGTCAGCGGTGATAATCCACCGCAGTCCCCTCCCGGCTGGTCGTCCACCTGAATCCCGTGAAACTCGGGGTGTGGGCGGCCAAGGTGATCCGACAGGGAGTCGAGGTCATGCTCGAAGATCAAGCTTCCTCCGTTCCCAAGCTGATAAAACTTGGTGTTGAGGGGTTCATTTGGCTCCATCTGAAAGAGAATTGGATGAGTAAGTTAGAGAGTGCAAAGTGTGGCAAAGTTTTAAGTTGATTCAAATAAGATAGAACATGATTCATCAAATTTTGGCAAAGTCTCAAAGACAAGAGTGTAGTAAATTTTCACAAATAATTTCTTTCATTTGATTTCAAAGTTAAGTTTTTTTCAGAACGCCCATTCTAACTAAGGTCTTCTAAGGTCAAACAATGGCTCTGATACCAACTTGTCAACACCCGGATTTTTAAATCCGAATGCCTATTATGTCATACATCGCAATCCCAGGAATATTGTTGTTGCGAGGCATAATAGTTAAGTATCACAGTCATCATTCATTACAACCCATAAGTCTTACAAATTGGAATCACATGATCCATATTACACGAATAGTTGATCTATTGATCAACGAACAAACACAAATTCATAGTTCAACATAGCGGAAGCGTAAGATACAAGGACTCTCTAGTCCACAGGCCAACGCTTGACGTCGGAAGGCGCTTAGTTGTCGTAGGCGTCCTGCTGGTCATCTCCTTGGTCGTCTTCATACTCTGGCCATTTGAATAGCCAGGGACAAAGCCGTGAGTACGTTGAGTACTCGCAAACTAATACTAATGTAAGTGCTAGACATTCTAGTATGGTTTGCTAAGCTCTAGTTTATTTGCATAAAGCTAGTTTTAGTTCACAAAGTTTTGAGAAAAGCTTGTTCAAGTGCTAACTAACTCAAGGGGGAACATTAGTGTCATTCCCACCATTCAAGTGGTGATTTCAATTCAATCCACCACAAGTCATTTCACCATCATCTTTCAACATCATTTTCAAAGATATGATATCGGAAACTGTATGGCCTTTCCAAACCGTCCGTAACCGTGGACGCGGCTATTCGAATAGGTTTACACTCTGCAGAGGTTGCACACTTGTGCCACAACATTTGATTTCATCCGTCGGGATTTCCCCGAATAATCGTAACACAGTACGCGGATCATCAACCATAACCTTTCACTTACGAACCCTAGTATGAGCACCTCTCCCCATGAGCTTGGCCTCCCAGTGAAGACAGTCAGTCAGCCTGGGAACTGCACAGGGCTTGGGCCGGACATTCACCTCGTTTCGCATCATATCGTATCGTTTCTTTTGTGGTAGAGGCAGCTTTCGGCATAACCCCGATGACGCTTGTTTAGAGGGAACCCATACTAAGACGCATAAACTTCCAGTTAAGCCCTACCCATAATCAGGTATTGTGGGGGTACTTAGTAATTGGAAAGGTATCGCATTCAAACCAACATCATGTTTTATCAAAAATCACTATCTTCACTTGGTCATATTCACCTTCAAAACTCATTCAATGAAATGCATCTTCATTCCAAGGTTTCAAAATCCTTTTCAAAAAATTCACATGGTTCCCATCTAGAGTAGTCAAGTTTTAATTCCTTAGCACTAGCTCTAATCCATGAGGGGTGCTATCCTGCTTTGCTTGGATGGAAACTAACTCGTAATGCTAGCTAGGCTAAGTTTGATACTCTTGTAGTATTCTAGACTTAGACCAAAGTTAACTATAAAAGTAACTTATTGAGAAAACAAGTAAAAGCTTGTAAAGTAAAAACTTGGGATAGGCTTCATGTAAGGAAAGGTAAGAGTTATGGTGCCTTGCCCCAAGGGGCTTTGCACTTTGCAAGAATAGAAGCTTGCATAGTATTTTAGCTTGCCTTGGTAGTTCTCAAACTGTTCCTCTTCCTCCTCCTGGTAGCAACCTTCTTCTTCGGCGTACTCTCCGGTGCTACCGTCTAAATTTGAATACGAGTATAATTACTCACTAATTCAATGGCTATTCCACACATCACAAATGAACACACAACTACTCTATGCACACACATAAATAAACTAGGGTGCATGGGTTGTGGGATTTAAATAGAATTTGTATTCCAATGTAAATGATAGTTTCCATAGGGTTCTTGAGAAATAATTTCCTCTCATTGAACTCTTCTTAAGATTTAATTTCTCCAACAATCATGGATGAACTCATCTTGACCTAAGTCAAATGTTCATCACCATCATCATTTGGGAGAATGATTTAAATGAGGTGGATCACCTCATACCATTTAAATAACTCTACCTTTGATTTAAATCTCAAGTAATTCATATAAGAGAGTTTGGAACCAGGGGTCCAAACATCCCATGAATTCATGTGAGACAAGTTTAAATGAAGTATAAGACTTCACACCATTTAACTTTAATAGTTTTGGACAATATCAACTAGTTAAACTAGTCAAAATATCCATTCACTAAACCATGGCATGATCATACAAAGTGACCACACCATTTTATTGCATAAACAGTTAGTGTAAGTCAAAAGTGTGCTATTAGAGTTGGAATTAACTTAATATCTATTTTGGTTGATTTTTAAGAATTATTTGAATAGGGAAAAGTCCCTGGCTTGTTATTTTTGTCACATTAATTCTACAAAGAATTTGACCAAGAGGCCAGTGGCATTTTGTAGAGAATTTCAGTGGCTTTCCAACAATATCAAATTCACTAAATTTGGTTTAGCCAATTTGAAATGGTTGAATTTCAAAGTTTGGGCAGTATTGAAAAATGTTTGGAAACGTTTAAATCGAATTTGAATTAAACGGGCCGGCGGGAAACCAACGTGGGCCGAAATGGTTTAAACAGGCCCAAGGCCAGCCCAGCCACGGTCCAGCGCCGCGCGGGCTGCCTGACAGAGGGTCCCGCATGTCAGCGGCGTTTAAAACCCGAAACGGTACGAGCGACGTGGCGCGTTGGATTAGAAGGCGATCCAACGGCGCACGGTCGTCGTCTGCTCCGGCGAGAGGCAGAGGTTCTGGCGGCGAGCCTAGGGGGTGGGAGAGCTAACCAGGGCTTCCGCGGTGGCTGGCAGTGTGCGTGATGTAGATGTAGACGACGGCGAAGCTCTTGGCACCGGCGGCAACTCCTGGATCGGCTCCAATCAACGGCGGCGAGGTGCGGTACTAGCGGGCTCCGATCTTCAAATTGGAGCAGCTCCGGCGACAATCGAGCGAGTGGTTGGGTGGGGGAGAAGCAGTGGAGGATGGTGAACGTGGTGGTGTGCTCAGCTTCGTCCAGGGAACTCCGTATTTATAGATGGCCAAGGGTGCGGCGTGGCCGTGAAGAAGTCGACCGAGGTGCGGCGGTTCCGGCGAGGTGTTGGGCTAGGCAAGGGTGCTACGGTGTTCTCCTCGTCCGGGCGAATCCGTAGGTGGCAACGGCGCGGTCGGGCGGCGTCTGTAGGCGACGCATTGCTTCCGTGTCTGCCGTGCTGGTCGCGGGATCGCGTCGGCGTCTCCGGCGGCGGTGGGCACGGGTCGTGGTCTTGGCCGTGTCTGGCGATGTCCTGGTGGTGCGTGCGTGCTCAACGGCTAGTCAGGGAGTCCAGGGCGTGCTCGTGGTGGTGGCGCGGCACGTGGCCAGTGTGTGTCCGCGTCGGGCACACGCGCGACGCGAGCGGCGTCCAGGGCGTGTGTGGGCGCGCGTCGTCCGGCCAATGTCGTCGTCGAGCGCGACCATGGCGGTGCTAGGCGTGGCGTAGGAGAGGCGGTGGCGTGCCGTGGCGCGGGGGCCAGTGGTTGGGGAAGCAAGGGAGAGAGGGGGTGGCTGCGGCATGGCCGGCATGTGGCCGGCATGGCCATGCCATGCTTGCTCTCTCCTCCTCCTTAGCTCCACTATGTTTCATTTAGGGTTAGAGGGAACCAGGGGAACAAGGTAGTATAGCTTTGGTTTAATTTTAGGTGATGTAGATCACTATTTGCAATAGTTGCAAATAGTGCCCAATTTTGGAAATTCACAAAAATGTCCAAATTTGAAATAATTCAAATGGTGAACCTTTTTGAAATGTGAGTGTTGGGATAAGTTGTAAATGACCAGAGATGAATTGAGGTGGTGGTGGAAAAATTAGATTTCAAAATTTGGTTAAAATGGCTAAGTGAAGATTGTTGAACTTGTTATAAAGTTGCAACTTTGGATGAGCATAGCTAGTGATCAAAGATGAATTTGGCAGGGTGGTCTTCATCAAAGTTGTTCACCTTGATGTTGACTTTGAAATGGTGCAAAGAGTTAGCAAGAATGGATTTGGGAAAATTGAATTGCAGGGGCTCAAAGTGGTGATCAGACTAAAATTGGCAGATTTGGTCATCATCACATGTGAGTGGGAAAAGTGTTGGAAATTCATTTGAGTTGTGAACCCTTGATTCCAAAAGTTGTAATAAGTGTTTAACAACATTATTCAACTAATGGTGAAGACCAAATAGGTCTAGGGTCAAAATTTATAAAAATGCCATAGGGCATATGTGAGGGTTTTTAGGGTTTTGCCTTTTATTTGATTTTCTTCCTCTTTGATTTATTTGGTTGGTGATCTTCACATGATCACTCTAGGGTTTTAGAGCATATCAAATACAAGTAATAACAATCATCATGGCATATCACTCAAATGCACAAGTCCTATGCATGGTACTATATGCAAAAGAAAAGTTTTTGTTGGTTTGAAATTTTGTGTTTCTGGAATTCTCTAACTTTCTTTTCATTGAAATTTGGGGTGTTACAAGAGACACCTATAGTGAACTGTGGACCCCGGTCCATTCTTTTAATACTGAAATACAAATCTGCTGCAATACTTGTTTTACTGTTTTCTCTGCAAACAATCATCTTCCACACAATACGGTTAACCCTTTGTTACAGCAAGCCGGTGAGATTGACAACCTCACCTGTTTCGTTGGGGCAAAGTACTTTGGTTGTGTTGTGCAGGTTCCACGTTGGCGCCGGAATCTCCGGTGTTGCGCCGCACTACATCCCGCCGCCATCAACCTTCAACGTGCTTCTTGACTCCTACTGGTTCGATTAAACCTTGGTTTCTAACTGAGGGAAACTTGCCGCTGTGCGCATCACACCTTCCTCTTGGGGTTCCCAACGGACGTGTCAACTACACGCATCAGTCGCCGCCGTCGCCGCCTGGCCGACGCCCCAGTCGCCGCGAGCTCTTCGCGGATTTTTGGGCCTCGCGAGATACTACCGGCGGTACATCCAGGACTTCGGCCTCATCGGCGCGCCTCTCACGCGCCTTCTTCGCCGCGACGCTTTCTCCTGGGACGAGGAGGCGGCCACGGCCTTCGCCGCCCTGCAGCGGGCACTCACGACGGGCCCCGTTCTTCAGATGCCGGACTTCGACGAGCCGTTCGTGGTGGACTGCGACGCCTCCGGCATCGGCTTCGACACCGTCCTTCACCAGGGCGAGGGGCCACTCGCTTTCTTCAACCGCCCCTTCTCCGCGTGCCACCACAAGCTCGCCGCATATGAGCGCGAGCTGATCGGGCTGGTCCAGGCGGTGCGCCACTGGCGGGCGTATCTTTGGGGCCAGATGTTCCGTGTGCGCACGGACCACTACAGCCTAAAGTTCTTGCTGGATCAGCGCCTCTCCACAGTGTCGCAGCATCAGTGGATCATCAAGCTCTTCGGCTTCGACTTCACCGTCGAGTACCGCCCCGGCCGCCTCAACACAGTCGCCGATGCCCTGTCCCGACGCGACATCAACGACGCCGCGGACGCGCCCACGGTCGGTGCGGCCCTCTGCATCCACTCCGGGCCATCTTTCGCCTTCATCGACGAGGTTCGCCGCGCTACTGCCGAGGCCGCGGATGCGCAGCAGCTGCGCCAGCGCCTGGCCGACGGCGAGCTGGCCGCGCCATGGCGCCTGGACGAGGGACTACTCCTCCATGGGCGCCGCATCTTCGTGCCGGATCATGGAGACCTGCGCCACCAGGCCTTGTCCTTGGCGCATTCTGCAGGTCACGAGGGCGTCCAGAAGACCCTGCACCGTCTCGCGCTGATTTTTACATTCCAGGGGATGGCGTCCTGGTGCGAGACTGGGTGCGGGCGTGTGTCACATGCCAGCGGAACAAGACGGAGACGCTCCGTCCGGCGGGCTTACTGCAGCCGCTGGACGTGCCGTCCCAGGTGTGGGCGGACATCTCCATGGACTTCATCGAGGGGCTGCCGAAGGTTGGCGGCAAGTCCGTCATCCTCATGGTGGTCGACCGCTTCTCCAAGTACGTGCACTTCATCGCCCTCGGCCATCCCTATACGGCGGCGTCTGTGGCACGCGCCTTCTTCGACGGCATCGTTCGCCTCCATGGGTTTCCGTCCTCCATCGTCAGTGATCGTGATCCTGTGTTCACGGGTCACGTCTGGAGGGACCTCTTTGGGTTGGCGGGCGTGAAGCTCCGCATGAGCACGGCGTTTCATCCTCAGACGGACGGCCAGTCCGAGGTCGTCAACAAGATCATCGCCATGTACCTGGCTGCATCACCGGGGATCGTCCACGAGCTTGGGTGGGCTGGCTGGCGTGGGCCGAGTACTGCTACAACACGTCCTACCACTCCGCGCTGCACGCCACTCCCTTTGAGGTGGTCTACGGGAGGCCACCGCCGGCGATGCTTCCCTATGCGCCTGGCACGACACGCACTGAGACGGCGGATGACCTGCTGCGTACCCGCGACGAGATACTGGCTGAGGCGCGCCAGCGACTTCTTCAGGCTCAGCAGCTGGCCAGGAGGTACTATGATGCACACCATCGCGAGGCGGAGTTTGCGGTGGGCGACTGGGTCTGGCTACGCCTTCTTCACCGGACGACCCAGTCCTTGGACCCGCGCTCCAGGCGCAAGTTGGGACCTCGTTACGCCGGTCCCTTCCGTGTGCTGGAGCGCATCAGCACGCTCGCCTACCGTCTTGAGCTGCCCGCGGGCTCGCGCCTCCACGACGTCTTCAACGTCGGCCTCCTAAAGGCCTACCGTGGCGACCCTCCATCTGCACCACCAGCTCTTCCACCTACTTCGGATGGGCGTCTCGCGCCTGCCCCGGCGACTGTGGCTCGCGTGCTGAAGGCCCCGCAGCGACGTGGTGTTTGGCACGTCTTGGTGCATTGGACAGGCATGCCAGAGGACGAGGCGACTTGGGAGAAGTTTGAAGATCTCCGCCAGCAGTTTCCAGAAGTTCAGCTCGAGGACGAGTTGTTTGAGAAGGCGGGGAGAGATGTTATGGTCGGTCTGACCTATACACGCAAGAAGCCCACTAGTGGCTAGTTGTGGGCTTAGCCCAAGTAAATTAGGGTTTAGAGGAGGCCGTCCTCCTATATAAACACATGTACCCTTCGTGATTAATCAGACAAATATTCAGTATCATACTGTCTCGTCTCCTGAAGGGAGACGGGAGACCCCCTGCGCCCAGCCGCACCCAACCCTAGCCGCCGCCTCCTTCCTCCGCGACGGCGCCGAGCCCTCCAGCCTCTCCGCCCTCACTTCCACCCTTACAAGCTCCACCCTAGACCCGGTAGAACCCTAGCCCCTACCACTAGAATTCTGCCAACATGAATAAGAAAAAAATATAGGATCTTTAATAAATATGGTCAAATCAAAGTCAGACACATGAGAAAGTATAACTATGATGTTATTATGCCACTGGATACATTAATATTGTTCTTCATGCGTAGGATTTTGAAGAACGGGCCCAAATGGATTGTAAAATTTTGAGTTTTTTTTTTCTATAAAACTGAAATCAAAGGAATTTTTCCTGCGTTTTTCTTTTGCTCAATTCGTTTGAACAAAATGGATGAATAGTATCATTGTAGGAAAATTTTCTATTCAATGATAATGTTCGAAATCCTAATAGAGTAGAAACAACGGAAAAGAAGGTGGGTGCCAATTCAATAGAATGATTGTAAAGAGGACAATTCCCACAATTTGGCCAGCCTCCCGGCGTTGTAGACGTTCGGTAGTCCAAACTCGATTTTGAATGATAAGCCACAAAAATAGCTTGCATTTGGGAGGGGCCCAATTCTTCCAAACAGAGATGTTCATTTGTGATCAAATGGTGCCAGCGAAGTGGGCCTTATAGGCCGAGGCCGAGGCCGAGGAGTAGGACCCGAAGGTAGTAAGAGCATCTCCACTCGTCCCCCCGAGGAGGCCCCCGGCGAGCGTTTTTTCCATCCGGACGGCGAAATTCGGCCCAGTCGCGCCCCCGGTTCCTCGTTTTCGTCCGGATTTGGGCCTAAATTCATCCGGCGATCCCACGCCCCCCGGCCCCCCGGGGAGTTCTCGGGGACTCCGGACGAGTGAAAAGCGGGGAAGGGCCCGATCTGTCGGTGACTCGACGCACGAACCCCACCGCCACGTCGCTCAAAATCTCCCCCACCCCTCGTATCTCTCTCGCCGCCGGCACCACCCCGCCGGCTTGTTGCCCAGATTGCGCCGCCACTCCTGCCTATATTCCGCCGTGTTTGGACGACGGCCTATCTGGCTGCTCTACGCCGGCCTGTTTTCCGGCCTGCTTGCTCGTCGTCGCTCGCGGCTCGGGTTGCCTCGACCACGCCCGTCAGGTGTTCGTCCATTTGCCTCGCCGGCCATGGACTCGGACGAAGAGGAGGAGCAGATGTTCGTCGAGCTTATGCAAGAAGAGATGGCAGCAGCCGCCCAAGACGACGAGCACATGATGATCCTTGGTTGCTTGGCAAGCATGTACGCCGGACCGGCAACTCGTCGGCGTGGTGGGTCGGCACGAGGTCGCCGGAAGTGCAAGCCGAGACAGCGAATGGAGGGCTACTGCATGTTGTACGCCGACTACTTCGCCGACAATCCATTGCACGGTGAGAGCTGTTTTCCGGCGTCGTTTCGGGATGAGCGGAAAGCTATTTCGCAAATTGTGTATGCCATCCGCGACTTTGATCCCTACTTCGGATGCAAGGCGGATTGCACTTGGTTTGGTTGGATTTTCGTCACGCTGCGAAGTGCACGGTGGCTATGAGGATGCCGGCGTATGGAGCTCCCGGTGATACGCGAGATGACTATCTTCGGATGGCGGAGTCCACCGCCCTTGATTGTTTCTACCGGTTACGCAGGGCCGTCATAGCGGTGTTTGGGGACTATTACTTGAGATCACCCACTCGTCGAAGACACTCGGAGGATCCTTGCAACAAATGAAGCTAGAGGTTTTCCGGGGATGCTTGGAAGCATTGATCTGCATGCATTGGCAATGGAAGAACTGTCCGTTTGCGTGGCAGGGAATGTACAAGGGTCACAAAAAGGCTGCACTTGTGATACTTGAAGCGGTGGCTACCCATGATCTTTGGATTTGGCACTCTTTCTTTGGTATGCCTGGATCCAACAATGACATCAACGTCCTAAACTGCTCCCCGGTCTTTTCCAAGCTTGTTGAGGGTCATGCTCCCCGGTGGACTATGTGATCAATGGTCGGCACTACAACAAAGGATACTACCTTGCGGACGGTATCTATCCAAAGTGGGCAACATTTGTGAAGACGATCTCCAACCCTAGCACCCCCAAACTTTGCGAGTTTGTCAAGAAACAAGAAGCTTGCCGAAAAGACGTCGAGCGAGCATTTGGTGTCCTACAGCAGAGATTTGCTGTCGTCCGGTTCCCGCTATGACTTGGTCCAAAGATCAGATGTGGGAGGTGATGAACTGCTGTGTGTGCCTACACAACATGATTATTGAAGATGAGCGAAAGCATCCGGTTCCTCTGGCTGAGCAAGAAGCACCATATGAGAGAGAGGGTCCTCTTGCACAGCCTAATCACCAGGTGCCTCCATCATGGGCCGCCTTCATTGCTATGCGCCAGGAGATTCGAGACTCTACAATGCACCACTGCTGCAAGATGATCTGGTGGAGCACATATGGAGGCTCCGAGGCAACGCCAACGCCGACGCCAACTAGTCTGTCTTAATTTGTTTGAAAAATTGTGAAATTTGTGTGCTTCATTTGTTTCAGCACTTGTTAAACATTGTACTCGTTATCGCCGAATTTGTTTCAGCAATTTTCGTCCTCTTGTTTGCCGAACTTGTTAAATTTTATGTTGAATTTGTTTGAAATATGTCAAATGGTCGAGGTTGGGGGTTTCCTGCCGGGGGGACGGCTGGAACTTCGGCGCTCCCCACGCCAAATCTTCATCCAATCCGGACGAAAATTTCGCCGGATTTGGGCGTGGGGAGCGCCAACGAGTGGGGATGCTCTAAGCTTCACACAATAGAGTCGGTAGTGGATTAGTCGAGTTGTAGTTGGTAGGTGAAGGACTAAAGGCCCAAGCATCATCCATAGTTAAGTTGTGGACACGGCAATTCTTATTCTTGGAGAGGGCAAAGATGGAGGGGCGATAAATTTGTTGTTGACCCCGTTGGCCCTAGAGTCATGCAAAAAGGTGCATTCCTAACTAATAATGAATTAGGCAAGACTATGGTTCACCTGGGCGATCGGTCATCTGGGTGTGACTCACGCGTCGTGTTGTAGTCTCGATGGTGTGCCAACGTTCCAGTTAGCTCCTCGCCTAACAAGAACCTCTTCCTTTGCTAGTTCCTCTCCTCTTATGTTGCTAGTCCTTCTCCTCCTGTCCAAATTGAGGCATGGGGAATGCGTCCATGATTGACCTAAGGTGTAGATTTGTATTAGCGATAGCTCATGGGAGATGGTAGGTTGAGGGGAATGACATGGCGAGTCGGATTCATCGTCATCAAGCCCTGCCCGACTAAGTTGAAGCTCCAATATAGGTTAGTTTTTCGCAAATATGCCGCATGGTGTTTTTCACATGTTGCGAATGTGTGTGTTTTGTTGCAAACACACAAATGGGATGATGCAATGATTTTTGTACTCCTGCTGCAAATGTTTCCTTGAACCGCTGCAATCATTGTCCTCCATGCTACGTACATGTGCTGATTTTTATCTCAGAAATTTGTGTGACATGTGGGGGTTTCCAGCAACCGGTAGGGATATGACACATATTCTGTTTTTGCTGCATAGGTGTTTTGAAATGCTGTGATGCTTTTTTTTTTGGATAGTTTTGAACCAACCTGCAACCACTCTACAATAGTACAACATTTTGCTGCGCCGACGGGGTATGATGTATGTTGTATGGATCGGACCGACAAGATTTCTAGTTTTACAATGATAGTTGCAGAGGTAGACGACTTTCCCCTATCATTGGGATAACTCTAAAAAAAGTACCAACCTACCTCCCAACCAGACTAGGCACATCATAGTAATGCTACAACTAGGGAGATAATTTGCCGTGATAATTTTGCCCTTATTTTAGCAAAAACGTATTAGATCAAACACAAATTGTTATTTAAAAAATTCAAATGGATGATTAGCAAATAGTAGATATAATTTGGCCCCATCCTTTATTATCATTAGTGTAATTTTATTCGTAATTGTGTGCTACTCCCTTCGATCATGTTTAATCAATGCCAAACACTGCACAACATCGGTACAATCCGCGTCAATTAAACATAATTAAACATGATCCAAGGTAGTAATTCATATGTTTTGGCACCAATCCATGGATGAGCAGCGATAATTGATTTTAAGCATAGTTATGCACTCGAATGACCGCTGAATCATTCTCTAATTTTACTAGTACTAGGAAATCATAGATTTTATTACCTAGCTGCCGCAACAGAATCGCTGGCTAAATTAGGGCTCCTTTGAATCATATGATAGAAAAATCATAAGAATAGGAAAAACATAGGATTAAAATATCTGTAGGATTTGAACCTACGACATTGGGTTTTGGAGACACACGTTCATGCCTAGTTGAATTCTATAGGAAGATGAGTTCTCTTGATTGTGTCAAAGAAATTTTTCATAAGGTTTGATCTCATGCCATTTTTTCCTATAGATTTTGCACTACAAATTTCTGTAGGATTATTTCTGTAGAATGTATACTCTTATAAATCAAACAACTAGAATAGAAAAAATCTCATAAAATTTAAATTCTACACAATTTCTATACAAATCCTATGAATAAAGGAGCCTTTACAAAATCTGGAACCAAATCGTGCCAGCGTAACAACACCAACTGGTTACATAACGATGGTCGTGGCCTGTGTTGTTGCCCGTGAGAGTTGCGGTGGAATTGTTCAAAACCGGCCGGCGGGATGGAGGCGGAATCGAGGGGACCGGAGTCCAATCCAATCCGTCGGGGAGCTGTCAGCGAAGATGATCCGGCCAAATCTCCTCCACGGCCGCCGTCCGACCCAGGGAAGCCCCTTGCTTCGCCAGCGCGTCGGAGCAAGGAGGAAACATCTGAATCGGAGTCTGGGTCGGCAAGGCGGAGGAAGAGGAAGAGGGTCACCGATTCTAGGGATTCGGCGAGCTCTGGTTCGGACTCATCTGCCTACAGCTCTCCACTTCGCGAGCCCAAGGCTCCCGTGGTGCCCCTTACAGATGAAGATGGTTCCGTGTCCTACTTCTTCACCAGTGACAAGGCTGCCGTGCACAAATACTACAATGATGTGGAGAAATACGATGCAAAAATGGGTAATTCTCTTCATCGGCTGGCATTTTTTATTGTCTTTGATTGACCCACTACTTGCAAGGTTCTCACGGCATACTAGGTAGTAATATCTTTTTCTTGTCAGCGGTACAGGAGTATCAGGGCAAGTACAACGGGAGCGCTAGGAAAATAATCCCACTTGTTTAAGCAGTTACAACAGAGTTCCTAGTCATTTACAGTCCTTTATTAAGCGTCGATGCAAAAGCCAAAAGGTTGAGTCCGGCTCTTAAAAAGCACGTCCAAAATAAGGCTCCTAGCGCCAGGCGCTTGGGCTGGCCAGGATTTTAACTTTTTAAGCGCCTCTACAAGCGCTCTGGAATGTACATGCCCTCATGACACCATGAGATTTTTAGCTTTATTTAATATAATATATTTATAAATTAAAACAATACCTCAAATGCATTTAAAATTAATTATGAATGAATTTAAATTTTGAGCTCATTCTGTATCCTTTGCAAAAGTCGACCATTTAATTCTGCATTTATATTGAATATTTACCGATGTCCAATCTCCAATGCATAACATAAACTTAACTAATTGCTAACCTATAAGAAAAAATTCCTTTCTTAATCTCATCTCACTGAAACTAATGGGAGGACGTGCTATGATATACCAAGTTCACCCCAGCATTGCTCTTACTCTTGTCAGGCTGCTGTGTGCCGATGTGGCTTACGTTTGTTTAGCTGAAACGTGTGATCATATGGTGTCGAATTTGTATCAGGAAACTAGAGATAGATACCACGATATGTATCGCGGTATGTAGGATCCTAAAATCATAAGGTACTACGATACGTATCTGGATATTGACGATATATATTGACAAGCTTGCTATTTAGTGACATGCTATGGCCTTTGGTCAGTTAAATTAGGATTTTCGCTATCAAACTTGATCTACTTCCTATATGGTTCTCATGGTGGATAATGCTGGCTTCATTTTTTCTAGCTCGTCATGAGCGGTTGTTAACAAGCGGGCGGTCCAGTATCACTGAGCGCTACACTCTGAAGGACACGGAGGCTGTTATAACTTATGCCAAATCAGTTCTTACCCTTTCGTCCTACCAGGGTACCCTTCTTAGCCTGTTACCTACTTGATTTTCTTGTTGCTATTGCTAAGCATGATCCATAACATGCTCAGATGGCAAGGTGATGAACCTGTGCACAGGAATCGTCGTTGAGGTAGATGCAGTTAAGAACTCTGCTGTCATTCTCACCTCCGCATGGATCATCTGCAGCAAGAAACCTCTAGATGACTGGAAAAACAAGGAATATGATCCTGAGGCAAAGGCAAAGTCTTTAAACAAACCTTGCACCTTGTTTATCTTCCCTTCCTCCCACTCTAATATAAGTGATTTCAAGATTATTGAGTTTTATCTATTCATAAGAAGTTACTAGTGTGGTAGTTGTGCTTTGCAGCGCCCGTTGGTATCAGGTTCGTGAGATAGGCTTTTTGTATGGGCTATTTTGTTGCTAATTTTTCTTGCTTTGAGTAGTGAAGTTTTCTCTTGAAAAAAAAGAGCAGCAAAACTGTATAGGTGAGACAGTAGAACAATATACTCAGTAGAATAAATGATTCATATGTAGTTTCATTTTCACATCTGAACCGGTTTAAACATGAAAAAAATCTACGCACAATAAGATCAAAGACCAACAGACATGGCATCATTTATCCAGCATACACCACATCATCTTCATTAGAATCAAGAAGATTTGTTGTGTTCATGTCGAGAAACACTGATATCAGAAACGATTTTGAGCCCCTTTGCTCAAAGCCGAAGCCCCCCCTCATAAAAGGTATATGGCTGAATGATGTCCTGTTGCTGCCATAAACAGTTCGCCGGATTCATCCCATAAGACTGCACCCCTGCCTCCACTGCCACCAGAATGTATGAAGTAGTGGTTGTCTGGTCGATATTCAGTTTGAGTATGTGACCCACACAACTGTAATATCCACACAGGTTGCTTAGTTGGCTTTATACAGATGATACTACATATCTGTGAATAAACAGAGCATGCTACCGCACACTTCAGAGCCTTTCCAGATTCTTGCTCACAAACACACGTGTCTTAGGCCCACTTTAGCATTAGGGCTCCATATGTGTTCCAGAACTAATAATGGAGATGCACAAGCAATCAGCTCTACTCTAATATATTCTAGGAGAAGCTCCTTCCAGAAATCTCTATCTTCCTTGCAAGTTGCACCTGAAGAACAGATGAGCCCCTTCATTATAAAGCCTGAGGCAAAACGGCAAATAGGGTCAAACAAAAGCATTTCTGAATATCTGTATGGTACCATACAATGCTTGTGGTACTGCATAACAATGAGAGACAATCCTTTGAAGGTGTTCATGTTCTCTTCATCTCTTCTCTCAGACAGCCATCTTAGACAAAAGAACTAATGGGTTCACTTTACTTTATCAAGATAACTAATACTCGTATCTTATTCCAATCATATCATTAACTATAGCTTAAGGATGATCTCAGAATGCACAAGCTTCCATCATGCATGTGATTCGTGAACATCAAGATTCCGAGACAAGTACAGCTCCTAGAAATTATGAAAACTTGTCATTTGAAACTAAAGACTATGGCCATCAGTTTCAAACAAACAAACAAAAAAGTCTGAAAATCACTTATGAGATTTATTGCTAAATATTTGTATCCCAACATGTTTGAGTACGCACCCAGTGCTGAGAGCTCCCGCGGGTCTGGGGAAGGTGTTAGTGGCAAGCCTTACCCTCACGAAGTGCAATGTGAGGAGACCGCGACTCAATCCCAACATGTTTGAGTAACATAAACAAAAAAAGGACACTTGGTGTCTTCCGAATATCACTCTTACAGTTATTAATTTGTAAATTCTTAACGCAACTCTTGGATATAACTTTTTTAGTTACCTTCTTTTCAGGTCAATGTCCATATGTTGGATGGCTCAGTTGTGGAGTGTCGGCTGATGTACTTCAGCAAGCACTATGAGATAGCGTACTTTGAGATTCCTCAAGCTAGTCAGTTGCAGACATTGTCATTGGAATCTAATGTGGAGTTTGATCAGGATGTATTTCTATTGGCTAGAGATACTGATTTGAATCTGATCTATAAGCGAGATAAGGTGCAACTTGTAGATCCGTGTGAACACCAACACAATCACTACCAATTCGTCCACGGCCCAATCCCTGAGGTTAATCATCTTTTCTTCTTTGGCTAAATTTTATTTGAGTTCTAATTACAAAGTCTCAAGTGACATTCTGCATGTAGTGTGGAACCGGAGGAGCATTGCTGGACCTTAGTGGAAAAGTTGTTGGGATGCTATTCTACAAACTGCCACTTGTTGCCTTCATTCCAAGCTCTCTTATCTTGAAGTGTTCAATCATGTGGCAACGTTTTGGGTAAGCGTTATTTTTTTAATCTTTATTTGGTGTTGAAGTCATTGAACATTTGATGCCTTGCCAGTCCCTTTTATGCTCCCTTATTTATGTGCGCATTAAATATCTTAATGAAATATCCTGCAGTATATCAGTGTGTAACTAAGTAATTATTTTTAGTGTGAGTATCTAGTTTTGCTGAAATCATGTATATTGTGTCTGAAGTAGAACGGTAGAGAAAATACATGTTGTGTCATCACACCTTTTGTGCTCCATTTTGCACTCAGGATAAATTGAAAGTTTAGATGTTCTAATCATATTTTCCCTGTGAACTGAATTATTTAATGTCTAGGAAACTTGCTCGACCCCAGCTTGGCATGAAGCTAGGGACATTGGGATTTCTAGGCATTCCCCGTGTTGACTTCATGTCACGTAATTTCAATATTTCCTCTGGTCTCATTGTAGGAGAGGTACACCTAACTGATCAAGCCATTTATCTATGCGTAAATTATGTTGTAACCAAGACGTAACTCCTGCAAATTGTTACCAGATTTCAGCAAAATGTGATGCTGAGAAGCTTGGCATTAGGGCAGGGGATGTTATTTTTTCATGCCAGAAAAAACGTGTTTCAAGTATTGTTCAGGTAAAAATTGTAGTCCTTATAAGTATACATCCGTGACATTTTGTTTTACTAGGTTCTGCATGTTTATTTCAGCTGGAAGATGTGCTGTTGGGTGTTGGTGCGGAACATCTTGAGAAGAGCAATGATCTCAGCTCTAAAGTTGATGTTGAGGTCTGTTCCTATCCACATCCAGAAAGTTCCCAGACTATTTGTGCATTCTCGTTTGAAGTTACCCTCATTGATCTCACCAAAACAGATTCCTCCTTTTATCTCCACAGATTGGTGTATTTCATGTGCGCAAACGCAAAAAGAGTGACATTATTTTAAGAGTAGAGTTGTCAGATCGTCTTGAAGTTTTTCATTCAGGTAATACATATACCTCCTTTGGCATATTATAGATCGTATTACTGTGCCTTGTTCATATTAATTTTTTTGCAATGAAAACTCTTAGTATATGAGGCAATATGCAAATATAACCTCACTTTTTGACGCAATGCATAAGAACTTCGGCACCTTGGTATCCAGGCGGGTAAGGTAGCAATCAAGCTCCAGCTGCAGCTTCTGAACATGTACATACCTTGTCATCAATGAGGAGTCTCATCTGTCTCCATAGAATCCTTAGATACCATCCATGTCGCTCAATAACAACAAGAAAAAAGCCTTTTGTCCCAAGCAAGTTCGGACAGTCTAGGTCCACCCACACCGCTTGCTGGAAAATAATGGAATTCCTGAACTTCCATAGGATCCAAAGAGTGGCAGACATAACAATATTTAGATGTCTATCTGTTTTTCTTATCCAGCAACCATCATTTAGCCACCTAATCAAAATTGTGGTACTCCCTCCGTCTCAAAATAAGCTACTCAAGTTTGTCTAGATACAGTTGTATATAGACATATTTTTAATGTGCATATACATCCGTATATAGAAAAAAGTTGAACAGCCTATTTTGGGACGGAGGGAGTAGTATTTTTAATATAAATATACCGGAATTGATCTCAACCATGACAGCCACCTCACACTCAAAAAACGGTCTTACAATTCAGAAGTTGGTCCTACGTTGACCCCCCCCCCCGAAGTTAACTACTTTATATAAGGAATTCTAGATAACTTACCTTTACTATTCAGATCCTATTTCAAATGATCAAATTCAGAAACAGATTGATAGATTTAACAATATGCAAAAGATTGAACCACAATTGCATAATTCTTTCATCAAAGTAATGTATCAAGTTAAGTTACAGATTGTTCCTACCCCATGCCCCACTTAAAGAGAGATGTGGTTCATTGGTGATAACTAAAAGGTCTGAGAAATGTGTGGTTAAGGATTCGTTTGGTTCATGGGATATCTCTAGCCGAGTCCTGGATATCCAGCTCTTTAGTCCATCCAGCAGTTTCTTTTATGGTATTGTAGGGATATAACAGATGCTTAGGCACTTTACATTTTCTAATACAATTACACTTATTAGACCTGTCCTTGGGCTCTTCCTAATCATATATCTTCCTACGGATCCCCCTTTCTCGTTTGTGAATTATTGCCAGATGTATGACCCAGTCAGTTATTCTATCCAACATGTGTGATTGTGTGAGTATGGTAAACAAAACAAAGACTCTTGGTGTCTTCTAACTTTCGAAATTTTGAACATAACTCTTGAATATTCGACTCTGATGTCAAACAGAAAATGGATATATTGACATGAATGTGCTGATCTAACTTCATGTCTCTTAAGTTGCAGATGATAAAGATGCCAAGGCAGTAGGAATCAAGGGAGAGGAAGCACCGGCATCAGCTGCAGGTGAAGCAAAGCCATGAAGAATGTGTAGGTGAACTCTATCCATGACTTCCTTGTAGTGATCATCAGATATTTAGCTAGAGGCTACCTAGGATTTTTGCTGTAAGCTCGGTAGAATGTATCACTGCCCCTGAAGTAAAGAAGTAGATGTGGTGTAGCTTTTGGATGAAACTTGCAGGCTAGTGTTAGTTTTTGATGGTACTATTCTGGATTCTGGATTCTGGATCATATCGTAATGCTATAATTGCTAGCTATTCAGGATTGAGTAATTGTGGTCAGCATGTATGCATCCGTTTTAGAGAACTAAAACTATACTGCTGATTGTTACTTTCTGCTAGTGTTGTGGATGCTAACTTCATGTATTGCTGAAAGTGTTCTACGTACAACAATATGATTTGGACGGAGTGATATATCTTGTTCTATTGCTCAAAATTACATGTAGAATTGGTGATCTCACCGTCATCACAGCACCCTATCTACCCTCATCAAAATAAGTTCATCTCATCCATCTTTCATAGTTTTTACCAACACATAAACTGGCTCGACTCCACCCCGTTCCTTGTTGATCGCAAACCGAGTTTCAAGGGCCAGTCCAAGTATCAGCACAATAATGTTTCTTCCTTCCATTTCCGAACTGACACTTTGAACCAAGCTTTCCAGCTTGATCCCATAACCCCTTGCAGTAAAGGGACAAGTTAGAGGGCGAGCAGCAACATTTATATACACCGCCATATATGCAACCTCTACTTGACGATGAAAAGTGCATAGCTAATATATACACAAATATAAAACGATGGAGAACTTTTTAGTTATTGAACAGCACCACTTTCAAGAAGTAGTTTATATACTGGCCAAAATTAGCACAATCACAAAGCTTATGGAGATTCTACATCGACCAGCTGAACAGCGCCTTCAAATTTCCGAGGGAAGCTCCTTGTAGGGCGACACCACCAATTGCAGGTGGTTCCTTCTCCTGGCCGTTGCACCGACGACCATGTCCATGTCGAGCTCATTCGGCTTCATTCCGTGGGGGAGACTCCAGTCAAAGTAGTAGAGAAGTCGGACGACCATGAGCTCCAGCACGGCGAGCCCGAAGGTATCACCAGGACACATCCTCCGTCCGCTCCCAAACGGGATGTACTCAAACTGCAAACCCTTGTAGTCTGCCACGCTATCCTCGAACCTCTCCGGCCTGAACTGGTCCGCGTCACGCCAATGCTCGGGGCTCCGTGCCACAGCCCACGCATTGACAATGACCTTGGTGCCCCTTGCGACCTCGAACCCGCCGATGTTGCAGGTCTCCTGGCAGAGACGGGGAATCAAGAGCGGCAGCGCGGGGTGCAGCCTCATGCTCTCCTTGATCACCAACCTTGTGTAGCTTAGCTCGTTGATGTGGCCTTCATGGTCATGTGGGCTCTTGCCGTCCAGTGTTCGCCGCACCTCTGCCTGCGCCTTGGCCATCACCTCAGGGTTCTTCATGAGCTCTGACATGACCCACTCTGCAGATGATGACGTCGTCTCTGTCCCTCCGATGAGCATGTCCTACAGGTTAACGTTGAATATGTGAGAGTTAAAGAAGAAATACATGTTGCAATATGTGAGCATTTCAACACTTACAAATGTGACTGCTTGGATTGTTGCAGCGGTGATGGGGATCTCGAGGTCCGCCTCGTCCTTCATCCTAAGCATGACACTCAGAAGGTCTTCATCCCCGGTCTTCCTGCCCTCTTCTTGCCGCTCCTCGTGCTCAGTGATGATCATGTCGAACACGTCGTCGAGCTGCCGGCGCGCTCTCCTCAGCCGGCCTCTCAGTCCAGTGACGACGTCCACAAACCACAGTGACGGGAAGAGGTCTGCGGCGCAGAAACCAGAACCCTCCGTCACCGCTACGTTGACGACCGACATGAACTGTTCCTGGAGCTCACCGCCGCACAGCTGCCCAAGCGTCGCCTTCCAGGTGATGGCGATCGAGCACGGCACGAGCAGCCTTTCGAGATTCACCGGCTGGCCGCCCTGTCCGGCTGCGGCAACCTTCCTGATCAGGGAAAGCGTCTCTCTGTCCCGGAGAGGCGCCAGCTGCCGCACCTTGTGCGCGCCAAGGAGGACGGTCATGCACAGCTTGCGCAGCTTCCGCCAGTATGCGCTGTGTGGCGCGTAGGCGAGGTCCATTCCGTCGAGGATGATATCCGTGGCGAGCATCTTCGGCCGTGACGCAAAGATCAGGTCCTTGTCCCGGAGCACCTCCTGCGCCGCCGCCGGTGAGGAGATCACCACCGTGTCGACGTGGCCCAGCCGCAGGTACATCACCGGGCCGTGCTTCTTGGCCAGGTCCCATAGTGCGACCTGCGGCTGCGCGGTGACGAGGTGGAGGAGGTTCCCGATAAATGGGAGAAACCGTGGACCGGGAGGCCGATTCTTCTTGGAATTATGTGAAGATTTGCGGTGGAGTAAGTACACAAGGATCACCAACGAAATCAGAGAGAGGAAGAGGAGGACTGTGGCTGCGGTTACCTCCATGTTTCAGCTTTGCATGGTAAGAAGAACAAGATTTAATGGCGATTTATAGGCCTTGCCGTGGAATGCATGTTCATTTGATGGTGATTTATAATCCTTGCCATGTCATATTTGATTGCGATTTATCAGAACAAGAGGATATTCCTCCATGACATTCCGCTCAACTTGTGTCAGCTACATTGTTGCAATAGTATACTAAGTTAACAGCTCTTTTATGCTACGTGCCAGGACAAATTTTGATGGTCATTTATAATCCTGCCGTGTCATGTTCTTCTTGCCCAGCATCTTGCAAGTAGTGTCAGCTACACTACGTTCGTTAGCTACTACATTATTGCTAGTATGTTATTTGAATTTAGTAACTTCTAACTGCTCTATTAGGCCTCTACATGTCAATGTCACCGCAGCGATGCAAAACAAATCTGAGGGAGAACTTGTCACCACATGTACAAGGCATCTAACTTCTTTTGCCAACATGATGCCGAATAAGGTATATATGGTTTTTTCCACAAACAGCTAGACGTCTCCGACCTATCTTGCCCATCCATTTTAGGAATTGGTGAAATATGTTTACACTTATGGCCTGTCATAATGGATCCGAAATAGAAAACAAATCTTACCGTGCTCTATGCTCCTCACCTTAACCCATCCCAATCCCCATCCACTATCCCCTCCTCTGTCCTATGCTCTACCCCACGATCTCGAAATCCACAATCTACAACCATGTCTCTTGGATTTGAAGAAACAAATTCATGTTCATGGAGTTGAAGTTGGATGGATTGATGGGGATGAGTTTAACTTATGTTTTTTTTATAATTTCTCGCGGATTTGTCTGATTTGCATTGATGAGGATGTGTTCATCATGGATGTTTTTACTTTACGTGTCACTGCACCGTGACGCAAATTTTTTTTGGGGACAACTTGTTGCCACATACAAAAGCATCTAACTTCTTTGCCAACATGATCCCAAATTAGCTCGACACCATTTTTACACAACCATCTCGACATCCTAAATTATCCAGACCATCCATCTTGGATCCAACAATTGGACGAGGCCCTTCGCATTGAAGTGGGAATGCTACTAGTAGAGAAAAAAAACCATCTTTAAAGGATCGTAAAGAGAGTTATTGGCATAAAACTGCCACTTTTCAAGCTAAAATTATCAAATGGTATGATTTTATGTTCTTAGGACAACAAATCACCACCAGTTTTTAAGCATTTTTACCAGAAGTGGTTGAGAGGTGGGGACGCCGGCTGGCTTGCTAGGCTGGAGGTTGGAGGCAGCGCGCCGTGGATGCGCTCGGGGATGCGATGAGGAGGGAGGTCAAGAAGGTTGCGACGCTAGAGCATTGAACTGATGGCTATAGGCATAACCCTGTACAGCGGCAGTGCTGGAGAACCGAACAATGGAGGACCGAGCAGCACTGGGAAAAAATGGCGGAGGTGTTGAAGGAACATGTATTAACCAGCCCGTGGGAGGTGAAGGGTGGCCGTCTCCACGCCGGCGAGTCCCGCGTTGGCGGCCGCTTCTAGGATGGGGAGTCCCGCATCAGCGGCAGCCTCCCCACACACGAGTCCCGCTTCGATCACCAGCGTAGCTACAAAAACAAACGAGAAAACCTACGCTGGCCTCACTAGTTAATCTAGAAAAATGATAGGGTTCCATTTGGAATTGAGGTTCCCTGTGGGCTGGTCTAATTTCTTGGCAGCCAAATAAACGGCTAGACAGCAAGCTAATCTCTAGCAAGGATCAAGTTGTAGATGGTTTCATAAAAGCATTACTAGTAAAGGATCTTACTGAATCGAAGTGTAATCAGGCGCACACACCATGCTCCGAGCATAGTTTCTTCATATATTGACTAAAAACACATTTGTCTCAACATTGATACTTATGCATGCCGTAAGAGCCGTTACAATCCACCCCCAATTTTTTTTCCTAGTCTTGTCAGTTGTCACAATCCGGGTTCTCCTAGCAGTAGCAATTGTTGTTAGTACGAAAAAAAAATCAACACATTGTTTTCAATCCTAAGAGGAAAACACACACACGCGCGGAGAAAACATGAAGCAAGAGGCAATGCCATTTTCTTCTGTACTTATACAATATATCACCCTGTAAATAAAAATAATACTGAGTACTTGAATATTGCAACTCGGGACTGTAGAACACCCGCCCCAAACTTGAAGTCAAGACCCAGCTCCCAACGTATATGAGCAGGAGGATTCATTCAAGTGCGATTCTGAATTGGTCGGTCGACAGTTTACCATGGCCAAACTTCCTTCTGGAATCCATGAACTCTGTCATGGTGAAACTCCGGTACATTGCCGGCTTTTCTGTTGTGATAAGCTCCTGGAGAGGACCAAGCAAGTTTGAGTCGCCGCCGCTCATGGCAGGATTGAAGAACACCGCAAGGGAGGCCCTGGCATCTTGGCTAGACTTGATCATCACCCTGTGGCCCACGCTATGGTACTCGTTGTTGGAAAGAAGCTGGAGAGTAATTCCAAGGAAGAAAATATATATAGTTAGGTATGTCCACGTTAGAGAAGGCTCGAAGAGCAATTCTGTCTATGGGCCATTACCTTGAGCACGTCCCCAACGTTGACGAGAAGTGCGCCCGGCACCGGCGGCACGTCCACCCACTGTCCGTCATTGTCGCCGCCGTTGATGCGCACTTGGAGCCCTCCAATGCCGTCCTGTGCCAGAACGGTGAAGAGGGAGGGGTCGGTGTGCTCCACCGCGCCCTCCACGCGCGCGGGCTCCGGGCATGGCGGGTAGTAGTTGCACGCCATCAGCCAGCCTTCCACCTGCGTCGCCGTCTCCAACCGCTCAGCGCCGACCCCGAGCGCCTGGGACAGCAGCCTGGCCATGTTCTTTCCCAGCTCCTCGATGCACCGCAGGTACTCCACCAGCGCGTCCCGGCATGGCGCGGGGAGACGGCCAAGGTCGGCCGGCTGCAGCAGAATCCGGAGAGAGACGCGCCAGGGGAGGATGGGGCCAGGGCCGTCGAAGCTTTTGCGGTCCATGTAGGGGACGGTGGAGTAGCTCATGCCCTCCACGGCCGCGACCGAGTAGAATGCGGAGCGGACCGCGGGAGGCAGCTCGTGGAAGGCCCGGACGGCGGACACGGCGGCGCCGGCATCGATTCCGTGGTTGGTGACGTGGAAGAAGCCGCACGTCCGCGCGGCGGCGCCGACGAGCGGCGCCGAGGACGAGAGCGGGAGAGAGAGGTCAACGGTTGGGATAGCGAGGATGTCCGTTGGTGGATAGTTGGTAGTGCTGATGAAGAGAGGTGGCACGGAGGCGATCCCGGACTCGACGAGGCTCCGGACGGTGCTGCGGGAAGCGTCGAACTCGGCCAACGCGGCCGCGTAGTCGTAAACCTCGGCTGCACCGGCCATGTCGATCCTCAGAAATGGAGGTTGGGGTTGCCGAGGCCAGCTCGGGCTCTTCGCTTATATTATATCGTTGGTCAGCTCCTTGAACTGAAAGTAAATGCATGAACAATCCATGATTAAAGAAATATCATACTCGGTTCGGAAGACGACAATTGAGCTTGTGCAAAAGCATCTCCATTCGGGATGCTGTAGTGCAAGCATGATCTTTGGCATAGGATATTGATACGATGCCTAACAACCTCATCAATGTCAATTGTCAATGACGGTTTTCGATCAATCACAAGTCCCGTCAGATCAGCCTTTTGCACTAGGTATTCAGAGGTGTTCGTATGCATACGTTTATATTGATATGTTTTTTTTTTCAAGCGATCTCACTGGATCAAATTTCATTATCAGCAGATAACGAAATATAGCGTCAAAGGCTCAGCAGCCAACATCGAAGCAAAGTAAAAACAGCAGGGGTGGAGAGCCCCACCTACTGCTAGCGTTTATATTGATAAGTGTATATATGTATTATTTGTTGTAAGCGTCTAAGACTATAAACCCTAAAAAAAGGTTACCATGGGTTTAGAGATTCATTCGCTATTGCAGTAAAGCATATACTCTCCTTTTGTCAGATTGTAATGCATACTACCCTTTCCGAGGCCATATGATTTCTGAACACGACATGGGTTTGCATATATAGGGACCGACAGAGATCCATGAAGAATGAGAAGTCCTGAATCTGAATGCTCTGTTGTTCTTTTTTTTGCATGTATTATATCTGTACGGGGTGTAATCCGAAATCCATCCACACTTTAGCATTTAACGATTGAATGATGAATGAAAAAAGAACCCACCTAAATGGTGAATGGAACAGTGTCGCCGCTTTTATGTTTTTCCGACAGATCGAAGGACTACACACGTTGTTTCCCCATATGCCGACTTGAAGGGAGATGGTCAACTGGCTGACGACGACACGGGGGCAGTTAAGATGGATCGTGTAGGCAACGGAGACCCGAGACCCTCAACCGGAATGGCGGCGGCACAAGCAGGGCCCCTAAACGGTGTCGCGCTACGGTCGATCACGAGGGAAGCAACAACGAGGGAAGGCTCTACGTCATGCCCAGGGGTAGGGGCGATCCTGGTACGCTCAACCAGAACGGCGGAGGTTGCTGATCGATGCTGATGGCGGCAAGACAAAATCAATACAGATCGGGTGCCCATGGGCAGGGTCAGAAGTTTCGGAAGTTTAGGGAAGATGACACAAGCTTACCACGTCATTGCTCGAACCTTACCCTCCATCATGGAATTCTAATGTGCATGGTACGCGAGTGCATTATTTGGGAGCACCATACTGTAAAGTTCCACTGTTATAGTTGTTATAATAGTATTTTTTAAGTTTTATCAAAATTTACTTTGTTTGACTTAATAAAAGTAACCCTTATTCGCAGCCAAGGGGTATTAGTTCAGTAAAAACCAAATTTTGGGAAGTTAGCCTTGAAATATAGATGAGTGTCTGGTGTCAACTAGACCTTTTTTTTCTAGGCCTAACCTATTTTTTGTAGGCCCAACTGCCCACTCTTCTGTAATTTCGTGGTCCTCCAAATTAAGCACGATAATAATATGGATGTCACGATATCTTCAAATGTTACCTCGTAACTGAGTGAAAATAAACACGGTCTTCGTGCATACTTCGTGCATACCGGATAATATGTCATGGTGTACATTATGTGGTTACATGAATAGCTACTCCGATGATGGAGATACGTTGGGCGCCCACTCATGCATCATGTTATTCGTCATCGTCTGGACACGTGACTAAGTTGTTACGTCACATGAACATCAATGGCGTGGGATGAGTAAAGGAGTATATGTCGGGTAACGAGGATACCTAGAGTTTCATCTTGGGCTACGTAAATTATCGAGAAGCAATACGACATGTATCAAATAGTAATACTGAAGGTTCACACGACTAAGATGCTCGTGTTATGCATGGGGATCTTTATCAAGCGATCAACATTGGTCAATGCCGCAAAAGGTTGTTCCAGACATGTCATTCATATCTGAACCCACAGGATCACACACTTAAGGTTAACCGATATTTAAAATGTCCGCGCGAATGAAGATTAAGCAAGGAAGTGGCTCCTAAGGTCAAAAAGTCTCGGAATATTCTAAAAGTGTCCGAGAGTGTTTGAAATAGTTTCGAGGATTTATGGAAGGTACCAGAAGGATCTAGGAACTTCCTGAAATGTTGCGGAAGGGTCTGAAATATTTTAGGAAGGTCAAAAAAGTTCAAAAGGGAAGGCTCGTGTGGGCACCATGGGGCATGGCCGCGCATACATAGAGTAAAGAGTCCAATGAGATGGACTACCCCCTCCCCCCCCCAAGTTGGTTTGGGTGGGAGGTGTCCGGATGGACTCTAACCCCCCTCCCCCACCCAAGTCGGTCATCACCCCTTTAAAAGGCGAGGGACATGGGAGGGCGGCACACAACGAGCGGTACAACCCACCCACCCAAAACCATAGCACCTCCGCCTCCACCTCCACACTATTGTCGCCCTAGCCATTGGCCGTCGCCACCCCCTTGCCACCCTCCTCCTTGCGTCACCACCCTAGTCACCATTGCTGATAGATCGTCGCCATCACCACCTCTTCTTCCGGCCTCGAGCCAGAAGTGCTGCTTGAGTTCTACCGCCACCTAGATCCAATTAGTCGGCACTCGCGGAAGCGCTACCGGATCTTCATCGACACGTCCCCGCGTCGACCATGTGCTTGATCACACTTCGACACGGTGTTGCTAATCTCGAACATGTGGATACCATAGAGGTGTTGCACATGCGACCCACTTGGTTCGAGGGATAATACATCTCCTCGTAATTAAACGAGTCTAGTTACGAAATATCAGCTCGAATCTTCATCAACCTCGTCATCGACAACTTCTGCTAGTTCATTCTATGAGGGTATGATCTGTTACCTCTCCTCTGACATATGATTTTGGTTTTGCACATTAGTTTTTGATACGCCGTTCACCACGATGGTACTAGATTGGTCTATGCGTAGATTAATCTTTATCTTTACCTACTAATAAAGGAAGTAAGGTTTCTCCCATTTTTTCGTCCATTTTAAATTTACCCTTATTTTCTAATGAAAATTACAGGCAGTGCCACCGGTTATTAAGAAAACGTTTCAGTTTGTTTTGTTCCGGTCCGCCGTGTGCTCGATCGGGTAGGGAAAGGCTCAGCTCGTTCAGTTCTCTCGCACCCGCTGGACGTTCGCTCCGCTAGTGTGGGCTTTGTTCCGTGGTGTTCTCACGCTGGGCTCGCTTGCGTCGAGTGGGTCAGCTTTGATCTGTACTGGATCAGCCAGGCAAAAGCACACAGGAACAAAAGCAGCGAGACAACATAAACCAGCCAAACCGTCCGTAACTCCTCCTATTAGTCCCACATCGCTGCCTTATATGCAGTTTTGCCAATTTATATAGGCAAATTCCGTGGTTTCGACAAGCTGCCTGGGAAAAAGATGCATCACCATGATCGGGGAGGAATTAACTTATCGACCTACTACTGATCAGGTCCGCCGCTCGCCGGATGCTACTGCCGCACACACCGGACCTGGAGGAGATGGTGATTATTGGCAAAAGGCGCTAGGGTAGTTGGTTCTCGAGAACGAACACATGTGCGGCAAGCTGCGGGACGTAGCGCGACCAGCAAGGGGAGAAGCGTCGAAACAACAGTAGAGTATGGGTCGGTAGTATGCGTATTCAAATTTTGGAAGTTTATTTTGAAATTTCTCTCAAAAAACTATATGGCCTATATCAAGAAATGGAGGGAGTATATTATTGAGATGCTTCTTTTTTTAATATAATATATGAATAATTCTTTAAAAATAATAGGGAGTAATAACAATTAGTTAAAAATAAAATGGAGAGTAATAACAATTAGTTAAAAATATAATAGCCATATTTAGTTATAATTTCAGGATTCATAAATTAAAAGGACTAACTTATGCAAATGAATGGCTCCATCAAATTTTACCGACGCACATGTATAATTAAGGTTTTTCTACCGATGCAACGCATGAGACTGGTGTAATTCAATACGTGCCGCTTCAGGACTTACCGTGAATCGAATTCCAGCTACTTTATCCAGCAACCAACGCGTCAGTTGGGATTTTCTTCACGTCTGTTGATATGGATTAAGTGGGAGAGCACATTTGTGTGCGATGCCACATCACACAGGATGGATCCTGAGGTTTTACCTTTGTAACCCTTTTGCGAGTTTACGACATTCAGAGTTTTTATCGCGACGGACGCGCTCTGAGAATATATTGTCGAGTACCTTTGTGCGGCTGATGGAATACTCGATTTTTTCGGGTCGATGTACTATAGTGAATAATATCTTGACTCCCGATGGGAAGTACATGATGAGTTATATGTAACTCAAAGATGTACGTAGATTGATTAAGATTCTTCGGCTTCATTCTATATTGTCTTGTCAATTTTTTTTCCTTTTACTTCCATATTTCATCGGGTACGCGATAAGCGCTCCCGATGAGAGTATCCCCCGAGGCTACATCCGAGTGTTTGCACTTGGGTGTAGGTTCAACTTTTGCTATTTAACCAACTCTATATTTTCATCATCATTACTTCGTCTTATTAGAAGTATATTCAATACTGTCACATCCCAAAATTTTCCAAATTTTGAAATGTGAAATAAATATAAAATTTAAGCTTGGATGGTTGTCTTGATTTAAAATTTACAATGAAATAGAAAAATATGGTGTTACTTAAATTTTTTTTCTAAAAATGGAGTTTTCAAAAACATGCATTGCATTCATAAGCATCATGGCATCTTTGCATTCCTTAGGAAAAAGTTGAGCCAAATTCAAATTTTTTAAAATGTTTTAAAAGTGGTACCAAAATAATCTTCATTGAATAAGAAATCCGTTGATATTTTATTTATATTTTTCCGACTTAATTTGACTTACTTTTAGTCAAATTCGATTTTTAAATGATTTCCAAATACTAAATCGGAAAACGAATTAGAAGAAAAAGAAAAAAAAGAGCGGTGCATCAGCCAAGCAATACAAGGAGCTCCCAGGCGAAGTCATGCAGGCCACGACCCGCGAGGACACCACGTTCAACAAATTGCAAAGCCAGAACCCCACGTATCTCCTTCCTTTCTTTTTTCTGTTGACGTGTGGGTCCTAGTGCCACATCACCATCTTCTTCAAGATTCAGCAACCACACAGGGCACGCACAGCGCACGCACGACCGCGTCCGTTTCTGGCGTTTCTTGTCAAATTGATTTCGGCCGAATTAATCCACCATTTGATGCGCCGTTTGTTTGTACTTAAACCCCACATCTTCCTCTTCATTTCCCCCCAAAGGGCACGCCTAGAGAGCCTCCAGGCTGCTCGAATTTGAGCTCGAAAGTCCGCAGCACCGTCGCGGTAAATCGTCGATTGCGGTGAGCACGGTCCATCTTTTGATCTCTAGTTTATTCCAAACTTCCTATTTCTTCCTTGCGCACATCTCAAGCTTTGTTTCGTGATTTTTGGTACACCACAGCGACGACGCCATCTTCGTCTCTGAACACGTCCGCGGGACAGTTTTCCGGCGAGCGATTACCAGAGAACCAGTGTACCACGACGTCTGCGATTTCACCATCAAATTCGTCTTGTCAATTCAAGCGCCGTGATCTGCTCCACCATCGCCAGTATCGCCAGAACGTCGATGTCCTCTACCACCGCGACGACATATTAGGCTGGTGCCAATGCACCGCCCGACTCCCGCCCCGCCACGTCAGCTTTTGTCTCACTCTCACCCCACTCTCACCCCACCTTGCCGTCATGGGCTATAGTCCCCACTCTCACTTCTCTCTCCTCCACATCACCATTTCTTTTTCACATTAAGTTATTTCACCCGAATTTTTGTAGACATTCAAAATAATGCAAAAAAAGTATTCAACAAAAAATATTACCGATTACATAATAATTAATAAAAATACAAATTATGTTTCTTGTTTTTCTAAATAGCCTATATGACAAGTGTGTACTTGTGTTTGTATTTCGAACTGAAAGAGTAAAAAAAGGAAAGAAAATAAAAGAAGGAAAGAAAATAAAATAAAAACCGACATTTAAAGAATAAAAGAAGGAAAGAAAAAAAGAAAAAGAAAAAAACCGCCTCCCGCCCCGCTCGCCGCGTCGCCCCGCCTCTCGCCCTCCTCTCGCCGCGTCGCCATCGCGCCGCCCCGCCTCCCGCCCCGCTCTCGCCTCCATCTCGCCGCCAACGCGGGCGACGGCCGGGCGGTAGCGGGCGCTACCGCCGGCGAGCCCGCCGGCCGCCCGCCGCTCCAGTCCCGCCCGCCTCCCGCCCCTCTCCCGCCCCGTCGCCGCCGCTACCGCCTCCGCTCCCGCCTGCGCTGGCACCGGCCTTACACAACGTCTGATTCTCGTATGTATGGCTGAAGTCTCTTTCCTTTTCTTCTTTGCTCATTCTCCTGGCAACCACACGATCTAGATCCTAACGCTATAACTAGACCACTTAGATGAAGGGGTATGAACCAATCAGAATCAGCCAATTGTCATATCCAGTCTAATTTTCGTATATATTGGACAGAGAAACATAGAACCTTGTAAAAATCATATCTTTAGTTTTGTTCATCCAAATTTAGCGAACTTCGTGTTCCTGGATTCATAAAAACGTTTAGGATACAGTAGATACATAATATTGCACTTTTGCATCATGTTTATACACAGTTTTTTGTAGAAACTAAAATAGAGTATAAATAGTTCTACAAAATATATTTAAGTAATTCCTTTTGCATTTAGCAGAGATTCGAACCCCCTGTACAGTAGCATTAGAAAATAAAAATGTTACTTATACATTTCTCTTGTAGTATTTGTTTAGTGTTGTAGATCTTTTCTAATGATAGGAAATATTTTTAATAATTAATTCAACACTAAAATTTTGCCATGGCATCATGCATATAGTTGAAAACAAGAGAACATATTAAGTGTGTTGTTCATGTCAATCTACATATTGCATCCATATTTTTATTAGCGATTGTATATGTGTTGCTATGTGTTTATGGAGTAAAAATATTTGTTTGTAGATTGTGATTGTGCTGATTGCAACGAGTGTTTCTGCGAAGAGTGTACCAACTCCTCCTCTCACCAAGGCAAGTGACACACACCAAAAGTCCCAGTTTTAATTCTTGCACGTAGTGTTTTTATAGTAGACATGTCTAGGGTTTCTGCTTTTTGCTTGCTATTAAATCCTAGTAGTTTAGCTACACCACTCCTAGACTGCCTTAGCCGCCATTAAATTTAGTTGTTACCTGCTATGCCATGGAAAATGTTTTGATAGAGGTTAAGGAAAAACAACTAAGTTTAATGAATTACCTGGGTGAATGGTGGAGTTATGGAGAGGATGGCTGTATCAGGGGGGCAAGACCCTGGTGCTAGTGCACACTTGCGGAAAGTCACCCAGGCTTAAAGAGATTGTAGACAAACCTTGCTCATTAGCTTCACGTACAACCACATGCTACTATGGCTCTGGCTTGACAAAGTATGTTGTATGAACCCGGATCCTAGGGGCCAGGTGGTGGTAGAGGGATATCGTAGGTGGGGGCGTGGCCCTTAGGGAATGGTTCGGGCGATTACACACGGAAGGTCTCGGCCACGGTCTACACCTGTCCTTAAGCAAAATGTGCAACGAGGTAGAAGGATTGACCTGGCCATGTGGGTAAAGGTGTACAACCTCTCGAGAGTGTAAAATCTAAGTACTTAGCCGTGTCCCCGGTTATGGACAACTTGAGCGAACCGACAAGTCCTTGTTCGAAGATCTCCTCATCCCAATTTCTTAAATAAAATTTGAATGGGTGAACAAGGGTAGGAAGGTACATTGGGGCTTTACCAATGGTACTGTTAATTGTTACATTGGGGATTTACCAATGTAAATTAGATCGAAAAAAAATGTTTTGATAAATGATAGGGAAAAATTGGCTTTATGCAAAATGAACCTGAGCTCTACCAGCCAGATGTGCACGTAGGTATAGGATGCCTTTTGAGTCCACAAAAGTGTCCTTGCCAATACAATTCAAATGTATTGACCATTCGTGGCTTCAACGTATCATGTTGCAGGTTTTTCAGACGATGAGTAAGGAAACGTTAGGGGTTACGAGTCTATCCTCAACATGCTCGTCTGTGGCACATGAAGACGAAGGACTCCATGATGTCTATGTTTATTCGTTGTGAAACTCTGATGATATGCTAGCCTTGTGCTATGCAATTTGTAATCCTTTATGTAAATTCTGGATCATACGATGTAATAAAGACCTTTGTTTCTTGGTATTACATCTTGTACTGTGTGTGCTAGCGATTGATCCAGGGACTAGCACAGATATGCACAGAGATCGGAACCCTAAAAAAGGTGAGGTCGCTACAAATACTGCTGATAAGAGTAGCCCCCGAGCATATGGACGGATGCTTGCAGCTGGACATAGGCTTCCGATTTTTTACTTCTGACCATATATTGTCTTGGCAACTCGAAGACTTGTTCAATCATGCCGTTGATGCTGACGAAAACCATGTGTTGTCGCCTCAGGAAGACACGACTGTTGATGGACCAATGTTTTGTGGGTCCAAATTCTCTCCTCTTCCCCCATGTCGTGCAAGTGGGGCTCGCACGTTCTCCGACATTCTCGGCACGCTCGCAGTAACTTCCTTGTTTTCAAAATAAATTGTAAAATGTTTTTACCAGGCTGCCACGTGTATGGCTAAGATCGACCCGCGCCACATAATTTCTCGCATGAAGAAAAATGGAAGCTCAAAATTGTCTAGAAAGTGAGGGAGAAAAATGGAAGCTCAAAGTACCACTTCCATTTTCCTCGAAATAGGCTTTCACCCCACTATATTAATATAGCAACAACCCGATACAACTTGCTGGGGCATCAGCACAAGCACGCCCAAAAGAAAACATAAAAGAAAGAAAAGAGAAACAATGTCAACATGGTCGGATCAACAAAAAACGGAGATGTCTCGCAGCCGTTGCGCCCTCCGGAAATTTCCACCACGCTCCTAGCACTCTGGAACGCCGCGTACTGTAATGTCCCAGGTTTAGAGACGATCGAGGGGTAGATTTTAGAAAGGGATGTGCATTGCATTGTAATTTACGGGGAAATTTCGCGCTTTTAAACAAAAACTGCATCGAAGGGGAACAAGTTTCTCTCTCGACACCTTACAGGGTTAGGGTTTCGAGGGTGCGACAAACTTGCTCTTATTCAACTAAACTAGGGTTTTGGAGAAGAGAGAAGGGATGTTGCATCACAAACTTAAGTTGCATGATTGAATTCAAAATTAAGTTGCATGATTGAATTCAAACTTAAAGTTGAATTTGAATTTCAAATTCAAACATCAAATTGTTATCTCATAATTCAAACTTGAGATAATTCAATAAACAATTATAAGTAATTAGGAATATAAATAGTAAAACAACTATATAAAACTCATTAAGGAAAATTGGAGCTTTATTGATAATCACACACATAATACATTGTCTTTTACAATATTCAGAATTGAATTATTGAATTACAACACATTACAAGAATTGAAGAAATAGACAAATTAAAAGGAAAAATTACAAGTTATTTAAATATCCTAATACTACAAGAACATCTTCACTTGATCTTGGACTTGATGATCTTCTGGATCATCTTGATCAATTCTTGATCCCTGCACACAAACACAAAGAAAATAAAACAAGTGTTATGCCAAGTGGCATAGCCACTTGGCAGGTTAGCAAATAATGGAAATGAAGAGGATATGATCAAGTTTCTGCCGAGCCAATCCTCTCAAAGCCCAAGTGCAAAGCATCTGGTGTACACACACACACAGCCCGCTCACAAGGCTGTGTGCATGCAACACACACACACAACACAGTGAGGAGTCACCAACACATGCCAGGCCGTGCTGTCGACCATAGAAGCTAGGGCCAGCCATATAAAGACTTTTCCCACCAAAAACCCTAGTCATTAGCATCGACACAAGCTTCAGTGTAAGAACTAGCAAGAACAGCTCAAGAACACCAAGAACAGGTGAACAGCCGGAGCTGTCTCACCTATTCCCCATCACCGGAAATCAACCAAGCATCACCAAGCAAGTCAGGAGGAGCAGGGCAGGCATAAGATCATCACAGAAGCAAACCCTCTACACCAACAACCTTTCTAGGAGCTGGAGTGAGGTATACCACACAAGAGCCTGAGCAAGATCATATCTTGCTCATACTTAAGCATGCTTGCATCACAGGAGCACAGAAGGGTAGAAAACCCTGGGTGTATCATCATTTGGTTACTAAACCAATTGGTGCCAGCAAGTACAACCAAGGCTAAAAGGAAAATAAACCAGGGAACACTGGTTGTGACAACACAGTGTCAAAACCAGAGAAATCCAGCATGGATTTACTCCTTGCAGCCATTCAGAATCACAAAGCACCTATTGACCTAGCTAAACCATCAGATTGACAGGCAACATGTGCCTATCCTAATTTTCAACATCAAGGCTACTGGAAATTCACTAAGTGACTAGCCAGTGAGCATCTATCCATCACAGAAAGCCACCAAATAGGGGAGCCATCCCGAGGCAGCACATGAATACCGCCAGGATCACCTCAACCACTTAACCAATTCCAACAAAGAAGCCATGCACGAGATATCATCACCCAAGTAGGGTTCAAAAGGAGGGCTAGGGTACACAACCAAGTGTTGGCATCCATCTAAACCTACCAAACTCAATGAAATGATCATAACTGCAGAGCAGGTTCACATCAATTATCCATGTGATTAAGCCAAACTAGACAGATAATTGAAATACACAAGCAACCAAGTAATACATACACTTGCTCATGATCTAGAAGATCACTCGCAAGCCACGAGTAGCTGGGGGTAAGCAAGAGCATGCACCAGGCACATGCTTGAGTGCCACACAGGTCAAGTAAAAGCATCGATGAAACACAAGCCATAGGACAGCAGAAAATCATCAAGCACAGATGATTATATGATCATCAGGGCTTGCCTTAGCATACAAAAGCTTGACAAGGGCAAGTCTGGCAGCAATCCATGAATCATATAAATAAAATAGCCACAGTTAAGCAACAGTTATATCACAGACAATTACATAAATCATTTATAATTGTATCCAGAAGCACATCAAATACATGAGGTACACTGAACCATAACAAACAAGTAAAATACTTCATGTTCATCACTGAATCATACCATCAAGCTAACAGTAATGCTCAGGAAAGCAGGTTCATGAGTTAGAGCACAAGAAATAGCCACAACAACACTGGCACTTGCAAATTTGCAATAATAGCAATCTACAGCTAAGCCAGTAAAGTATCCATGATCACACATGAGTGTCAGGCAAGCATAGGAACAAGATAGAGGCACAGGGAGGAACCTAGCATGAATAGTAAGCACTGGAATGGTCAGGGCAACAATGGCCAAGGAAAGTAGAGGCGGTGGCTTGAACGAGCATGAGCAGCACAGCAACACAGCAGCACGAGCAGCATAGCAGTACAGCAACACAAGCAGAACAGCAGCAGCATCACGGCATGGCCGTACCACTATGAGGCACGGTAAGCCTGTGACCAAGCTAGACGAAGGAGAGGAGGAGAAGAAGGAGATCAAGTAGAAGAAGTATAGGCGGCGCACATACATGGAGCAGCAGCACCACAGCGTGCCATGGCGGCACGGCGGCACGGACCGGCCACGGCAGCACCAAGCCGCGGCCAAGCCAGGCGGTCGCCGAGGCGCAGGGCTCCAGCGCAACCACGACGGGGCACACGGCCACGCCACGGCGCCAGGATCGACGGCTGCGACGAGGTGGCCGCGGAAACCCTCGGTCATGTCGCAGAGATGTTGGGGAAGAACGGTGGCGGCGAGGAAACACAGATCGGCGCGGACCGATCGGTGCGCCATCGTGCGGCCATTCGATTGCGACCGATCTCGCCGGCGGGGACGGCCGGTGGCGGTCGGAATAATTCGGCGACGGCGAGGCGACCACGGTGTCGCGAGAGCAAGGGAGAGGTTAGGGTTTCGCGCGAGGAGAGGGGAGAGGACGAATGGGCCGACCGAGCCCAAAGGGTGGCTCGGGTGAGACCTAACCCGTTGGGCCACCCCGACAGGTGGGGCCCAAGGGCATTTAGGTCATTTCCTAATTCCAAGAAATACGTAAACTTTGAAATTATGTAAGAAATGTTAAATAGCTCTAAAAAAATAATTAAAAATATGAAAATAGATCAGCATAAAATTCTCTATCTAAATAAAATATCAAAGATAATTTTTGAAGACAATTAAGAATGAGTCTTAATTTGAGGATTTAAATAATCATTTAAATCACACATATAATTTTCAATAATAAAAATAAGTCCATTAATGCATTTGGACTTCAAAACACCTTGACAACATTTCAAGGTTGTATTTACACTAAATATAGTATCTCCAAATCTATCTTAGTATTAACCTCTCATAAAATAACAACGACATCGGAAGGGGGGAACAAACCCTAAAACTGGAATCATGCATAATTGCTTCTTTAACCATTGCCCTTATCGGACAATGATGCTATTTTTCAGAGACAGAGGACAAGGGTCAGTCCACACCTTCCAGCTGCAAAACTTTGCAGTGTTCAGGCAAGTTCATCACTTGCTCATGTCATTTGAGTATTTTTATCAAATTACTTGCAAAGTATTATGGTTATCACTATTGCACAAAAATCAAAACCACTACTTTCATAACTATGAATATGACTATGTGGTGGGCAATGGAACCATGGATTGTGTTGATATGGTGGAGGTTCCATTGCACGGGTTTATATCCATCTAGGATTAAACAACAAATGTCGCCGATGATTCTTGTGCCGTAATACCCGTGTTAACCATAAGATCCGGAGTGGGACGGAGTAGTCAAAAGTGTTTCCACCTCTCGTTCATCAACGGATGCGCTTTACCGTAGACACTTGTATCTGTCGGCGGCAAGCGGTAGGCTGGGAAGCCTTAAGTCCCCACGGCACGGTCCGTAGACACTTGTCGTTCGAAGAACAAGCGGTAGGTTGGGGAAGCCTTAAGTCCCCACGGTATTGCGGTCTATGATGGGTTGCAGCCACCGGCGTAGGAGTGTATGGTAGAGCCCGGCCATCGTTGTCGTGGTCGGGGTCCACCCTGAAATTACGGGAATAATGGGACCGACGTGGACCCAGGGTCGGCGCATGCAACAAAGGGTGGGTGTTCGAGGTAGCGGAGGAACATGATTGGCTAGACCTTATACCGGGCCTCACACCGAAGGAAGTGTGGACGGGAAAGCTGCCCGGTTGGCACCAAGGTTAAGATCTCTTATGGGTAAAGCAACACACCTCTGCGAGTGTAAAGAACCGTGACTCGTCACTCCCTGTTCCGGGATTGAGGAACTGCGAACGCGGCCGGAAAGGAGCTCCATGAAGTTCTAGTAAACCGGTGAAGGCCGACGGACATAGCTCTTTGGAATAAAAGCAATCTCTTGAAGAAATGTTTACCAAAACTTGCATTGGTATTAGACTTTCCGGTCTAACATCGTAGCTAGTGCATTAAACACCTCTTATCTATAATGAACTTGTTGAGTACGCTCGTACTCATACCACTCTTAAATCCCATGCTTAGATTGTCTGAATCGTCTGGAGGAGGACTACGACAACAATGAAGGAGCCGAGATCATCGGCTACGAAGAACCAGACCTCTCAGGAGGAGTTGAAGGCGTAGACTACCTCATCGTCTACGGATCCGGAGAGGCTTCCGGAGGAGAACAAGCCTAGGGATATTCGCTAGTTGTAGTACCCGAGCAGCCTGAACTCTTAGTATTTAGCTGCTCGATGGAATAAATGTTTAGTTTAATGAAACTCTGGTATTGTAAGTTAAGTTGGGTTCACCTCGAACCCAGGAGTTTTCCTCTTAGGACCCAAGAGGAGCTCCAAGACGACATGTGTATGTTAATTGTAATAATATGTGAATGAGTTATGGACCCTGCTATGTTCTGTTGTACTAATCTGAGGGATGTAATATTTGCGGAATGGTACTTCGTGAATGTTATATCAACGACTGGCATACTACAACATGCAGTGGTATGCAGGGTCACCACAGTTGGTATCAGAGCAAAAGCTTTGACCTTAGGTTGGAACCTAGTAAATGGGACCAAACGTTAGGAGTCAAATAGGATTAGTAAAGAATTCTCTAAAAATATGGTGTATATTCAATTGAGAATACAACAACCATATCTTTTAGTGCGATAATTCTTTATTATCTCTATTATGATGCATTATTACTAATCTCATAATCTTTCTATTTCTACAGCCAACATGGCAAGTTCACGACCGGGAAGAAACGTGAAAGTTATGGATTCCACACTGAACGAGTACCAAGGAGGACTTGCTGATATCCTACGAGCCAATGGACGCGGAAGACTGGCTCATGGACACTGAGCGAAAGCTCAACACCGTTGGATGTAATGACCAGGAGAAGGTTCGTTATGCTACACATCTGTTGTGTGGACCCGCCGCATCATGGTGGGATAACATTGTAGCCGTATATCCGGCTGGAAAGGTATTCACATGGGAGGAGTTCGCAAGGAAATTCAGGGAATCCAATGTCCCTGAAAGTATTGTGGAACTGAAGCGTCGAGAATTTGAAAGTCTCGAGCAGAAGGACAAGGCAATCCTGACCTATGTCAGGGAGTTCTCTAAACTGTCCCGGTATGCTGTTGAAGAAGTCAACACCGAGGACAAGAAGAAAAAGAGATTTCGAGGGGGTTAAGTCCCCGGTTCAAAGTACGACTCCGAATGATGAGAGCAACTGAGTTTCAAGAGTTGGTGGATGCAGCCATCACTCTGGAAGATGATTTCAAGCAATTGCAGGAAGAGAAGAGGAAGAAGGCCAAGTTTGAGCCTAAGAGGTTTGTTAGTAACAAGCCCAATACCAGCTTGAGTTTCAAGCCAAGATACAACAACAACAACAACAGCAACAACAACAACTACTACTACGGTAGCAGGAAGAATCAGGCATTCCAGACTGCAAATCCAATAATTTGCAGAAGTTGTGGATTCACAGGGCATTTCGCCAA